>NW_022103906.1:92660294-92687767 GCF_000313985.2 Echinops telfairi | reverse complement strand
TTTGAATGTATAGAAAATATCCTTTTTAAACTGATAAACATCTAATGAAATGTTTCCTTTAAACCCTTCCAAATGTTTCCTAATCAAATCCCAATCAAGCAGTGTTACATTACATAGGTAAGGAGTTACACAGAAAATAGTTACATTCCAATAACACTATAGCATTAACTGATGCTGTAGAGCACTCCCAGCGAGGCAGCAGTGGTGGCAATGGCTATGAGTCCAATTATAGCTGCGACTAACAATCCCACGAATCGGCGAGGTCTTTTCAGCATTTCCGACATCACTTGTATCACGAGGGACAATTCAGGACTGCTCTCCCCTCCGCGTTTCATCTCCACTGGAATCCACACTCCCATACTGCTTTTTAGGATGAGGATGCTATCTTTTGAAAGATTTATAAGCATAGCATGGTTAATGCAAGTGAACAATTCATGATTATGGCAAGTGTCACTGTGAGCAGTTTCATTTATGATGTTCTTCAATTACATTATAGCATTGACAAGTCCAAAATCTTGATGTTTCAGCAAAGCTACAGTCTGTAGTAATAGTCCAGTCATTATTTTATAAAATGTCCAAAATCTTGATCTTTCAGCAAAGCAGCAATCTGTGGTAATAGTCCAGTCACTATTGTATAAAATATTCAGTTATGATAGAGTCCCCGAGTTTCTGATAGATAGCATCCGTAATGGAAGAAATATCTTTGCAGTCAGCGACCACCATTCTCAGGAATCTGCAAGATCTTTTTGACGTTTGGGGTAACTTCAGTAACAGGACAGGGTCACGTCACAGCATGGGCGTCCCTCCTTTCTTCTGGGCCTTGCTGGCTTAAGAGAAATCCACCTATCTCCTTTGCCTGTGAAAATATAAACAAATAGCCCTCTCTTTGGGGTGTCAATAACCTGAAAAAGGGATTATGATTAAGATTGGGTGGCTTCTCCGTCTCTTCCTTGTCCATCTTTCTCCAAACGTGGTTGCGTCCTTCTAAAGGGAGTCCATCAGCTTTATTCTGCAAAAATATAAATGCATAGCCCTTTCTCCAGGTGAATGGACCCGGATCCCAAACACGATTTCCATCTTCTTGGGACTTCTTAGGATCAGTTTTCTCTGTAGAAGTGAAAATGTGTTTATCTTCCCTAATTTTATTGCAAGCTTTTAGTAAGGAGAGAAATTTTTTGGTTAAATTGACCAAATGAAATTCGTTATACATAGGATTCCTCTTCTCCCCCTTCTGTTTTAACAATGCAGATATTAAAGCACTGCTGGCAGTCTCAGGTACCTTGCTTGGTCTTGGACCAGTAAAACTACTTGTCAGCTTGCCATACTTTGAAAGACTGAAATTTTTTTTAATAAATTTGTATAGCTGTTCTTGAAGTAACTTACCAAACAGACATTTTTTCTCCAAGTTTACCAATAAGGTTTTAGGCTCAATTAAGCCGTTTTGCCCTTCAGGCTTCTTACACTGTATGATTTTACAATCTTGCAATTGTCTCTCTTGGTTAACTTCACTTATTCCTACCAAGCTGGATTTAGGGCAAGTTAATGGGCGGGTCTTAGGCCCTCCTGAATGCCCTAAGGTAATGACTCCATATCCAGAGCTTTTTAAAAACTTTTTTTCTTCAATTTTTAATTCCATGTGGCGGCGGCGCTGTTGTCTCCCTACAACAGCATTCCAAAAGACCCCTTCATGTAAAGGGTGGTAGGCATATATTTTAGAGATGCAGGGTAACAAAAATTGGCTTACATGATGTTCCTTCTTTATAAACCATGGTATATCAGAATTTATCACTGCCTTAATTTCTTTATAATCCTGATCAATAATTCTAGCAACACCTTGAGAATTTGCGTTGGACTTTCCTAATAAACATCCTAGAGATTTTTTAGGTAGCGGACCCCAATTACCGCTCTTAATAATTTCTGATTTAATCACAGATTTTGGCTTTTCCTCACAACTCTGATCAACTCCAGTATCAATTTTAATTCCTTGACTATTTAGGTTAAATCTTCCTGATAGAAGCTGTATTACTCTTTCAAAAACAGTTTCCTGCATTTTAGAATCAACAGGCTGCTGTGAGGGCTTCTGAGCCATATCTTGGTTAGTCAAACCAACTGCAGCGATAACAGAGGCTGGGCTTTTGTAAGTTTGGCTAGGTTTGGTCTCCTGCTGTGAGACTGGCTGATACCTGCGTTTTCTGCCATTCAATGACTCTTTAGCTGGGTTAGGCAGAGGCCTTGCCTTCTGAGCTTTGTCAGGCAGGATTTGGATCAAACGCCTTCTACCATTTTCCCGCCAGGAAGCCTTGGCTAATGGTAACCCATTACTGTCCAATCTTGAACGACATTGACTTGCCCAATGAGTTCCCTTCCTGCAGCGTGGGCAAATTTCAGGTTTTCTCAAACCTGAATTAGGTGGCCCTGGCTGATGCTCTGGCTCCGGCCGCAGTTTGCTTTTCCTACACTCTTTTTGAAGATGACCTGTTTTCCCACAACCGAAACACTTTTTTCTAGGTCTGATATAATCCGCCAATGCAGCTGCCATGAGGTTGGCCTTGTATTCCTCTGTCCCTACATTCCTGCATATCCTCAGATAATCTAGCAGGGTGCCCTTTTCCCTATAGGGCTGCAAGGCATTTTTACACTGTGTATTAGAGAAATCATAAAATAGCTTATGCACTAGATCTCTTACTGCCTGGACATTTTTACACACTTGGAAATAGCATCTTCCAGTCGGGACACAAAGTCAGCATAAGGCTCATCATTCCGCTGTCTTACAGCCTTGTAACTCGGCTCTCTCTCTTCTGATGGAATTATCTTTTCCCAGGCACTTAAGCAAACTTCACGTATCTGTCCTATTGTCTGTTCATTAAACTGTAGTTGGAACTCAACTGTGATATACTTCTCATCCCCTAGCAACTGATGAATTCCTATATTTATACCCTCTTCTGCATTTTTTTGGGAACGTGTGAGAGCAGTTTCGGCCCATAATAATTGATATTGCAAAGATTCTGAAGATGAGAGGCAAGATTTCGTTATCACCCTCCAATCTGCTGGGATCCAATGCTCATAATCTACCAGAAATTTTATCATACTAATAACAAATGGGGAGTCTTGGCCATAGTTAGATACAGCTTGCTTGAGGTCCTTCAGTAGCTTGAAGGGGAAGGCAGTATGTTGCCGTTCTTGAATCCTTTGTGGGTGCTGCTCGTCGGGCTGTCTGTCTATAACTCTCACGGGATAAGCCAGTCTAAATTCTAAATCTGCTTCTTCTGCAATCCCTGTTTCTACTCTTGAAAGTAAAGATGCTTTTCTATACTCTTTGCTTCTGTTCTCTGAGCTGCTCTTTTTAACCTGTATATCTCCAAGTAGCACTTCCTCAACTTCTACTTCTGTGTCAGCCCCCCTAGTATGCATATCTTTGGAGCTAATCTCTCTACCTCCAACACTGGCTTGCTTGATTGTTTTACAATCTCTGGTCTTTCTTACACTAAATTCTAAAAGAGGAGCAGATGATTTTACTATGTCCTCTTCTGACTCAGTTTTTTCAATTCTGCCTAAAATCTTCTCATTTGCGCCATTCTGCCTGCTTCTCACCTGATTCAAGTTTGCATATCCTAGATGTTCCTCATTACTTTGCTGGTCTGGTTTCTCTGCTCTCTCTACCTTTGAAAGCAAGGGAGCTTCCTGGGCTTGCTTAATAGCCTCGCTTTCGATCTTGGAATTCGCTGCCTCTCCTACTTTATCACCTTCAAACCTTCGGAGGCTGCAGTTCCCCGAGGGCATATAGGCTTTGGCCTTGAGGTTTCTTTTAGAATCAGAGGCCTTAGAAAATAAATCAATCCCTGCTTTTTCAGTTTCTCCTAAAATTTCATCGCCTAATTCACACTCATTCATAGACACTTTAGCTTGCTTTTCTAGATTAGGATCGCTCACACAAGACTTCTCACTAGACTGATAATCCTCACTTTCTTCCTCCTGCAAAAGTCTTAAAACCATCTTAACTTGAACCCACAGAGACCACGTCTCCATAGGGATACTCTCCCCATCTCTGTGTGCCTTCTTTAAGTTAACAATGACCTCCTCCCAGGTCTCTAGATTGAAAGTTCCTTCCTCTGGGAACCATGGATTATACCTTTTTACTACTTTTAGAAAACATTGCATCTTTTTCTTCGTTACTTTTACACCCTGTCTTTTCAGTAAGTAGATGAGCTTAGTACCATAAGTTTCAGGTTTACTTTTACCTTGCCCCATTGTTCTCTTTAAAATACTCATTCACTATTTCCACTACTTACCCACCAATCCCCACACCGGATCCTCACTTCACACTATTTTCCGATTCACTCTACATTCCGGTGGGGCCATACAACTGTTACATGGGATATATAAATCATTGCCACGCATTGGGTGCCATTTGTAGTATTAAATAAAAAATTGGCGCTGGGGGGTGAAGGGCCAGCCCCCACCCGCTGATACTACTTATACTACTACTCGGGTTCAGTAATACTACTTCTGGGTTCAGTAATGCACAATTGTATGGTTGAGATATATAAGCATTATATTAAAGTCATTGAGAGCATGAGAGATAATACAACAATACAGTCAGGCATGTTACATAATACCATTGCTCTCCTCAGCTCAGGTTGGTGGTCCACGTAGAGAGAGGGGGAAGGGAAGGAGGGGAAGGGAACAAGAGAGAGGGGAGTGACCACGGAGTGAGCAGCAAGGAGCTCAGAGTCAGAGAGAGAGATCTATATTGCTGGCTCACACCTATATACCTTTTGGGGGCAAGCCAGCCCACTAATTACAGGTAGAGACATACGTCACAGGGAGGGGCTACACTATAGGTTACACAACAATGAGAAGGGTGGTCTTGGGGGTGGTCTCTGGGTCTCCATAGGAACATTATCAGTAGGGTGAAAACTCCACCTACAGGAGCCTGTCCATTGTCCCCAGAGGCAGGGAGCAGGCCCACCCCTGTGGAGGGATGAGACAGCAGTCTGGCAACTGATTGCCCTCAGTGGGGGAATGCCTGCGCATCTGACCTCCCCCCACAACGTGAGTCTGAAGAGGAATTTATAGACTGGTATCAGATATATGGGCTAATATAGGACTTAAGGGCTTTATCTGGATTGCTCTCGGATGTTTTCTTAATAGACAATTGCTCTTTTATATAGAACTCTGTCTTATACACATATGAGTGTCAATGAATTTGGTTTCTCTAGTCTACCCAGACTAACACAGAGGCACTGACATAAATTGTGTTGTAAGTTGTTGTTGCATATGTAGCTTTATAGAAAACAGCATAAATCTTCTGGTTCTTTTTTTTTTTTTTTAAATCTTCTGGTTCTATGTCATCCTATTATCTTTGGTTTTTCTGAGACCAACTCTGGGGTTATTATGTAGTTCTTTTCAGCCAAAGGGCACATCTTACAGCCAGATATTAAATGGAATTCTGACGTGATCCATAAACTTTTCATTGACTTATGTTTGTAATCACCTGTCAACTCTCCGTATTCTACCTTAGTATGAACACTTTAATGATAGCTGTCATTGATGAGTTTCCATATTTGCATTTGAAATACCGATGACATAGTTTCCAGCATCACAGGAAGACAAACTGGCAGAAGGCTGATGGAGAATATAAATTTAACCTTTGGAATTTGTCTTGCCTACAATCAGACAACCAGTCTGGGTACAGAGTGAAAACCGAAAACCAAATCCACTGCCATTGAGTCCATTTCATCTGACAGCAACCCTAAAAGGCAGGGTAGAATGGCCCCTGTGAGTCTCTGGGACAAGAACACTGAACAAGAGTAGATTGTCTTGTCTTGCACCCACAGAGCAGCGTGGGGGTGGATTCAAACTGCTGATCTTGGGATTAGCAGACCAACACAGAACCACTGCGCCACCAGGGCATATGAGCCCTGAAGCAATTCTGACGTTCTGTAAAGGTGGGTAAAACTATGAGCTCCAGAAGTCCCAAACCAGTCCGGGATTAACGCTTACATGCCGAGCACTAGGTGTGCAAAAGGTTTCAGTTTACAGTGGGAGCCCTAAATCCATTTTGAATCCCCACCTAGATTCAGTATCCATTGAGTTCTTTCTGAGCATCAGGCTGGGCATGTGAAAAGCTTTATCTTTAGGCTCCCTGTGTCTGAAAGTGGATTGCTGCTACCTCCCTGGCCAGCCCTGGGGAGGACAGCCTAGCCCTCCGGGTCATGTTTGTGTATCCTTGATAGAAATTGGGGTGCTAGGATCCCATAATCAGGAGTAATACCCTGACAGCCTCGGTCACAGGACCCCGAACCAATTTTATAAGCTTTTCAAATTTGCAATCATGTACGCATCCCTATCAAGGTCCCATTTCTGCAGCTGTGATGTATCTGCACCCAATCAGGGTTTGTGACTGGCTCCCTTGTTGTGCACTCTCGAAGTGGCCATAGTTCTGTCAATCTTCTTCCTGAAGGCCTCATGCTGATTGTCACCCTCATCTGGATGATTTTTCTTTGTCTTTATATTAAAGACTTAATATAGATGGGTTTATAAGCCATATTTGAATTTGGGAGCTCTCTCATCCCCTAGACCCGTCCACAGGAGATCTCAAGTACCCAACAGTGGGAGCAAAACTCACAACAAGTCAGAGAAACGATTCTGAGAAAAGCAAGGGGGATCTGAGGGAGGTAGACAGACCTGCAACCATCTCCTTATTTTCCAAACTGCCACTGTGGAGGGTCCGTGATATTACGCAGTTTGTCTAAAGGCATACAGTATAATAATGGCAGACTGACCTTGGACAGTTTTCAGTCCAAGAGTTTCAGCCCCACGTTCTTTCCCCATCACCAAACTACTGTTCCAGATACCACTATCTGCCTTCTGTATCCTAACCTGACTGTTTAAACACAAGTCATGGAAAATAACCTATGTACATGTTATATACTCACCACAGCAGCAGTAAATGCTTCTGGTTATAAATAAGGTTATAAATAACTTAAAAAGGCATCAAAGCTAGCAGATTCTCTGTTCAAACTGCAGTGAAAGGAAAATGATTATCTTAATCCTCATATAAAAAAGAATGAGATAGTGAGACATGTTCCCTTGAATATAAGGATTTTAGAGAAAGCACCTGTAAGATTCAATATTTCCTCATCATCCAGGCATACAAATTACCTTCAAATTCACTAAAAATAAGAAAAGGATCTCCCACCCAGTGAACAAGAACACATATTCTAATAATTCCACTGGGTTTAGAAGCCACATTTTGTCATTACTTGTTAAGAAAAATTTCAATTAATCCATCACACATGGAAATGAGTGTAGCAGAATGAAATTCTTAATGCAGTTCTCCTTCCACGTCTCTGTAACTCCCATCAAATGATTGAGTAGGACTGTGCATATAGGCTATGTATAGCACTAAGACAGGGCATTGGTCCGTTTTTTCTGGTTATAAACAAAGTGAGCCCTCTTTGACACTGTATCTTTGAAATGGGCATAGAAAAGAGAGAAACCCCGAGGATCTTGGAAGAGTGTGTTCCAGATCTGTGTCTGAAATGTCAAAGGCCACCAAGACCAGTTGAATCATAAAATGTGGCACAGAGACTCACAGGGGCATCAGAGAGCCTATGGGGTGCCTTCTCCTTACATGGTCCAAGACTATGGAACCGTGGGACAGAGAGACAGGCAGTCTGGCTTCCTGGTCCATGGAGGGAAAAGCCAAGGGACCATATAGAGGAGAGATTCAGAACCCATGAGAGATTGGCTACCACATGGCTGAGAGGCTGAGAACCAGAGAGAGACAGACGTGGCTGCTGGTTGAGGAGACCACTGACTCTATCTTTACTGTTTATTGCTCCTGACATTTAGTAAAGTATTAACTTCTTTAATCTTGTTGTTAGGTACGATAGAGTCGGTTCTGACTGAAAGTGGCCCTATTTACAACCCAAACACTGCCTGACCTGTGCCATCCTCACCGTTGTCCTTAAGTTCTGCCCATCTTCTGGTACTGTCTGCGACAATGTTCTGATTCTTTTCATGAGGTTTTCATTATTTGACAATGTTGTTATTCGGTCTATAAGGGTTTCATGACTAATTCCTCAGAAGTAGACAGCCTATTCCTTCTTCATAGTTTATACTTAGTCTGGAAGCTTTGCTGAAACCTATTCCCTTTGGATGACCCTGCTGGCATTTGAAATACTAGTGACATAGCTTCTACCATCACAGTAACATGAGAGCCACCACAATATGACAAAATAACAGACTAATGGGACTTCACTAATAAATGCCCTTAATTTTGAGTATTACCTGTGAGTTCGCTGTGACTATTTCAACAATTATGGGACCCTGCATGTATGCAGCGTGATGTAGGAGGAAGAGTTGATCTCAGAATAGGTAAGAGGCTTGTCTGATCCCTGCCTCTTGGCGATTGGGAAGGCAGAGGAGGTTCCATGTGGAGCTCCATCCACACGGAACACCATGGGAAGTACGGGTGTTGACTTAGGATGATCTCTAAGAAGCTATCAGTTTAAATAAATTGACCTGGGAGAAATCAAATGTTTGAAAGACGATGAGATAGTTCAAAACCCCCATGAGCACCTGCTGCCCGGCTCCTGTTCTAGCATGACTGGGGCACAGCTGACTTGCAATGGGATTTGTGCCTTATGGCCCGCTTTCTTCTCAGGTGTCCCACATGTCTGGGCAACTCCTAGTTCAGAAATATTGTAACTAGTTAATTATAAATAAAAGAGTGTTCCACCTCGTGTTCTAGGACTATATTGGCTCAGAAATGTGAACCATTTTCTACTAGAGGGCTGCTGTGCTAGCTTGGCTAGCTTTCTGGAGTGGTGTACAAATGACTTTTATGAGGAAAAGGGAATTTCAGGGAGTCACAGGAAATCCCAGGGCCAAGATCAGTAAATCCCAAAAGAGCACCCTGGCAGAGAGGCCTGAGTGGGAGCTCAGGACCCAGACCTGGGCGGCACATGTGTGCCCCCACCCCCACCCCCACCCCTGTACCCTCCAACATGCAAGAGCACACTTGGACAAGATAAGAGTCAAAGAGAGGAGTCAAAGAGGCCAGGGGCCTTCCCATGCCTGCTTTCATCTCTTTCAGCTGGGGAGGCATGGTTGAATGTATTGGCTGACCCCACTGGCTGAATTTAGGCCCACTTGTGTGATGTCATGTGACTGGGCCTAGTCTGTGCACCCAGGTGGACCTCCCACTTGGGCCTAGGGGGCTTGTGTCTGAGCATGCTCAGTTTGGGTCTTTCCATAGGTGTCTAATGGGTACCTGATTTCTCTGGAGCCCCTATGTTGTGGGCCTATACAGGCATCTGGGGAGACCCCCCCCCCTTAGCCCCTATTCTGACTACCTTACCTAACTGCTTGACTCTACCCTATTTACTTCTGTCTATCTTTATTCGTGTCTGTTCCAAAACAGAAGAGTCCATAAAATGGCCAGCCTCAGAAATCCAAAAAAACATCACATAGAAGAGGGATCAGTTATATCTTTTTTCACTGCAAAAGACATCAGTGTGAATAGATGGAGAAAAAGACAAATGAAAGAAGCAGGTGTGATACTATAAAATTGTTAGTGTGCTGCATCAATTAAGGTCTAGTAAATTAAAATTTGGAAGTTCTCCAAAAATTCTCCAAAATCTTACACAAATATATGCATGATTATAAATACTGAACAATTCAGAAAATCTTATAGGATGGTTATTTCATATAATGGTTGAAAATTATATCTTATCAAGCTTAAATTAATGCCACAAATCACATTAATACCACAAATCACATCCATGCATGCCCTGATGCAATTGAGTTATGCTTCATACTGTGTGATACTTTTCCTTGAAAAAAAAAAAGGAAGAGAAAAGATCAATTGTTAAAGACTGACCAAGTGTTTCCAGAATGGCTTGAGGTGAATATAAGAGTGATATTTTCATATTGGGCTGGGTGTTTTAAAGGGATAAAGAGGTTAGAACTGTAGAACTCAGAATAAAACAACTAGAGAGACACCATCGGGGACTAATTACTTATAAACTATTTATCCAGCCCTTAGAACATGGACTCAAAAGGAGAAAAATGAGGGTCAGGAATAGGAGGAGAATACGGAATGTGTGGTGGCTACTTGACTCCGTGAATAATTGTCTCCTTGATCAAGGGATCGGAAGGATCGAATGGTGCCTGGGTCCCATCTCAGATCACTTTGATCAATGGCTCTATACCCAAACCTAACTCACTGCCATAAGTCAATGTCAACTCTTAGCAACTCTACAGGACAGGGTAGAACTGTCCCTGTGGGTTTCTAAGATAATAACTCTTTGCAGGAGTAGAAAGCCTCATCTTTCTCTTTGGAGTGTGTAGTAGTTTCAAACTTCTGACCTTGCAGTTAGCAGCCTAATGTGTAACCATGATGCCACCAGAGGTCCTATGGAAGGATCTAAAATGAAAAAATAGAGAACATAATTTCAAATTATCATGGACATTTAGACTTTCTGGGACCATAGAGACTTGATGAAACCCTGAAACCATAGCCCTGAGATGATGTTTAAACTAACAAAAAATAATGGCTTCTAAAGTATTCTTAAAACCAAATAATAATAAATTTAGAAAAATAAGTCTTCCCTGAGAATTATGTTCTTCCTTTTTAAAATTTTGTATTGTGATTTGAGTGAAAGTTGACATAGCAAATTATTTTTTCCATTCAACAAAACATAAACATTTTATTTTGTGACTCGATTGCAGTGGCCACAATGAAACAACCCTATACCCACTATCTCCAGTAAAAAACAAACAAAGCATTTCAACTCCTTTTTCTGCATCACTCTTTTGTCAGTTTGTCATACTGTGGTGGCTGGATTAAGAATTGATTGTGGATCCTATGCAATCCTTGATAACATCAATCTTTTGTCCATTTATCATCGTATGCTTTGGTACAGTTTTGAGGATTTTATACTCTTTATATTGAATTGCAATCCATACCAAAAGCTGTTCTATGATCTTCATCAGCATGTGCTTCAAATTGTACCCACTGAAAGCTAGTAAAGTTGTATCTTGGCATATCACAGATTGTTCATAAGCCTCCCTTGAATCCTAATGCTCATACAATTCAGCTTCTCATGTTATCTACTCAGCATATTACAAGGAGGTGGCCTCCAAAAAACTGAATTATTTTTCCAGCGTTATGTATTGATTTACTTTTTTTTACAAAATAACCTCATCACCTTCAAATTACTCTCCATTACACTTAATATATTTATCAAATCTGTGATCCCATTCTTAGACACAGTTTTCAAACTCATCTGTTTGGACGAGCACCTCCAAAATGAGCACAACCCTCATTTTATTCTTCACCTCTTTTACATCGTCAAACCGCTGCCCTTTCGTGTCCCTCTGCATTCGAGGAAACAAAAAGAAGTCTCATGGAGTGTTGTCAGGTGAGTCACGTGTGTGGGGCATGCAGTTTTTTGCCCCAAACTGGTACAGTGAGATGGCTGCAGGAGCAGGTGTGTTGCTATGGTGGCAAAAGCAGTCTTTTTGTTGCACACTGTTATGCAACCTTTTCAGAATCTTTCAACACAAAGCTTGGTTAACAGTCTGACTTGGTGAAATGAATTCCAAATGCACGACAAGTCGACATTTTCATCTTTTCAGGTAGTTGACAGACATCCTGAACAAGGTTGTCATCAATCAACATTTCACCTTTTTTTGAAATGAGGCAAACTCTCATACACATACACTTGAGTTTTTTCCATAGTGCTGTACTTGTAAGCTCTGTTCAACAGCACAACAATTTCTATGACATTTTTCTTGAGCAAGAAACAAAATTTCACAGCTGTATGCTGTTCTCTTAAATCAGCCATCACACACACAAAAAACAAGATTTGAACGAAACTGCTTTTATGAAAAAATTCACTGTGACCGGAGAGGACATGAGCACAGTGAAGTGTTCTGGAGTCCCCATTCTTCTCAGTCATCCCTCTGTCTACATTTGTCTTTTCTAACAAGCAGTAACATGCTGAATCACCTTTGTTTTTCAAGATACAAGTTTGTGAGTAGATCACTTAGCTGTCCTGATTTCTAACTTAGAGCTTGTTCTGCAGGGTCATACAGGCTTAATGAATGTTTATTCAGAAGGCAGTGTATCAGTTTTGCATGTGTGCTAAACCATTCCGTTATGGATTCCAGAGTAAGATTTACTGAGCCAATAAGGAGGTAATACAAAATGTTTTGAAGGTCACTCTTGGCTGTCCTTCAGCTAGCTCAGTCAGGCAGAAAATTCAATAGTGGAACCTTAAAGACTGGTATGAGGTCAAGAACAGAAGTTTCCCTAAACTGTCAAAATTTGGGGGTTAGGTGCTGCATACCCATCATATGTGTGGGGGAAAATATTAAACCCTGAAAAATATAATTCATGCTTAAGAAAAGTGAGTAGATATGCAAAGTAGAGGAGGAAATATATTAGGGGATACCACCCCCCCAAAAAATAAGGAGAAAAAGCTCCTCTGGGCAGAGCTGCATTTTGCCCTGCTAGGCGAGCATTGAGCAACTCGTTCTGAGTTAGTGCACACCGTGGCATCGCCTGGGAAGGTTCTCTCTGCTTATAGTGAATTTTTTCATAAAGGGGGTTTCTCCTAAACCTTGTTTTTTGTGATGGCCAATTTAATTGTACAGCATGCAGCTGTGAAATTTTGTTTCCTGCTCAAGAAAAATGCTTCAGAAACGGTTGTGATGTTGAACACAGTTTACAAGTATAGCACTATGGAAAAAGTGTATGAGTGGTTTACTCATTTCAAAAAAGGTGAAACATTGATGACAAGCCTCTTTCTGGAAGTCCATCAACTTCCTAAACAGATGCAAATATCAACTCATAGGGTATGTGGAGTTCATTCCATGAGATCAGACTGTTAACCAAGCTATCTGTTTAGAGGTTCTGAAAAAAGTATGTAGCAGTGTGCAACAAAAAAGGCCTGATTTATGGTAGAGGGGGAGCTGGTTTTGCCACCACGACAATGCATCTGCTCATGCAGCCATCTCAGTGCACCGGTTTTGGACAAAAAACAGCATACCTCTCTTGTTCCATGAACTTTACTCACCTGACCTAACTCCTTGTGACTTGTTTTTTGTTTCCTTGAATGCAGAGGGACATGAAAGGACAGCAATTTGATGATGTAGAAAAGGGAAGAAAACACAAGGAAATGTTGTCAGCCATCCAAAGAGATGAGTTTGAAAAATGTTTCTAAGGATGGAATCACTGATTTGACAAATGTATTAAGTGTAATGGAAAGTACTTTGAAGGTGATAAGGTTGTTTTGTTAAAAAAAACTTTAAATACACAGCTTTGCAAATGATAATCCATTTTGGGGGGCTACTCCCTCATATGTATATATTGTATTAAAATTTAATTAAGCCCTGAAATAAGGCCAGGTATGGGAACAAAGTAGGGAATTCTGAAAGGACCGTGAATATTCCCTGATGGAACCGGACTGAAAGGGCGTAATCTCCAGCCGAAGGCCACTGGGGAATGTCGGCTGTTCCACTTGCTTCAGGGTATTGAGTTGAAGTCAGTGGCAATTTTCTCATTTTCATTTCATTTCTTGTATAAAGCTAGATTTTAAAGTAAATTGGATTTCAAAAATAGAATGTTATTGATGAGATGGCATCTTCAGTGAAACTTCACGGATCTCATCGAGGTGTGATTTAAAAGAAATTGTGATCAAACTGAGAGCAATCATGGAACTATAATAACCTTGCATATCTCAGTTCAGTTCAATCAAATAAAACAGACATACGAAGGCTGGCCAATACTCTTATATGTTTTCAGACCCATTTCCACATTAGCCTGAACCACATATACCTGGAGTCTGACACCAGACATATCGATTGTCACATGCCTAAACCCACACACAAAATAAAGCTATGAAGAAGCATAACAGAGATTAGAACCTTGGCATGCCTCAGATTAGGCTTTCTGCGCTCAATACAAATAATTACTCCAAGATATGTCCTTATGCGTGGCATATTTTGAAGAAAATATTTTAATAAGAAAATAAGTCAGAGTAGTCCCTCAAATTGCTGAGTAGAAAATAACGATACAATTTTCAAAATTTCTACCCTACCAATATTGCAGCATGCACTATTCTTACCCTTATTTCTTTTGTCACGCTAGAGAATTTGATGAGTGTTGTTTGTAACGTATTCTGGCCATGTGGAGTCTGATTCACACAGACCCTATTTGACAGGGTAGGACTGTCCTGCAGGTTTTCCTATGTGTCCATTGGAAATGCCTTTGGAAGCAGACTCACAGTTTTTTCCCACACAGCAGCTGATGGATTGAAAACTACAATCTCCCAGAGATAGCAGTTGAACACTTAACCACTGTGCCACCAGGGTTTATCTGGAGGGGGTCTTAGATATGAACTTGCCATAATCCTGCCATGTTGTAGGAATCCTGGTGGGGTAGTGGTTACACGTTGGGCTGTGATCCACAATTTGAAACCACCTGCAGCGCCATGGGAGGAAGACTGGGCTTTCTACTCCCATTAACAATTACAGACGTGGGGACCCACAGGGGTTGCTATGAGTCAGCATCCATGGCAGTGAGTTTAGTTTGAATCTTGCCACTTTAGTGAAAAGAAGGTATTTCGGAAAAGAAAAACACACACAAATTTTAGTTCTGTTATTTATTGAACATGATAAGGCCCCTTTGGGCTTCTGTTTTCTCATATCAAATCTAGAAATAGTAAAATTGTAAACTTCTCAATCGCATTTTCGAATTAAATAATCTTGGCTAGTTTTTTTTTTCTCAGTAAAGTGCTTAATAAAATGTCTTTCATATAACCTTCAAAATTATTTCATAAATAGATATTGTCCCATTGTTCAAATGCAGACAAGAATCCTCAGATGGCTTAAGTCATCTACAAAGCTACACAGCCAGTGAGTGGAGAAACAGATAATTAGTGGCAGGATCCAACCATCCTTAGTTTTGTGTGGCATCATCTCTGATCTTGTATGAAAAGTTCAATTATATATTTCATTAGACACTGTATACAGGGTCCCTCAAGGAAGAAAGAGAGCCTGTTTTTGTAGTTGCCAGAGAAAAACTAGCCAAAAAGCAAGTAAATAGTATATGCATCTTTTTCTGTTTCCAAATATAATATTTGATCACTTAAGGAAGTCTAAATTTAAAGCGTCTTAATATTAAAATTTCTTAATTTAAAACTGAGTGAAAGATAACATGTTTTCAACTCAAGTGTTTGTTAGATGCACATTGTAAAATGGAATGAAAAGTCTTAGACAATGAAAAACAATTAATTTTTTTGTGCAAAAGGGAACGTGCACTGTTGAGGGTGAGTATATGGTAGGGGGTGTAGTGTAAGGAAAACTTTGGCCTGAAAATAAACATGTTTCTGTTGGATTTATCCCAACTTGCAAGGATCCCATGTGTGCAATTACTGGTACTTTGCAAGTAGATTATCAGGCCTTCATCCCAAACACCTTTGGATAAGTTTGAACCTTCAAACTTCAAACTTTGGATAAGTTTGAACCTTCAAAAAAAAACCCTTTTGTTTTTTTTAATCATTTTATTGGGGGCTTGTACAACTCATAATCCATACATGCATCCATTGTGTCAAGCACATTTGTATATTTTTTGCCATTATCATTTTCAATACCTTTGCTTTCTACTTGAGACCTTGGTATCAACTCCTCATTTTTTCCCTTCCTGTACACCCCCTCCCTCGTGAGCCCTGGATAATTTATAAATTATTATTATTTTTTCATGTCTTACACTGACCGATGTCTCTCTTCCCCAATTTTCTGTTGTCCATTGCCCTGGGAGGGGGTTATATGTAGATCATTGTGATTGGTTCCCTCCCCCCTCCCCCCCACCACAGCTAAGGATGCTAAGCATTTACACCATTGAGGGGCTTCATATAAGGAGATATAAATTCAAAATATTATTTTGTCTCAATTAACCACAAGACATTAGACTATTTGTTTCCATATACCTTCAATTTTTTTAACCCTTCTTTACTTTGAAAGAGGAGAAACCAATGATTGCACCTTAGATGGCCACAGGCGAGCTTTTACTATCAAAAATGCCACTCACCAAAGTAGAATGGAAAGCGGTGACTCTGTGGGTTATGTTATTACCATTGGCCTTCATGTCCCCCTTAATTTGATTTTTTTTCTTTAACCTTTTTAATGATGATTTCTAATTCTATAGCATTGTTATTTGATAAAATGATATGATTTTTTGTTCTATGATGCCTGATAACTGATCTCTTTGGCACCTCATGATCACACGGGTTGGTGTGCTTCTTCCATGTGGGCTTTGTTGCTTCTGAGCTAGATGGTCACTTGTTAACCTTCAAGTCTTTAAGACCCCAGAAGCTATATCCTTTGATAGCTGTGAACCATCAGCTTTCTTCACCACATTCGCTTATAGACCCGCTTTGTCTTCAGCGATTGTGTCGGGAAGGTGAGCATCATAGAATGCCAGTTTAATAGAGCAAATTATTCTTGCATTTAGAGAGTACTTGAGTGGAGGCCCAATGTCCACCTTAATACTAAACCTATAAATATGTGCACATAAATCTATTTCCCCATCCTCATATATAAATGTATTTACATATGTATATGCCTTTATTTAGACCTCTATAAATGCCCTTTGCCTCCTAGCTCTTTCCTCTGTTTCCTTTTACTTTCCTCTTGTCCCACTGTCATGCTCAGCCTTCATTTGGGTTTCAGTAATTTTTCTCAGTTACACCATCCCTGATCATGCCCTACCACACCTCCCACACTTGCCTCACCACCAATTTAGATCACTTGTTGTTCCCTTGGAAGCTCTTAAAGGTTTAATAAGACAAGAAAAAAATTCAAACACATGGTAAATAAAGAAAAATTATCACTATTTGGAACTAAACTTTGTTTTGTGTGGAGAGATGCTAAAAATCAACAGAAATATACTAGAATTCAAGTTTTAGATAGCAAGTGTGTGTGCTAGCAGTTCAAAATAAATAAATGTATAAATAGACAAATAACTAGTGTGTGCATGTGAAACTAAAAAAGTATAAAATAAAATCATAATAAGGCTGGAATTTTCACCAATAACATTAAATATGGATAAATTCCACATCCTGTGCAATTAGTTATGGTAGTTACATAATCTGGTGTCAACTTGAGAAGGGGTAGAGTTTAGCCTGTCAATCAGGTTGAAGCTTGATGACCTCATTTGGAGGCACCATGGAGATAAATAGGTCACCTGAGGCCAGATACACACAGACTCTCTGCTTTGAGACTTTGCTTTATCTTCCTGATGACAAGACACATTTGCCCTGGAGCAAAGAAGCTACGTGGAAATCCCTGCTAACATTGAGATTTTTCCACTGCCACTGGATCCACAAGACTTTCCACCCACTGGCCTGTGATTTTCCTGCATTCGGCATCATTACATTTGTTACATGTGTCTGAAGAGGAATTTATAGATTGGTATTAGACATATGGGCTAGTATTGGATTTATGAACTTGATCTGGACTGGACTGGCACATTTTCTCAGTATACAATTGCTCTTTTATATAAAGCTCTTTCTTATACACATATGAGTGTCTCTGGATTTGTTTCTGTAGTGTACCCAGACTAACACATTGGTTTCATAAAATTTTCTACTAGGTAAAAATTTTAAAATATCAGTAACTGGTGAAGTCAACAAATCATACTTTAAGAGAAGAGAACTCAGATTTTTAAAATGGACTACTTCCTAAAATGGATCTAGTAGTTCAGAAAAACTCAATAAATACAAGTTGGCTGTTTTTTGTAGACAATTGCCAACTGATTCTAAAATAAATCCAGAAATTCCAAAAATGTATAGTAGTCAGTGGAGTCAATTCAATTCTGAAAAGGGAGAAAAAGAGACAGAGGAGTCTCTCTCCTATACTTTATGACTGACTGTATGGCTACACTGCATGGGGTTCCTGCTAGCACTATCCGAAAACATTTGTAAAAATATGAATATAGAGAAAATTCCCCCCAAATAATGAGGGGCATATATACAAAGCACCAGCTATTGCTATATTCAATGGAGAGGGACTGAAAGCATTTACCTCAGAAGGGGAATCAGATAAGGAGGTTTTTACCACCATACTTACTTAGTATTGTACAGGAAGTACTGTCTGTGAAAAGTAAAGAAAAGGCCATGCCTACTTATAGGGAAGAAGTTTCCATTGAAAGAAATATCCTGGAATAGAGTAAAGAAAGGCCATGTGCATTGATAAGGAAGAAGTAGCCACAGGCAGCATTATTCTCTATATAGGGGAAACACTACAGCCTCCATAATAATGATGCTATAACTAATTGACATGTATACCAATTTAACTGTTTTTGCAAAATCCCTTGGAAAAGATCAGTATAAAAAATCTATTGGATTCTGGTGTTGGTAAAAAAAAATTAAATGCAGTACGGATTGACTTAACAGCAAACAAATCTGTCTTGAAAGAAGGACAGCCAAAATGCTCCTTAGAAGTTAGGTTGTCAAGGCTCCGTCACTTGTGAATAAGAGGAAGGAAGCTGGCACTGGAGAAGAACACGATGGTTGGTCAGGAAAAGTGAGGAAGATTCTCAATGAGACGGACTGATATCATGACATCAATGAGATCCCTGTATCTCAATGAACTCAAACATAGGAACGATGATGAGGGTAGCATAGAATAGGATAGCACCTTTTCACAAGGTGGCTGTAAGTTTTATCTGACTAGATGGCACCCAACAACAATGCATAAGAGTCAAATTTGTGAACCACATTAAAATGTTTATGAAAACAGCGTTTTTTCTTCTTTGCAATTTACAACTCAATACCACTGATTTAAAAGTATTTTTCAAAAAAAATCCAGATATGCTGCTTTAACTACAACACTCAAACTCTTTTGTAATCACTAGAATATAGTGAACTCTGATTACCCATAAAAATAAATAACTTGCTTCAATTTGCTTCCATCTGGGTAAAAACATTGTCCTTTAATAATATCGTCTCTGATTAGAAAAATTAAGGACTTCTTCTCATCATGCTCTTTTAATGGCATTTTAATCGTCCTTTAAGTCACAGCAAAGCAAACCTCTCTGCTTTTCCAGAAACTTTTGAATTTGTATTCCTTTTTAAATACACGGTCATGCGGGTGAGAATTTTCCATGTGACTTTGTAGAAGTCAACAACTAAAGATCAGATTTTGACTCTGCAGCTGAAATGTACCTTTACGATTACTGGTGGCTGAAAATATATAACTAGATATTTTTCTTACTAAAGAGTCATTATTTAATCGGTTTTCTTGTCCGCATCCCTGAAAATAAGGGCTAATGTTTTTTTGTTTGTGTTTGCATGTTTGTTTGTTTTGCTTTGTCTTGTTTTTGTCTGTCTGGTTGATTGATTGCTTGGTCTGAGATTTGTGTCTGTTAGCTTTGGCTTTGATTGTTTGCTGTCCTATGACTCATCGTTATTGATGTGTTAATCCAGGTGGACTAGAGAAGCAAATCCAGAGACAATCATATGTGTGTAAGAGAGAGTTTTATACCCAAGAGTAATTGTATATTAAGAAAACACCCCGGCCCAGTCCAGATCAAGTCCATAAATTCGATATTAGCCCATAAATTGCATATTAGCCCACATGTCCAATATGAGTCCATAAATTTTTCTACAGAATTACACAGCACATGCAATAATGCCAAAAGCAAGAAGATCATAGGCCAGTAGGTGAAAAGTCTTGTGGAAGCATCTCAGCGCTGGCATGGCTCTCCACGTGGCTCCTCTAGCTCCAGCACTGTGGCTGCCATCAGCGTAGCATCTTGTGGCTCATCAACACAACGTGCAGCAGAGAGAGTATGTTTCCCACCTCCAGGGAGGAACACAAGAGCTCCCAGATTCCTCAGGAGAAGGCTATGCTATGCCCACACAGAGGCATAATTGCCTATGACCTGATTGACAGGCCAGACTCCACTTTTGCTCAAGTTGACAGGAGATTATGTAACTGCCAGAAGTAATAGCCTATGCATAGTGAATTATCAAAAATAGCTTCTGAATGAATTAAGAAATACAGGGATAAGTGAGTAATAAATGATATTGAATGAAGAAATAATTAATTTAGTTGCCATTACCTTCTGCTCTTCCTGTTTAAGATCTGTGTCTCAGCCTAAATATGTTGGATAATTCACTTATTATTTTTTTTCAGTTTATTTTAACTTTTATTCACAATCTTCTCCAGCAAAATGTTACAATTGAAATTCAAATTAGAACAATCTAAATTTCAGGAAGCACTATGTCACATCAAACTTGTACAGAATGTCTCTGTGGTACTTACATAATCTCACGTCAACTTCAGGATATTAAAGAGTGAAGGGGTGGAGTCTAGCCTGTCAATCAGGTCACAGACTAATGCTGTCTCCATGTGGGCCTGGCCTTCTCATGAGGATTCTGGGAACTTCCTGTTTCTGTCTTTGTCTTCCTGTTGACAAGCCATGGAGAGATTTGCTGAACCCTGCATCAGCTTCTGTTTCTCTCTCACTCTGCTGAACCTTTCTGGTTTGGAGCCACACATGGATAGATGGAGGAGGCATGTGGAGACACATGCCAGCGCTGAGATGCTTCCACTGCCATTAGCTCCACAAGGCTTTGCACCCACCAGATTGTGATTTTCTTGCACTTTGCATCCTTGCATGTGACAGGGTGAGTCTTAACAAGGATTTTTGGACTCATTTTGGATTTATGGGCTAATATTAGATTTATGGACTTGTTCTGGGACGTTTCCTTAATATACAATTACTCTTTGATAGAAAGTTCTTTCTTACCTACATATGAGTGTCTCTGGATTTGTTTCTCTAGACAAGCCAGACTAACAGTTTTCCAAATATCTCCATTCAATAGCACTCATCTCTTTATTCTCATTCACTGAAAAAGGAAAGCAACACTCACTACTGTGAGTTGCATCCACAAATGTCACCCCTGTCAATATGAGTAAAACTGTCTGGTTTAATCAATTTCCTCCCCCCCCCCTTGCCAACAAAGAAACCCCCTCTGCTCCCTCCTGATATGAGGCCTAAATAACTTAAACTCTTTGGGGAAAATTTAATTTGAACTTAGTGTTTTTAATATTTTTTGCATCTTTTGCATTCACTGTGCAGATGAGTGTGACCTTTAAAATGTGAAGCATACAATGAAGGGAGAGGATCAGAATAGAAATTAAATGACAAGAGAGATAAGATTTCCAAATAATCTTAATGTACATCAGATAGGACTTTTTTGTTGATTTATATAGGAAGAGGTGTGTATCAAGAAATGGCTTACACGGTTGTATAAATAGATAAGCCCAATCCAGTTCAAGTTAGGGTAGTCCACTGATGGCTTCTGGGATTGACAGGTCATGCAACAAGAGATGAAGAAACCAGAGTAGGATGACAACACCGAGACAACAGGAGACACGGCTGGTCCAGTCAGCCAAATGAGTCCACTGTTGCGAGTCTGCTGACTGCTCCTGGGATCAGCAGGTGACACACCAGGAGATCAAAGAGCCAGATCCAAAATCCAGCTCCAGTTGAAGGGAAGGGCCAAAGAGGATTCAAATCTCCTAGGTTTCTCTTATACAAAAATGCTTATGATGGCAAACAGGTGTCATCAGGCTGCAACACAATTTAATTGATCATTTGAGCTCCACCCCTACCCTTACCCAGGAATGTCTAGTTGGCATAATCCCTAATCATCATGTTGTTGTTGTTAGAAGCCAACGAGACCACTCCTACCCATAGAGACCTTAGGCATAGCAAAAGTAAACACCGCCCTGCCCAACACCATCTTCATAATTGCTCATATGCCTGAGCCCATTGTTGTAGCCCTAACCATGATAGAAGATTAAAAAGTATTGTTACAATCAACCAGCTTGAGCTCCTAGACCAGCGGTTCTCAACCTGTGGGTCCCAACTCCTTTGGGTGTCTAAATACCCTTTCACAGGGGTTGCCTGCTTCATAAGAGTACAACATGACAGTGATGAAGTAGCAATGAGAATAATTTTATGGTTTGGGGGGTCAACACAACATGAGGAACTGTATTAAAGGGTCGCGGCCTTAGAAAGGTTGAGAACCACTGTCCTAGACATATACAAAGTACCACATCTGACATCAGGAGAGTCTGCATTATCCAATTCACGTGGTACTTACTCTAGAAGTTACCACATGTTAGGCCAACATAGCAAGATTTAGTAAAATAGAAAACAATTTACATCCTATAATCCATTTTCTCAAATCACAATGCTACAAAACTTGAAATTAATAATAGAATGGACAAGAATTTAAAACCAAATACAGGGAGAATGAACAACGTTCTACTTAAAATCAACTGGGCAACAGATCAAATTTGGGATGAAATTAAATTCTGTGAAACAAATGAAAACAATCTCACAACATACCAAAATATACAAAACACACAGTAAAAGCAGTTATCAGAAGGCAATTTATAGCAGTCAATGCACACATATTAAAAAAAGTGTGAAGAAACCAAAATTAACCTCTCAACAGAACACCTCCAGCAACTAGAACAGAAGCAGAAATACTAACTCTCAACCAGCAGGAGAAAAGAAACCACACAGATTAGAGCAGAAATAAATGAAGTGGAAAACAGTAAAGCGATGTCAATAACCAGCAAGAC
Organism: Echinops telfairi; assembly: GCF_000313985.2. NCBI lineage: Eukaryota > Metazoa > Chordata > Mammalia > Afrosoricida > Tenrecidae > Echinops > Echinops telfairi. The sequence continues at coordinate 92,665,087 of NW_022103906.1, read as the reverse complement.
AAGAAATTGATTCTTTGAAAGTGTTAACAAAATTGACAAATGGCTGGTAAATGGAATACAGTGTTCCTAGCACTGAAATAGTGGGAATTATACAGAATATTGAGATTATTGTCAACCAGGGGATGACTAGTGAAACTTCTCAGAGACCAGTGGTATGGGACATATCAAGATATTCCTTCTAAAGTATAGGACAAGTTATTAACATCTGAGTGCTTCCCCTACTAAACACAGAGGCACCTTTGCACGGGGGTGGCAACATATTCAGTTGTGCTATTATGGAATATTTTTGGATGAATTAAAAATCTGCTAATTTTGAGGCGAACAAAACAACAGAAGGCTGTGCAGCAGTTCAGGTTGTTCTGCAAACTCCTCAGCTCCTTGTTCTGTGTGATTTTGCTGATCAGAGGTGATAGGTAGAGAGGCTGTCGGAGTTGTTGGCAAGCCTCTGTTGCTGAGTCTGTTTGAAGCAATGTTGTGCCAGCCTCTGCAGAGAGCTGCTTCTTGTCCTTCGGGAAAACAGATTTTGGTTTGTTATTGCATTTGTTACTTTTGTTTGTTAATAGAGACAGAAAACTTAACCTTGCATCACCAAGAACTAATCTGCCCATTGTGAACTGTGTGCTGTCTGACCCCCAGACTCATAAAATTGGCTATGCACAGCATGACTCCACTATCAAATGGAAGTGTGTCACATCAGGCTCAAGGAAGCCGTGAAAGTGCAAATAAAGTGCACGAGCATGTAATCCAGATGTCCAAAATCTCTATTCTTGTCACATTACCTGTCTCCTCCTCGTCTGCCCCTATGGTCTCAGCAAGAGTTTCTTACAAGTAGCTGATTTGGGAAGAGAAAACTCTTGCCTATTGTACAGATCATTGTGCAATGTGGGTAGGTACCATTCAGAATTGAACAGAGGCAGCACTGCAGGCACTAACTAGGACATATGTGATTGCATACTGGTCATGGTTTCTGGCCAGTGGTTTGGTTGGACAGTCAGATATTTGGGAGAATTATGATTGAGAAATTGGTGGCAAGTTCGTATGAGAAAAACGCACATGAATAATATGCCTCTGTAGGCCAAAGAGGTGGAGATATTTGTGCCGTAAGTGAATGTTCATCAAAGGGTGAACTCAGCAGAGGAGGATTTTAATATTTGAGTGGATATTGGGACATGTTCAGTGGACACGAGTTAACCTTATCTCTGGTTACTCCTATCAATAGACTAAATAACAAAATGGTCATGGTGACAAGAACGGAGCATATGCATCGACTTAGCAAGCTAGATTTCATTTAACAAGGCTGATGTAGCCACAGGCACTGCAGTGATCAGTCTTCCAACAGTGGAGGCTCAACCAGAATCCTTGATATGGCATCATTCTTCAGAGAGATTAGCCAGCAACCAGGTGGAAGTTAATTATATTGGATTATTATGAAGAGGACAATGCATTGCTCTTTCTGGAAAGAAACTTACTATGGATGTGGATTTGCTCTCCCTGCAAACCTTATCCATCATCATGGTATCTTACACAGCATAACCTCAAATCAAGGAACTCGCTTTACAACAAATGAAGGGCCCGATGCTCACGGGGCTCATGGGTCTCTGTATGTTCCCTATCTAGGAGAAGCTGGCATGATAGAACAGGGGAATGCCCCCCTAAAACAATTACTGTGCCAGTTAGGTGGTAATACTGTTCAGGATTGGTATAATATTGTCCAGGATGATGTATATACTCTAAATCAGTGGTTCTCAACCTTCTTAATGCCATGACACTTCAATACAGTTCCTCATGTTGTGGTGACCCCCCAGCCATAAAATTATTTTCGTTGCTACTTCATAACTGTCATTTTGCTACTGTTACGAATCGGACAAGCCCTGTGGAAGGGTCATTCGACCTCCAAAGTGGTTGTGACCCACAGGTTGAGAACCACAGGCCTAAACAAACATCCAATATAGGGTGCTGTTTCTATCATAGCCAGGATTCACAAGTCCAGGAATCTGAGGGTGAAAATAGGAGTGGCACCACTCATTATTAATCTTACTGGTCCACTTATAAAAGTTTTACCTTCTTTTCCCACAACCTTGTACTCTGCAGGCCTAGAGACCTAACTGTCAAAGGGGGAAAATGCTCCCACAGGAGAAGTCATGTTGATTCCACTGAATTGGAACATAGGATTGCCACCCAACCACTTTGAGCTCCTTCTGCCTTGGGAGCAACTGATTGAAAAAGAGTGATTGTATTGGCTTGTGTTATTGATTATGCTTGTTTGTGTGGTGAAGTGAAAGTCCTTCCGGGTAACTCCCTCAGAGTTCTTGGGTGGGATACTCAATAGAGTGTGGTAACTCTAATGGAGGGGAATGGTCAGTTGGGTATAAAATAAACCAATTAATAAGCAAGAACAGAGCATCTTACAACTAAGAAAACAGAAGAACCATGAGTGAGCTGCATCCATGAGCCCTCTGTGGAGATCTTGGCAGAGGAGCAGCACTGAGAGCATGAGGCAGAGTAGAGGAGCAATTTGAGAACCATGAGGCAGAGAAACAGGCATCCCAGCCCATAAAATGAGGGAAGTTGTGGCCACTTGGGGAGGGAACTGCTTGTAGAGTAGAGTGCTCTCTGGCATTTGTCAGCACTAAAGAAGGTTTGTAACACTTGCCCAAGTAGAGCAGAGGCAAAGTGACCACGTGACAGAGAGGTTGAATACCAGAAAAAGATGTGCCTGCCAGCATGGCTGAGAAAGGACATTGTGGACAAAAGAACCGTACCCTATTAGTTCTCTAGTAAACCCTATAACTGTGAGCCCTGTGGGCCACAGCAATGAGTTATCATACTCAGCAAAAACACTGAATGCCGTGGGAGGGACAATTGTGAGAATAATAAAGGTGAGCATAGTTGAAGGGTAGAAGCATGTCAGACTTCTGCCTCATAAGAGTAATTCTTGAGCAGACATGGGGATGGATTCTCCTTCTCCTCTCTGTAGCTTCCATAACATTTGCTCTGGATTGTTTAAGGAGGCTAGCACAGGCATCAAGTTGGCAAGGGTAGGACTGTAGTGATTAATATGATGTGCCAACTAGGCTTTGCCATGGCTTTCACACCTCTGACCTAGAGAGACTGAAGTCACAAATGACCATACCACAGTAGAAAATGCAGCAGATAATTACTTATTATAATACATGCATTTCCTTAAATGAAGTGCCTATTGAAGGCCAGATATAAGGGATCAGATGCTAATTTAAAATAATGTTTATTTAAACTGCTCTGAAAAGATTGTTGTTGTTTGGTGCCATCAAATTGATTCGAACTCATAAGGATCCTATGAAAAACAGAAGTAAACACTTCCTAACCCCACGCTATTGTCAAAATGTTGTTACACTTAAAAAGTAGTGAACTTAACAATGGACTGACCTGCTTACAAAAATACTCACTGGCACAAGGTCAAGCCTGACTCATTGCTACCCTACTGGACTGAGTAGAAAAAGCCCTGTGGGTTTTCAACACCGTACTCTTTCTGAGAGTAGAAAGCCTCACCGATCTTCTGCCAAGTGGCTGGTAGTCTAGAACTGCTGACCTTGTGTTTAGCAGCACAACACTTAACCACCTGTAAAAATGGTATGTGGCTGCACGAGTTCTCAACACTAGGCACTATCTACTGATTCTGGCTCTGAATTTTGGATGTACAAACAAGAAATATGACAATTTCAGCAGCACCAATATTAAGAAATTCACACAAATGGGAAAATTGTAACCATATCTTTTTAAAAATCAACTTCTACATCAAATTGATTCACAGAAAGCACAGCTGGACTCTTATTGTGCCTTTAATATTTGCAGTAGTAGAGGAGCTCTAGTGATGTGGTGGTCACACACTTGATCCACAAGGCTAGCAGTTCCAAACCACCAGCAGATCCTCTGGGAGAAAGATGAGGTTATCTACTCCCATAAAGAGTTACACTCTCAGAAACCCACAAGGTCAATTCCACCCTGTCTTATTGGGTCAGCATGACTTGGAATTAGCTCAAAAACAGTGAGGCAGGGGTTTATTTGCAGTAGTGTGACTTTGGGGAAAAGTACTTCAGTTTTCTGTAACTGTTAAAGACAAAACCAAAATTTTGTAATAACTTCTTTTGGTGTTGTAGGAATTTCAGAAAGTACATGTAATAGGAGTGAGTCTCAAATGAATAGCTTGAGTATTAGAATATATGTTTGGAAGTTCATAAATGACTTGATTATAAACATCTTGTACATACAAATTAGATAAATATTACCCATAAGGTTATAATATTTTCAAAATATTCTTAAAACACCATATCAAACTCAACCCTGGTGACCTTGTGTGGTAAGCATTGGGCTGCTAAACACAGCTGATGATGTATGGAATATGCAGGTGGGCTTTTACTTCACTTACCTTTCAGTGAGACAAGAACTTCGGTGGAACCAGAGCCTTCCCTGTAGAAGGTCTTAAGTTTAAAAACACTGTATATCATTCCTGTCATGCCTTAATAGGCTATAAAGGAGGACTTGTACAATTTAGGAGACTCAATTTAGAGTGCTTAGGCATTCAGTTTGCAAGTCTTAAATCATCTCCCCTTTCTGTCTGCCTGCACAACTTTTATGAAGAAGTTATGTTAAGCAAAAATTCATACCACTGATCCCTGAGCCCACATCAATTGTGAAAACAGATTCCGAAAATGGGTGGATGGGTGGAAGGACAATAGAAATTTCAAAGTTAGAAAAATAGAAGCAATTAAAGGAATTGAGCATGTTTTTTTTTTTTTTTAATGATACGGCGACCA
>NW_022103906.1:92600742-92659685 GCF_000313985.2 Echinops telfairi | reverse complement strand
ATGTAGCTCCCTGTGATCAATTCCCCCTTTCTACACCCCCCTTCCCTCCTGGTATCGCCACTGTCACCCCTGGTCCTGAGTGGTTCATCTGTCCTAGATTCCCTGCATTTCCAATTCCCATCTGTACCGCTATGCATCATCTGGTCTAGCCAGATCTGCAAGGCAGAAGTGGGTCCTGGTAGTTGGGGGGAAGAAGCGTTTATTTTTTATACTCATTTTAAAACAGACAAAACTCCTGGCCAACTCATGGTGAACTTACAGGACAGGGTGGAACTTCCCCTGTGACTTTCCAAGACTGTCATTCTTAATGGGATTAAAAGCGGTTTCTACTTTTTATCCTGTGGAAGGCTGGTGGTTTCGAAATGCTGACCGTGAGGATCGAAGGTCAACACATAACCACTACACCACCAGGGACCCTAACATGTGTACCTCTAGTCAGTCCTTTTTCCTTGCAAAATAAGGTGTAGGACTGGAAGTTGTGATTTTTAGGGCCACAAGTGACCATAAATTAATGATACAGTGCCTGAGTTCTTGACTTCAAATGGAAATTCAAGAAAGAAAATAAATGTGATGAACTATTTTGTAGTCTGCCCATGTTGGATGTGTAATTTCACTCATTCTAAGAAGAAAACTTCCTTTTTCCAAATTGTCTCATCACAGAAGGTGACCTAGATCCAATTGCATTACAATAAAAAAATGCATGACTACTAGATCAAGTGCCCGGGGTAATGTTTTCTGTGCCTGAGGTCAACTAGTAAGGAAAATTCATGATGTTGCAAGCAGACCACTGCCGATAGCATATATGCTTCAGGGATAATGAGGGGAAGAATCTTTCCTCCTCCACTTCTAGAGAGACTTATAAAAATAGCATCGATCTCAGAGTGAGCACCTTTCCAATCCTTCCAAAGCCTTAATATGTTTCCCTATCTCACATGGAATCTCCTCATACTCATATTCTACCCAAACTCATATTTAATCTTTTATGGTGACACTTCTAACCTTGATATATTTTCCTTGCCTAAAATGAAATTATAGTCTGATCTACGTCTCTGAAATTCCCTGGGGAGGGGTGTAGACTTCCTTTCACTCATACTAATTCTATAGTATTTTATAGATTTAACACCCAGTAACTGTGTTTAGAATAATCAAAGTGCATGAATTAACTGAAATATTTATTTGAAAGGTAAGGTTTGTATAAAAGGGAAAAAGAAAGAGAAATAAAATAATACATATTTCATTCTAAGTCTCAAATGTCAACAGTTGAAAACTGCAGAGAGGAACAAATTGGCTCATTATAATACTTTTTTCATTTGTGATTTTAACATATATTCCATAATTTTCTACAAAAATATAACATATAGGTACTAAGATATTAAAAGGCATCAAATAGAGGCTTGAAGACACATGTTAGGCTTAAATTTTCTATCTTGAATCTGTTCTTCATGGTAGATCATGGAGTATTTCAACCCTTCTTAATGGATAAATATATAATGAACTAGCCTTTTATGTTTTCACTAATTCCCTTGGGCTACAGCATTTCTCAGATAATCCCGGTTTCAAATGTTCTATAATACTTCCACTGTAGGGTTTCTACCATTTTCAAGGATCCACTGTCTAAGGATCCATTGTGACCTCAGAGACACCGGCTTTCATAGTAGAAAAGAATTCCCAAGGGGAGCAACAGTACTGGCTTGTCTAGGTCTGTCTCTCTGAGGCAGGAACCCTGATTGCACAGTGGTTGAGACCTTGACTGATCACCAGAAAGTCAGTGGTTCCAACGCATTAACTTCTCGATAGAAGCAACAGGTGACAGTCTGCTCTCATGAAGACTGCACCCTCGGGAACTCGATGGGGCGGTTCTACTGTTGAATCACTATACCTTGGAATTGACTCCGTAGCTGTGGGGCTTATTTATTTGGATCAGTTCATAATCCATCTTCCTTATGAGCCCTTGAGAGACCAAGTGCTCTAAACTTAATGCCTTTGTAACATTGTAAACATGCCTCTTCTATATCACCTCTCGTTTCCTGTTAAGAATTTTCTTTCCCCCATTATAAGATTTCAAGAGAAAAATGTCTTCTTCATTAATATCTTCCTAACTTCCTCATTTACAGTGTCAATGATAATTGAGATTTGAATTAAGGGATATATTTGGATTAATTTTTGAGAGTACACATTCAGGAATTTTGTAACATCACTGAACCTAACAATAGCATGTTCATAACAATAATTCAATCTTGAAGAATGTAAAATTTATATATGCTTTTAGTAGGGATATAAGTGAGGAAGAAAGTAGAGTTAACATTGATTACAGGATTTGATGTTCTTACTTCTAGAGATGTGTATGGTCGTTCAGATTGCCACTTGGGGGTAAATCCTGTCCTTGCTCATGATGAACAACTTCTTGGGCAAGGCCCTAACTTCTCTGTGCCTCCATTTCCTAATTTATATAATAAATATCCTAATGATAGCTAAGAATCCGTGTTAGAATTATCGTTAGGCATTGGGCTACTGACCACAAGTTTGGCAGTACAAACCCACCGGATGTTCCTCTGGAAATAAATGAGACTGTTGATTCAGTAAATATGTACAGTCTTGGTAACACCAAGGAGAAGATTCAAATTAGAATGATCTTCTCTATAGATGAGATAATATCATTCGTGCTAGTTAGCACCAGAAGAACAGCTTTCAAGGTTAGGCTGCTAACCACACAGTCAGCAACTGGAAACCACCAGCCACTGCTCCTGGGAGAAAGAGCGTTTTACTCCCAAGAGAAGCTAATCATGTCTTGGAAATTCCCAGAGGCAAGTTGTCCCCTGTCCTACAGGCTCACTCTGAGTCGGGATAAACTTGATGACAGTGAGCTGTGTGTCAGTAGAGCAGTGCTTTGTGGAGTTTTCAATGACTGATTTTAGTGTCGGTGTATGATCCCTGGTGACACTGTCGGGTAAGCTTTGGCCTGCTAACTGCCAGGTCAGTTCAGAGGTTCAAACCTGTCAACTGCTCAACTGGAGAATGACGAGGCTGTTTGCTTTGTGAAGATTTAACCTTGGAAAGCCTATCGGCTCTCTTCAAAGGTAGTGGGATATAAGATTGGATTTCTATGTGTCAGATTAATTCAATGACACCAAGTTTTCTTTTGTTTTGTGGATCAAAATATGTCACCAGGCTCTTCTGTTAAGGCTCCTCTGAATGACTAAATATGCTGCTTAATGTTCTGAATGACACGAGGACTCCAGAAAAGCGCTTAGCATATCTATAGTAAAGTGCTATAAGTGATATCTCGCATTGTTGTCGTCATAGTTGTACTGGTTTCAAGAGAATATGTGTTGAGAGATTCCCAAAGTCTGTTCAAATCTTGTATGATGAAGTGTTGCTGTTGTTGTTTTCAGTCATTCTGTTGCTGTGAACAAGGTGTCAGAATTGTCTGTCACTATTTCAGCCAAAGAGAGAGATCAGGTTGATTGAATAAATTCTAAGTTTATTCTGCAAGGGAAAGACAGAAGGAAATGGTGACATTTGTTACCTCCAAATTTCTTCAGCCATCAAGTGAAAAGCAAGCAAGTTATACACCCCAAAATATATGACAAAAAAGGCAGGTTTGGGTACAATAGCTGGAAAAAATGAGTACCCAAAACAATGTGATAAAAATGAAGTTTTGCAACAATCACAGGAAACAATTTTCAATTCCTACATTTCTCCATGTGTTTCCAGACCACCTTCCATGGAAACCTCATATTTCATCATTTATCTCACTATTTATCTCATTAACCTTGCTTACCAGCTTCCTGAGTTAGGACATCCGTACTGGTTAATATTAAAAAGAATTGTTACAGCAAGGGAGGAGGCCAATGGATTTTGGATGTACAACAAATTAACTCTTAAATGTTATATTTCTAGTATCTTGATTAATAGACTAACTCCTTCACCTCCTTTATCCTTTGGATTGTAATAACATTATAGCATCATCAGGTTATTGAAGTGTCTCTCAGGCACCAACTTCCAACTTATTTTCTACAGGAGGATACTTGATCATCATCATCTTCAGAGACTGCACAGTGAGTGCCCCTTCAGCTTCTGCCTCTTCTACAAGGTCGGCACAGTGTGTCTCATAAGTCTTCATGACCATGGCTCTGATATTATGGCAGAAAGCTTTACTGGAAGCCTTATAACGACCTCTCACCGTATCCTTGTCCTAATCTTGGAGAAAGTCCAACTTAGAATGATCTTCTCTGTAGATGGAATAATATCCTATCTGCTGGTTATTCTAAGAAGAGCAGTGATCGTGTTAATGATGGCTATTATTAACTTTTAAATGTATTCATTTTGTTATAATGTTCAGAGTGAATCTACGTAATGCTACCATTTGCTACTCAAAAACTTACTGGGAACAAATGGCATTGACTCCGAGTTCCATAGAGGATGGACAGAAGTTCTGAAAGAGTCTGGATCAAAGATTTCATTACTGAGTCTAATATGCTGGCTCCCTGTCCTGTGCTCTTTCACTACAACATATTTACTTCATGACCACCCAAGAAAAGGAAAGAATGAATTGCCTACATGTTCCTTGGGCATCTGGGAGTTTGAAAGCATCAATGAAAGCCTGGGAGAGGCACAGCATATGCTCCAACTAAAGATAGAATCCAGCCTCATGTCCACAGCAGGGAGGAACCGTTGGCAAATCCTCTAATTGATCATTTGTGCACACATTTTTCAAGGACAATTTGTTGTTTAGATGGAGACCTCCTGCTAGGTTCTGAGGTGATCCAAAATGAACATATTTGATGTGTCTGACACCCTAGTGGGAATGACAGACTTGGGGAAGAAAAAAGCAGGAGGAGAACAAGCCTTGATCTGCAGTGTTTCACATATGTGAACTCTGACTTCTTAGAGTATCCCTATATAATAACAATGTTATGTCCCCATTTGGTGGATGGGGAAACTGGAGCACAGAAAATGTAAGACAATTGACCCAGGTGATATACCTGACAGAGACCTAGCTACCTGTTTCTCCAAGTAGAAATTGAAACAGAGGCACAGATGGAATATGCTGTCAATCTTTAGTAGTTCAGATTTTAGCTAGTACACATTCTTCAGGCTATTTTTATGTATGCGTGAGTGGGGGGTATTATTTTGTTGTTTATTAATTCTTTATTTTAGATCAAGGGTAGTCCACTGGTGGGGTATTTAGAACCAAAGATCCCTCAGGGTAATTCCATTACCAAATTTAACATGCGTTATAAATAACCCACTGCCAAGAAGTCCAATCCAGAGTATAATGACCCTGGAGAACAGAATAGAATTGCCCTGTAGGATTTTTCAAGACTGCTATCTTTGTGGAAGCAAGTTGTTATATCTTTCTCCTTCACAGTGGTCAGTTGAACCAATTAGCATTTCATTAAGCAACTGCTTGCTTAACTGTGACATCGCCTGCGAATATTCTGAAGAGGAGAAGTTGGGGGGGCATGAGGCTGAGGGGACTTATGCACTTACCTTGTTGGTACCTACATAATCTGTTGTCAGCTTGAGACTTAAGAGTGAAGGGGTGGAATTTAGCTTGTCAATCAGGTTGCAGCTTGATGGCCTCATTTGGAGGTGCTAAGGAGATAAATAGCACACTGGAAGCAGGACACATGCTCACTCCCTGTGAGGCATTCTTGTTGACATGCCGCATGGAGACAGGCTGATGGCAGCCATAGCCTCGGAGCTGGAAGAGCCACGTGGAGACCCATGCCAGCGCTGAGATACTCCTACCACCCCTGGATTCACAAGACTCTCCACGCACTGAGCTGTGATTTTCCTACAATCAGCATCATTGTATGGCTGTGCAAGTCCAACGAGGAATGTATGGACTAATATCGACTTATGGAGCAATATCTGACTTATGGACTTGAACTGGACTCGGCTTGGATGTTTTCCTCAATATATAATTGCTCTTTTATATAAAACTCTTTCTTATACACTTATGAGGCTCCCTGGATTTGTTTCTCTAGTCTACCTGGACTAACACATTAGTAAAAGAGGAAATAGAGAGCTCAAGGGCCAAGAGAGGGAAAAGTGGCCCTGCAGGAAGACTTGAAGTGGCAGGATGTTTAGAGGGGTGATTTCCATAGCCTGGGATCATTTAAAATCTTTGAGCAGGTTCATGATTGGACATAAGGAATGTGACCGGACTTGGGATTAGTCCTTTGATAACTTGGACACACAGACAGGCCAAGGACCCCACATCTGATAAAAACACCAAGATAGCGCTCTTTTGAAGGCAATTCACTGAAGACCCCACCTGCTTTGTCGGGTGCTTTTATCTTTACTTTCTACATAAATTGTGCTTCCTGCTTGTGGTCCATGAGTCCATTCTTTGGTTCACGAGTACAAAAATCCCTGGACACACCAAAACAGGTGCAACAGTAGAGTCCTTCAATTAAAGAATCATATCCCATCTCTCCGTCTTGCATTTAAGAGAGAAACACAGCTCGGAAGGTGGAAGAATCCATGCTTTGTTGCTGCCTTTAAGTCTTTGTTTGCCTTCAACTAGACCAAGAACATTCCAAGCATGACGCGAGGACAAGTACAGGCTTCTTGTTGAGTTCGATATGACAGATCGTCATGAGGCAGTAGGGATTACTGACAATACTGCTTCCATTGCTCTCCGTGGATCCTACCCCAGTTTCAATCACTCTGAACGAGTGAAACGGACTCTTTTCACAGCTTGTTTATTGTCCTCTCCCAGCACCCCATTCCTTTCTTTAAAATGGTAATCAGATTTTCATGCCTCTGGTTTAAAGTAAAACCAGGGAATGAATATAGATAAGACAATACAGACCCATTTATGCCACATAAAATTCAGGACTTGGGAAGTATCTGCCCAAACCAAATCCCATACCTTCCAGAAGATTCCAACTCATAGTGACCATATAGGACAGAATAGAAATCCTCCCTAGGGTTCCTGAGGCTGTAAACTTGTATGGGAACAGACAGCCTTGTCTTTCTCTTAAGGAGAGGTGGGTGGTTTGAAATGATGAAAATGCGATAAGCAATGCAATGTATAATCCACGATACCACAAAGGCTCAGTGGTTATGAGATACCATGATTGGGAAGCATAATGGAACATGGAAGATAATCTGTCCGAATTTCAGGGGGATGGCTCTAGGCAGATGCCCAGTGAGTCTGAAGGCCCCCAAACAGTTGATTTCCATGTCTTGGCTCTTCCGTACTGAGGATGTTTGTTTTCCACGTGATTGCCGACCAGATATGACCTATGGCAACCCTGCAAACTTCTGCTCTAGACGGGGACAATGAGCTCTGAATCCCATCCTTGGAGTGGAGTTTCCCTCCTCCTTTTAAGTTAGATTTTCCCTTGGTACTCTCCCTTAGTACTCAGATGTTTTGTCATCCTCATAGCAATCATGAACAAGAATGTATATTAAATTGCCCTGTTTCAATTATGGTATCATTTTCCTCTCTTGCTTGGACTCTGACTGCTACAGAACCATGGGATTGAGGTTAGCAACCACATCTTGATTAGAGCTAGAAGCTGCCGGGGCTATTCACTGGGGGAATAGAGGAGAATCCCAGAATGCAAAGTTAAATCAAAGGGAGAGTGAGTAGGAGAAGCCTTGAACCAGATCTGAGAGGGTTACAGTTGGATGCAGCTTAGGCTCACCAAATTGATGATTGAACTCCAACAACAATTGAGGTTTCTCGCACTGACTGCTGTGTGGTTCTCAGGTGCCCTTGAGTCAGCTCCAACACAGGGTGACTCTCAGGGTAGCAGAGCAATGCACTGGCATGCCCTGCACCATTACAATTGTTACTGTGCTTGTGCCCATTGACTGTACCACTGTGTGTTACTTTCCAACCTGAGCTACTCATCTTTGGCCATTAGATCAGGCCATATTCTGCTGCTTTTCACAAGATTTTCAGTGACTGATCTCTCAGATGTGGATAACCTCTCCCTTCTTTCTAGTCTGTTCATGGGCTGGCTGTTCCACTGAAATCCAGCCCCATGGGCTTCTGCATAGTTTCTAGCATCACAGCACCATGCAAGACACCATAGTATGGCAAACTGACAGATAAGCAGGGATCATAATTGTGGAATTCCACACATTTATGAAAGACAGACATAACTAGAAAAGCAATGAACAATATCCAAGGTTCTAGAGATTAATAACACAAACTACCTCCTGAGCAGCAAAATCTTGGGACTCGGAGTCACAAAGCACCAATGTTCTAGTTGTCCTTGTTATTGTTTAATTATTTGCTTTACATGTAGAGTAGATACTGGGTTAGTCAGGGCTGACTAGACAAACAAATTCACAGACACTCAAATGTGTATAAGAAAGAGCTTTATATATTATGTATTGAGAAAACATCCCATTTCAGTCCAGATCAAATCCATAAGCCCATATGTCTGATACCAATACATACATTCCTCTTCAGACTCACACAACACATAGCAATGCAGAAAGATCACAGGCCAGTTGGTGGAAAGTCTTATGGATCCAGTGTAAGTGGAAGCATCTCAGTGCAGGTGTGGGTCTCCATGTGGCTCCTCCAGCTCCAGAGCTCTGGCTCCATGAGCATAGCTCCATGTGGCTCGTCAGCAATAAGATGAATCAGGGAGTCTATGTCTGGAGGCCAGTGAACTATTTATCTCCTAGGTGCCTCCAAATGAGGTCATCAGCCTGAGATCTGATTGACAGGTTAGGCTCTACCCCTTCACTCTTAATAGTCTCAAGTTGACATCAAATGATGTAACTACCACAGATACCTCTTCCAAGCATATTATGTCCATGATGACAATCTGACTCTAGTAATAAGACAGACCTCTTATGATTTAGAAATGCCATCTGAGTAAAAGGTAGGGCCCATTATGGTTACATGAAATGAAAGCTAAGAGTGTGCAGTTACATTATTAAGAGAAATACTGCCTGCAGAAGACTGGCTAACTTGAGGACATTCATAATCAAAATTAACACATTTACTTCTCTGAAGAACTCCTATTGCTGGTTTGAATGTCAATTAAAGGATAGCAGTCTAAAGATACTCATGTGTGGATTTGTAAATGTTAACTCTCTGAGCTTCATTTGAAATGGAATAAATGAACATCAAGCATGCTGAGAAAATAAAGAAATAGATTTTAATGGATTCTTTCTACCTTGAGTAAAACATTCTTTCATTGCCTTTTCAAAGGTTTATGCTATAATTTGAAAAGCAGTATCCTTTACTGTCATCAATTTTCACAAAGGCTCAAAAGGAACTTAACAAACATCAGCTTTCATGTATGAGTTCATGGAGTCTCTTATGTGTGTACTGGATGTAGTAGATAAGTGCTCAAAAATTCTTTTGGCCACAAAGCTATGATTTGTGTCAGAAGATATACTGTTCTCCTGTTCATTCTGAGCTCTTCGAACTCTTGTCACTGGAGCCAACAAGTGATCAAAAATAATCCAGAAGCTGAGTTTCCAGTGAATTATCCCACAGGGTATACATTTGTCCAACAATTTACCTTGTTTATGTTTTATTACCAATCCTTTGCTTTATAAAATTTTTATTTTCCTTTATCTGTTTTTAAAGAATATTAAGCCAAATGCCAAGATATCTGGGGTCCCATCTCAATCTCCCTCTAATTTGATCCACAACTTTAGCAGTCATTGTATGCTCAAAGCCTTACTCTCCTTGACGAACAATGTGGACAGTCATGCCATCTTCCTAGTCTCAGGTACGCAACCCTTGAGAAAAGTTGAGTGTTATGAAAAGTGTTACTACTACCCTGATCTAGTAAAGAAAAGTAAAAAACAATACCATTTATATATGAAGACCTACCTCATTGCAGGTCAATTGCAAAAGACTTTCATTATTAAGAGGGAAGGCTGATTTGTAGAGAGAGAGAGAGAGACCCTACACGCTTGCAAGCACGTGGTTACCACGCTCCATATACACTTGGGTAGCGGAAGGAATGTGTTGACCACGCATCAGAAAGCCTGAGCTCTGGGCTGCGCCTTCCCCTGACTAATAGAAGCTTCCGTTCTCACACGAGCCACGGAGGTGACGGTGTGATGGACAGGCAGCTTGGCTTGCGTGCTGCCCTCCGTGCCCAGTGCCTTGTGTTGTTCAGATGTCGGCTGGCTGGTACTCGTGCATTCTCACCTGGAGTTCGATCTCTAACACTATGCTTTTTACGGGCTGGTCCCTCTAACGGCAGACCGCAGCGGACTTGTCCCTCTCTTCGCCACCATCCTTCTGGGCCTTTCAGAGGAAAAGCCTCTTTTGGACCACCTCCTACCTTTATACGTGTGAGGACCTGTGTAGAAAAAGTGCAAATGACATAGAATTAATGCCATAATGGTGAGAGTAGGACTTTGTTTTATGGAGTTTTCAATAACTGATTTCTTGGAATGAGATCACCAGACTGCTCTTCGAGGTTCCTCTGTGGGCCTGAAACTTCCCTCTTTGGGGGTAGCAGCCAAAGACATTGACCTTTTTTTGATTCCCTAAGGCTTTTTTTTTGGGGGTGGGGTGGGTTCCTTATAGGGTATCGTATCTCCAGTCCTTGTCATCATGTCTAACTAACTGGTTATATCTGTGCTTGATTTCTTGGTGGATCTTCCGGTCCCTTTAAATGCTGCCCAGAAATGCAAATGACACAATCCAACCTCAAAAAACGCTCTGGCTCAGAGTGGCCCTACGTACAACAGAACGGAACGTAGCCCTGCGCCATCCTCACCACTAGAGCCAGGGTGGCCTTGTGGATTACAAGTGTGACTGTCAACTACACGGTCCACAGTTCAAAACCACCAGCTTTTTCAGGGGGGAGACAAGGCTTTCTACTCCTGTGAGAAACCTACAGGGGAAGTTCCACCATGCTGCATAGGGTCATTCTGAATCCGAATTGACCTGATGATCGTGGGTCTAGTTTTTCGGTTTTGTTGTTGTTTTTATTCTCTTTCTCTCTCTCTCTCTTTCTTTTTGTTTTACTTGGTAAAATAATCAAAAGATAACCAAGGGATACTCTCTGTACTTTGAGCTGATGGTATAGCCAAGTTCATCTGACACAGCAACCTTAGGTACAGCGGGATACAGGAAGTTCAATCCCTGGCCTGAAGAATGATTACAGACCATAGCCTCTGGGTTCTCACAAGTCTTTGTCAGACTAATAAGTCTGGCCATTTTAATGATCGGAGTTTTGTTGCCCATGTAGCTGCCAATCTACACTGGTAACATTTGTGATCTCTTTCAGAGTGGTCAGCAGGGGGCGCAGAGCACCATTTAGGTCTTGTCTTCCGGTCCTAAATGCTGAGGTTTTCTGGGTCTGATAGTCCACTGGGCTAATTGTTTCCACGTGTCACTGCTTTTTGTTGTTGCTGTTCTTTTTGTAGATGGAAGAGACCAATACTTCCACCGTACATTGCTGCTGGAAAACTTCCAAGACTCCAGCTAGTACTTACCCATGTAGCATGTAGCATACTGTCTTTGAGGCCCTTGTTTTGCCAATTCTTATCGGTGCAGCCTGCATCCACACCTCTAGATCCAGAGATCGATTCCCTCAATGCGCTTGGTTATGACTGAGAAGTTAGCTCACTGGGTTCCCTCTTTAATGTCCTGGAGATATTTATAGCAGTACAAGTAGGCATGCAGAAAGCTTTATAAACTACATATAATTCAGCAGCCTTCTTGTGCGGATGGGCGTTTTATGATATTGAAAACGTCCGAGTTAAGAGGGACACAAGAAGTCATCTAATTTACCTCTTCATAAAGAAGGGGTATATCTTCTATATATCATTTTATATAGATGGAACCATAGGTCTTGAAAAGGGAAATAATTCAAGTTCACATAAAAATGCAGAAATGGGACGGATCTCACTGTGATAATTCTCTTGACTTGTTAGGGGTCCAGTGATTCTGTTTATGCATACCAGGTTCAGGGAGTTTCCTAAGACCACATCATCAGTTATAGCTGGTGCCAAGGTTAAAGGTCAACTAAATGAACCGGACTTCACCTTAAACAAACCTGCTGCATATGAAAGGAACTGATACACTGATACACTCCTTTGGACGTGAAGCCATAAGGCCCTATTGAGAAAAGAAGAGGAGGACTGTTACCCCACGGTAGTTGATTTGAAAGTCATCGGACATCAGTTCAAATTTCTTGTTTTTGAGGCTGCCTTATAGGAAGTTTCAGAGTCCCTTATATTTGCTACTTTCATATTTTCTTTGCCTTTTTAGACATATCTGTAGACATAGTTCTGCTGTAGTGAATTAGTGTTACTGAATTGTGTGCCCTGTGTCTAACCCTGATTGTTTTATTAAACAAGATTCAGTCACTTGAGTTTCTAATATGCATAAGTGAACACCCCATGTGTTTTAGTCTAAAACTTTCCCCGTATGTTTAATATCCCCCTTATCACAATAGTATTTTAAATCCAGTATCACTGACTAGTGCAATGATACTATTATTAGAAATACCAAAGTCCCTGTGGAGGTTATTTATACTATCTCTAAAAGAATCTAGTAATGTTGCCACAGAAGTGGACAGGAGTCTATATAAATGGAATACATATTAATGAATATTGAGCTCACACATAACTGTAAATCCTAACCCGAGGACAGTCACTTTCTATCCTGCAGCTTTGCTCAATATTTGCTTTCATAAAGGGATCACAGAAGACATGGGTGCTACTGCAATGAGGTGAAGAAATCAGAAGATGCCTGGTGATCAGAAAGACTAGTACCTGAGGTCATAAAAGCTTATCTTAAAACAAGCAACCATCTACATGAGGTATCAGTAAAGTCCCCACAGAATGAGCGTGTCAGCCTGGGTCATCTAAGGACTGTAAAGAATAAAATCCAAGATCAATGGAAGGAATTGTATGAGAGCTTAAGTTCTGAGCAGCCAGTTTGTAGAAGGTGATTGAGGACAGTGAAGGTCCCAAACCCATCTGCAAACTTTTCATAAGGATTAATCCCCCATTGAATTCCCTCAGCTCATTAGTCAGAGATGAGAATAACATTGCCCTTAGACAGACTGCACCATGTAGTGAATTAATGCACATATCACCCAAAACCAAGTTCACTACCATCTAGTGTATTCCAACTTCTGAAAACCTTATAGGATGAAATAAAAATGCTTCCGTGGGTTTCTGAAACTGTAAATCTTTCCTGGAGTCAGGGAGTAGAAAGTCTCACCTTTCTCCTGCAGAGTAACAGCTGAGTTTGAACTGCTCACCTTGTGGTTAGCAGCCCCACTCAACACACTACACCTTCCAGACTCCTAATGGAGACAGTTAGGATAGATTTAAACGTTTTACCATTTGCTTTCCATTTTGATTCATTCCTTTTCAATTTGATTTAGTTTTAATTATGTTCTGCCTTCTTTCGGATTGAGGTATTTCTGTATTTTATTTTATTATCATTATTTTCTTTTTATGTATGTGTAACAGTAACGATTCATTGTTTCATAATGTTATATCAGGAGAAGTTGGGGTGGGGGGAGTGGGCAACTAATAATGAGTACGAAAATGTTCTATAATCCATTATAGTGATGAATGTACAACTATCTTTAAATAGATTCAAACAAAAAAATAGATTCAAACCACTGAATTGTACAGTATATGACTTATATGGCAAAATGGCTAAAGTGAAAGATGAACAATCATAATTTCTTGGAAAAACTATTAAAAATCCTCCTTCTTTTTCTAACTTCAAAATAAATAAATAGATACATAGATAGATAAATGTCCAAAATCCAGTTTTCTCTTTCTCAATCCCTTATGGTCAAAAAGCCATCCTTGTCTCAAATCCTACTGTACTTCGAGTTAGTGTTGCTAGTTAGTATATGTATTTGTTCATCCATCGAATGAATGTGTTTTTTTAGTCTATCGAGAGATAGAGGAATATTGAGCATAAGTAATCTGACTCGGCATTCTGCAGTGTTCTGTGAGCCTGGACCAGGGCAGATTCACGACGTCAGCAAGCGAGGCTTACCCTGCTTTGTGATGGGCCCAATCCGAGAGGAAGTAAGTCCTATCAGTGGAATCATTGGAATCATTTGTCCCTCTGAAGTGACATTCTTTATTCATTTTAACCAGACCTTATTATCAGGTCTTGAGAGTGAGCAGGGGAAATAAAATATCACAACATTATCATTAAAGCTAATACTCTAGTTCAGTTTTCTAAATCTATGCCCTACTCTTGGCCACCAGGTTTGTCTCTCCCAGCAGATTCTCCTCAGAATCTATATCTTGTTTTACATCCTTCAGTCCTTCAATATCTGCCCCCTTTATTAATTTTCTCCTATTTCCAAATTGCATTTTACCCTAACATGTAAGATAGTAACTTTTTTTTCAATCACCTATGAGACATAGGGTATTCTAGAATCAGAAAGAAAAAAATTAAGAAGATAAGATGCCAAGCCATGACAATTAACCTTGGCTTACCCATCTCTTCATACACTTTACCTGCCTTAATAATTTCCTAGGACTGTTCTAATAATTGTACCACAAACGGGTGACTTTAAAGTACAAAAATTTATTATCCTGTGGTTTTGAAAATGAAGAGTCCAAACTCTAGTTGGGGGCAAGGGGCAAGTTCCTTGTCTCCTTCCATTCTTGTTTACCGGGCTGATTTATGGCATTCCTTAATGGTTTATAGAGGTATATTCACATGACATCTGTCATTCTCTGTATGTTTTTGTCTCTCTTTGGGTGTTGTTTGTTTTTATTATGATACTTCTTAGAGGAGATTTGATTTGGGAACCACCTACTCTGTTATGATCTCATTGACAAAGCAAAAAGCTATTTTCAAATAGGGTCATATTCCCACAAATAGAAATGAATATTTCAATAGAACTTTTTTTAGGGTACTCAATTCAAATTATAATGATACCTCTTGGTCCCAGCTTTTTCCATCTTGAACTATTAAACTGTTTGTTATGGCAAAAATAGAAAACAGCCAATAAAATCCTGTATATTTAAGTGAAAAACAAATGTCAGCCTTGGAAGGACATGAATATTATCTCCTAGGAGATACTAGTAATAATCATAATAATCATAATAATAAGTGAAGCATAATTTCCTATTTTCCTAAGCATAAAAATGTATTACTTTTTAATTGAATATTTACCTTCACATTCTATGTTCCTGAGTAATGTGCTAGATTAGGCAAACTTTTTCCAATCCTTTCAGCCAAAGTTTCTCCCTGTGCACTGTACACCCTCATACTATTCTACCCTACAAATGAGAAAGTCAGACTTCCATTCTTAAAAAACAAAACAAAACTAGAATAGTCTGCTTTTTTGTTTTGTTTTGTTTTGTTTTATTCATCCAAGCCCAGGGCACCTCATCTAGACTAGGCCCTCTGATATATCCTTTCACATAACTTTTATCTACTCATAATGTTCACCACATTTATATTATCAGTTTATGGTCCATACTCTCTAGTTAGATACTGAGGATGACAGAATTGGGAACTATGCCTGATTTGCTCCTTAACACATATTTAGCATAGTATCTTGTAATTATTAAATGACTTTTTTACAGCTGTGGATATATAATCCTTTCCCCCCAGATCTTGATGGGCTTATGGTAGGATACACCAACCTCTAGAGAGTATATAGTCTATAGAGAGACTGTAAGAAGAGAACTTACTAGACGTGAATTAGTGGGGTGGATCAGTAAAAAATTAGCAAAGATGTTTTTCCTTGATGTAAATGTAGAAGAGTGTTCAGCATCATAGAGAGTGACAATGAATATAGAGAGAATCTTCCCATTAGAACAAACTCTATGAATTGAGTTACCACAACATTAGAGAACCGACATATTGAGGGACTAAGCAGGTGAGAGGGAGCCATTAAGGTTTATTCAAAAGCAGAGGGACAGGTATGCTGGAGCTAAAAAGGAGACAACTACTAATTCCAAGAAAAAAATCAGAGAATACTTTTGCTGATGATACCATAGGAGAAATCTCTGGGAGAAAGGCACTTTATAGCATAAAAACAGCACAGCTAAAAATGGGGAATATGAAAACTTACAGTGCATTAAGTAGGACCATGGTGATGAGATTTAATCCAACTAATTGTATGCCCTGGTTGAGTGGAAGCAATGAAAACTAAGCTTGGAGAACGCTATCAGAAGATTATTATCCCGATGGAGTACAGTACTTGTGGGATGTGCTCCTTTAAGCCCCATTACGTGAGGTTGATGGTATCACATTTGCAGACGAGAAACATTTGAGATGAGGTAACAATAATGAGGGAGAGCCACAGCCCCATACAGATGACCTGAAGTGTCGGCTGTGGCAGAAGGGACCCTGGGAACATGAAGCCTGACCTTAAGGAACAGTGGGATAGGGAGACATGGAGAAGAGATGAAAAACATGCGTATTGGGGAGAAAAATGTTTGAGATTTATACAAAAACAGTACTATATTTCTTTTTATAAATATAGCTTATTGAAAAGATATCTTCTGAACATTTACTATCTTCAAGCTATATTTTTAAAAATTGGATTATTTATTATAATTTTATTTGGAACTCTTATGGATATTATACTCATAATTCAATTAGATAAAGCATAATTGTACAATTACTACCACCATTATTTTTAAAGCATTTTCTTTTTTCTTGAACTGGCTCATATCAGCTCCCCTTTCTCTCCTCCCTCCCCCTGGAGCCCTATTTTATATTATAAATAGTTGTTATTATTATTATTTACCATATCTTACACCATCCACTGTATCCATTCCCCTACAATTCTGTTATTTGTTCCCCCTTCCCCTCTCACTTCCTGTACCCCCAGGGAATCATTACCATTTCTGATGGGTTTATCTGTCTTGGATTTCATGCATCAAATGATCTTCATTATACAAATAAATATTCCCAGGTCTAATAAGCTAAATGAGGTAGAACTGGGATCATAAAAGTAATGGGAGGAAATATTAAAGAACTTGAGGATAGTTATGGGTTTCATCAATCCTATACAGCACCCTGGATATATCTTCCCTCCCGTTGTGCCCTTCTGTGAGGTACTGTCCAATTATCTCACAGGTGGGTTTTGGGTCTCCACTTTGTCTACGGTTCTTCACATCATTGGTTTACTTGTTTTTGAACTTCTGATACTCATTCTCGTCAACACCTCATGATCACACAGGCTGGTGTGCTTCTTCCATGTGGGCTTTGTTGCTTCCCAGTTAGGTGGCCACTTGTTCAACTACAAGCCTTTAAGACCCCAGATACTATATCTTTGGATGAAACACACAGCTATCATATAGATATACATTGTATATAAATGATATACATGCATGATAATTATCATACATATACACCATAAAATATATGCATTGACTAATACACCTATATATATTTTTATATATACCTGTCTATATTTAGACCTATATATATGACTATTACTTTCTATTTCTTTCCCCTTTTTCTTTTCCTGCCCCACTATTATGCTTACCCATCATCACTACCAATTATTCCTCTCAGATACAATTCATTTGATCAAACACACCCTGAACGCTATAACCTTGATTTTATATCCCTTGCTAATCTGTTGTTCCTGTGATTATTTACTCCTCACCCCTCCCCACAGCTCCTCCTCTCCCGTGTCCCCCACCTCCCAACCTTTGGTCCCATTGCTGTCGCCTTGGGATTGCTTATCCTGCCTATATTAGAGAGCTGGGTACCAAAAGAGAAAACAAAGTCAACTAGTCTCCTTTTTATATCAAGAATTATACATTCTATTCATGCTTTATGGAAATAATAAATAATGTATACAAGATCGATATGTTATTAAATGTATTCAGGTGATATAAAAGAGATCAACACAGCCTGGCATGTCTCCTTTTAGGCAAGATGAACAGTGATAGGCCTGTAATAATTACCTCCCCATCATCACACCTACAACTTCTGTGTTTCCGTATTAAGCACCTGTGCCATCCATCCCGTTATAGCTCCCCATACATCATTTCTTGTTCTTTTTCTGACCCTGCTTGACTATTACAATTTATAATTTATAGCCTTGCCTTGCCCTTCCACTTTAAAACCTGGTCAGTGTCTGACATTAATTAATTTTCCTCCACAGAACTTTATCTAGCTCTTCAAAGACTGATTGACTGATTGGTTAAACCAACGTGAGTGAATGCCTATAGCATATTAGTTATTGAGAAAAGATAAACGTCCTTTTCCTCAAGTGTCTTTCTGTAGAGCGTGGAGGTCAGCAAGTAAACATAATTATGCTATCGGGCTCTTGGCAATGGACTTAGCTTGCAAAGTTTCCCCAGGACAGCGAAGTTCAGGAGAGTGTTTCCTCCTTTAGGGGAGGGGAGTGGAATTTCTACATTTGAGAAGTGACCTTTGAGTTGAACCTTGAAGACCAAGTAAGACTTTTCCAGAGGCAAAAGCAATTATCCAAGGTGCTCCGGGAAGGGACAGGTATAAATCCACACACTAAGGTGGAAGTTGTGTATCTCGTTCTTGGAGGTCTGATGTGTCCACTTTGGCTGAAGGGACAAAGGTTGAGGGGAAAAAAGTGTTGTCTCTGTGATAAGGCCTCAACGCTATCTTTGTGTGTGTGTGTGTGTGTATATATATATATATATATATATATATATATATATATTCATTTATTAACTGTGGAACATATTTCCCCACTCTGTAAAGCAGTCCCCTGAAGAGATCAAGTGTCTACTTACCGATTTTTTCATCAAATTCTTCCTGTGTATATTGCAGGGGGGAAATGTATTTATATGAACGACACAATCAATTAGGATTTAGAGTAGACTTTTTAAAATCAGTGTCTAAGTTTTACCATAAGTAACATGATAATGTAGGTGACACTTTTATCACATAACTCTCCCCAAACAGCATGCTTTGATTTTTCATATTTTAGGGTCAGTATACTTAATAAAATAGCCAATTTACTCTGAAGTTAAATATTTTGAATTTTTGATACGGTAGCATTTTTTTCACTTTGTGCTTTTTGAGTATGCCCAGGGAAGAATGACATCAATAATCATCATCACATTAGCTACTAGGTAGTGAGGTCCAAGCTGTATACTGGATTTTTCAAGAGGAAACATTAAAATCTTCTCTGTAGTAGATGTCACTAGTTCCATTTTTAAATGATAAAGAACTGAGACTCAAGAGACTTGGGGATTTATCCTTGCTGAGCTATGGTTTAGAACCATTTGTCTGACTCTTTCCACTATGGCATTATTATCTTTATTAGACATGTTTCACTGGGGTTCTAATAAATATAAGCTCAATGTGAGATTTGATTTCAAGGCATTATTCTCAGCCAGTTGCCTGGCATTCATTCGGGATTCCATCCTCACATGGCCCTGGTTCTATGGCAGGTAATATTACCTCTTGAACAGCATTTAATGTTTGTTCTTGTTTAGGTAATACTACATTAGCTTTCACTGGAGTAAATCAAGGTTGGTTTAAATAACACGATGAAATAATCCTGGAGCTAAAATTCAAACACATTTGATTCCAAGGATCTAAAACACATTACACATTCCCAGAAGTTGGGCGGTCCGTGGGGAATGAGCACAGAACTGCTTTCATTGTTGGACTAAGAACATATTTGTCTTCACACACTGTACTTAGAATCAGGACGTGTTCACCTTTAAGAGTAATTATTAAACTCAATTAGGGGATTTCAGCAAATGGTACTGATTTCAGTGGAGTGCTAACATTTTATGAAGTAAATGTACCCCATTGTTTCTTTCTGTATGAACTTAGAGAAAAACAAACAAATAAACACCCCCCCCAAAAAAAACCCCAGGAATACAATTTAATTATTCATCCAAGCCTCAAATCCCAAACGCTGTACCATCAACTCAATTCTGCTTCATAGCAAGCCTACAGGACAGGGTAGAACTACCCCTATCGATTTCCTGCATGATAACTCTTTGCAAAGTGGAAATTCTCTTGCAGTGTGGCTGGTGGTTTTGAACTGCAGACCTCTGGTTATTAGCACCCCAACCAGTAAGCCTTCACCACCAGTGTTACTTCTTTAATTTTTTTATAGCATACATTATCTTCTCTTTTAGATTAATCACAATTCTGCATGCTTTTATATTTTATGTCTTTAGCTTTCAAATTCCATTTACATTTTATTGCATCTTCCCAATCTTATTTCAACACTAGTGGGCACCTGTCCCAAGCTGTGGAATGGTCCATTGCTTCATATGTATGTGAAAGTTAGACACTGAGTAAGGATGATTGAAGGAGAATCAATGCATTTGAATTGTGGTTTGGACAAGAATATTGAAAGTACCATGGACTGCTAAAAGGACAAACCAATCTGCCTTGGGAGAATTATGGCCAGAGTACTCCTTAGAGGCAAGGATGGCAAGACTTCATTGTCTTACATAATTTGACGTGCTGTCAGGAGAGACCATTCCCTGGAGAAGGATATCATGCTTGGTAAAGTAGAGGGGTGAGTGGAGAAAAGAAGATTAAGGCCCTTGTGAAGATGGGTTGACACAGTGGCTGCAACAATGGGCTCAAGCACAGGAAGAATTGTGAGGCAGAGGCAGTGTTGTGCAGAGAGTTGGCTAAGCATAGGGACCAACTGGGTGGCACCTAACAACATTCCCAAGTTGCAGATAAAACAAGTGAAGTTGAGAACATAAGTAGCTTGTCTTAGAATGTCTATACATTAATAGAAATGAAATTTGGGGGGAGATGGACTTTGGTATGTTATCACTTAAGAGACTCAAGGCACCTTGGCAAACTATTTAACCATTCCAAAATTCTGTGTCTGGCTTATAAATCATTCATAAGAATATCTTTACAGAAGTGAGACTAAAATGAGATCATCATCATCAATTCAGTGTTCATTATGGGTTTAGGGCTACTTCAGGGCATTCACTCTGGAATTTCCAACATACTTTTTCCATAGGTAGAAAAGACGACATTATTTTCATTAAGCTGGGTAAGAGCAAATGCTGAACATGGCACAAGCTTATATTCTAATAAGCACTAATGGCTAGACTCAACTAACATCAACATCATTCCATGATCTGAAAGTGACATCTGAGATCTATCGTACATTAATACCCTAAATGGTTTACAAAAAACTAAGCTTGTAATGATCTTGCAATGGAAGTACTTGATCCAATCTGATCCCCCAAAAGCATCTTTTACAAATAAGGCCATGCAACAGCATATTGACGGTGTAACCAGTAGGAAAACATTGTAAACTCAAAGATGGTAAAGAAACTGCTCTGATGTAGGAACATGATTGTATAAATTATCTCTGGTTATAACAAAAATTGAAAGCAGTGAAAAGCCAAATGGGGACCATCAACCATACACCAATTATCTGCCAGTCTCTCTCTTTCTGCTTCCCTGACCGTGCTGAGGAAAGGGATTTCAGCTTAGTGCTTTTTCCAAATCATAGCTGTAAGAGCAGGACCTTTTGCACATGTAATTTCTGTTAGAATCTTTATATAGGGCAATATGATAACTCAGAAATATAAGTATTGTAGTCTCCATTAACACTGCGGCCATCAAGCTCAGAAGCAACAAAGCCCACATGGAAGAAGCACACCAGCCTATGCAACCACGAGGTGTCGAAGGGATCAGGTGTAAGGCATCATCAGAACAAAAAACCTTACCATAGTGAATGATGGGGGGAGTGCGGAGTGGAGATCCAAAGCCCATTAGTAGGCCACTGGAGATCCCCTTGCAGAGGGGTCTCGGGGAGGAGAGGAGCCAGTCAGGGTGCGATGTAACAATGATGAGAAATACAATCTTCCTCTAGTTCCTAAAGGTTTCCTCCCCGCTCCCACTACCATGATTCGAATTCTATCTTGCAAGACTGGCTAGACCAGAGGAGGTACACTGGTACAGATAGGAACTGAAAATACAGGGAATCCAGGACGGATGAGCCCTATAGGACCAGTGGTGTGAGTGGCAAAACAGGGAGGGTAAAGGGAGAATGGGTAGAAAAGAGGGAACCGATTACATGGAACTGTGTGTGACCTCCTCCCTGGGGGACAGACAACCGAAAAGTGGATGAAGGGAGACGTCGGACAGGGCAAGATATGACAAAATACCCATTTATAAACTATCAAGGGCTCATTCAGGAGGGGGGAGCGGGGAGGGAGGGGAAAAATGAGGACCTAATGTTGGGGTTTAAATGGAGGGAAAATGTTTTGAGAAACGATGTACAAATGCGCTTTACACAATTTATGTGTGTATGGATTGGGATAACAGTTGTATGAACCCCTAATAAAATGTTGAAAAACAAAACAAACAAACAAAAAAACACCCCATCCCCCCAAGACAACATTTAAATAATTTTCCCTCAGACAATAAAACTACAATTGAAAAACAATTTTGTTAAACTTTTGGGTAACTTTCCTTTCTGCATACCTCCTACAAATGGTGTTCCAAATTCACTTTACCCAACAGAACCTGAATTGACAGAA
Source organism: Echinops telfairi (assembly GCF_000313985.2). NCBI lineage: Eukaryota > Metazoa > Chordata > Mammalia > Afrosoricida > Tenrecidae > Echinops > Echinops telfairi. The sequence continues at coordinate 92,637,242 of NW_022103906.1, read as the reverse complement.
TTAGCAAGACAGTGTTCACTGTTGCAATCTTGTTCTCACCACGCTCTGGCTCTGGGGAGTGCTGTGGACATGCTGTGCCCAGCTTCCCTCTCCTGAGGTCTCAGCCACAAAAGTTAAACAGAGAGCTTTTCTCTGTGTGTCTCCAAAGGAGGCCTGTGTCTTTCCCAGGGCACACCCACCTGACAAACCACAGCACTTAGGATGCCATGAAGAGCCCCTCCCAGGATGTAAATCAAGATAGACTTGTTGGCTCACTTCAGGAAATTTGCAAAATGCTGGGACCCTCCTCTCTTGGAGGACATGTTGCATGGGGATGAAGCTGTAACAGGTCCTTGGAATCATTTTGTCATTATTTTTCCCATGACAGTGCTTCAGGTCCTCCTGTGGAAGGTGGGGCTTTGGGGACGAAGTCCTTTGGGCAACTGGCTGGAGTCCCAAGATGTGCAGGCAGGTAAGGTGCTGTCTTCCAACAACGTGTAGGTGGAATCAGGACAGGTTTCGTGAGTGTCAGCACTTGTTGACTTGCTGGGCAAGTCTGCTAATAACTCACCGGAGTAGCGTTCGTCCCAGCTTACAGCGGCACAAAGAGTTAATCGACTTCTTAAAGCCTCTTCCAAATGTTTGACAGCATAGGAAACTGGCAAGGGAAAGCACTGATGAAACATTCTCTTTCAGGCCCCACATTTACCCAAGCCTTAAGATTCAAATTCTTTCTTTCGTTTTCTTTTTTCAGTGATTCTCGTCCTCTTTTATCCCTCTTTCCCAGAATTGTTCATCATCAAGCACTGTGCCTTCGACTTTGGACTCATCTCATCGCTCTTTCTTTTTCATCCCCTCCGCTCAAATCTTCTGTCGATCTATCATCTGGCTACAATCTTGGCTTCTAGCCCAATCTATTAGTAAGTGCTGCAATTCACCCAATGCTTCTGTCACTACAGAAAGCTCATAATCTCCTTTGGCCCTTCTGTCCTCTACCTTCAGCGTGGAGTTCTTTGCACGCTCATCTCTACGTTTGAAATATGATCTCATCTTCAAACACATTTTCAAATGCCAGCTTCCTCAAAAGTTGTCTATGTACACATGAAAGTGGTCACTCTTTTCCCAATCACCAAGATTATTTTATCTGTTTTGTCTTACACTTTCCATTATCAGTCTTTATTATAATTAATAATTTAAAGCCTTTATTATCTCAATTAAAATATGCATTTTGACTGAATAAGAATGTAAAACTGAACTTCACGAGTGGTTAGTATTGAGTAGGAAGTTAGAAAGCATTGAGGCATTCTCTCTCCATCAAAAAAGGAAAACAAAGTTAGAAAAAAATCCAAATCATACAAATTCTGTAGCAATATCTAAGGTAATAGTTCAAAATACGAACACATAAAAGCAACATTATTTGACAATCTAATCATTCGAAGCCCAGTATCTGGTGAAGTTTGTTATTCATTGTGAATGAGGGGGAGTGCGGAGTGGAGACCCAAAGCCTATCTGTAGGCAACTACATCCCCTTACAGAAGGGTCGCAGGGAGGAGATGAGCCAATCAGGGGCAGGGTAGCAATGATGAAACATACAACTTTCCTGTAGTTCCTAAATGCTTCCTCCCCGCAACACCCTCTCCACCACCACGATTATGATCCCAATTCTACCTTACAAATCTGGCTAGACGAGAGGATGTACACTGGTACAGATAGGAACTGGAAACACAGGGAATCCAGGACTGATGAATCCCTCAGAACCAGTGGTGAGAGTGGAGTTACTGGGAGGGTGGAGGGAGAGTGGGGTAGAAAGGGGGAACTGATTATAGGGATCTACATATAACCTCATCCCTGGGGGATAGACAACAGAAAAGTGGGTGAACGGAGACGTTGGACAGTGTAAGATATTACAAAATAATTTATAAATTATCAAGGGTTCATGAGGGAGGGGGGAGTGGGGAGATAGGGGGAAAAATGAGGAGCTGATGCCAGAGGCTTAAGTGGAGAGTAAATATTTTGAGAATGATAAGGGCAATGAATATATAAATGTGCTTTACACAATTGATGTATGTATGGATTGTAAAGAGTTGTATGAGCCCCCAATAAAATGATTTTTTTAAAAGCTTTTTCAGTGGCAAATGTACTAAATCCAGATCTTTTTTTATGATAAAAATGAGTGCTTTAATGTGTTAAATATTTATATCAAATAAAATTAAATTCAGTTTAAATAAAAAGACTTCTGCAAGTACAGTGATTATTCCCATTTTACGGAAAAATAAATGGATGTTTACAAACATTAAATAAGTATGTTAAGATCGACTTACCTAGTCTATATGACCCATCCATCTGTAATCTACTCCTTTATTTTTACAAGACTAAGAATACAAGAGTTGCTAAGGAACCATAGCAGTAGACTCTCAAATATTTGTTAAGACTGAATCAGGTACACATTGACTACTTGGGGTTAGCAAATATTGTCTCATAAACTCTTGGAAAAAGAAGATACAAATCTGTGAGAAGAACATTTTGACAAGTGACAGAGGATAGTGTTTTATTTATAACTATAAATGCAGCTGTTCCTCCAGTGCTAGATTAGATCAGCAGTTATGGCATGAAGGACATTCGGAAATGTCAAAGTGATCAGTATACTTGGCTCTGCATATCATCATCGGCATTATCATCATCACCTATTTGAGGTTAGCTTGGTCTCTCTATTTCCTGCTTGGACTTCTAATTAATGTTCAGTCTTAGGGAAATAGTTTCACATACAGGCCAAACCCAGACCAAACCCAAGCCAACACTGAGCTTGTAGCAACCCTGTAGGACAAGGTAGAACTACTTCCGTGAGTTTCTGCGACTGTAACTTTACGGGAGTAGAAAACTCTTACCTTGCTCTTGTGGAGGGGCTGCTGGTTTCGAACAGCTGACCTTGCAGTTAACAGCCAGTGCATAGCCACGACACCACTAGGGTTCCTTTTTAGTATGCACACACACACCTCTTTTTATCCTCCTAAAGAGAGAGGAGCACCAACCAACAAGAGAGATCTATCCTCAAAGCTGCACCATGCTTTTCGCCCCCTTCCTGTGCCCCCAATGCCCATGTTCACTTGCGTGCATGTTTCCATTTCCCCCGCTCTCCCCAAACCACCTCTTCCTGCACAGAACATGGCTGATGGTCTCCTCCCCCCTCACCCCCATCTCTCCCTTTCTTTGACTCTCCTTTCACGAAGGATCTCCTCCTTCCTGAAAGTCTTGGTATGCACTTACTGCATTCCACGGTTCTAAGCCTGTTAATTAAACTGTTGTTTACCACTATGAAGAAAACCTCTGCCAATTAAACTGTGATCTAATGTTTTCTTCTCACTTCAAGGATTCCTCTGAAAATCCTTTTAGAGGCACCTGTCAGAGTGATTTAGAACTGGGAGGAAGGTCGGTGGGAAGAGTGGTGACTGAGTGAGTGCACGTGTCCTGCCGATGACTGTGCCACAATAGCACCTTTCCTGATTCTGGAGAGAATCGCATGTGAAAATATAGATGTATATCACAATGGATAAAATAGGATATTTTTCCTTTCTATCCAAATAGACCCCAAGCTGATTAAGATCATGTATTTTTTCATATATGTTTTATATTTGTCCTAAGGGAACCTTTACAAAATGATGCTTACAAGCCATCATAATGTAGTGGCAAATCACTAGACTTCCTAACTTTTTTCTGACTCTCAGCCTCTCAGGCAGGTTTCTTTCAGTGGCGTTAATGCAGACTAAAACAATGTAGAAACATCACCTAATGCCATCCCTGACAATGGTAAGCATTGACACATACTAACTTGCTCATTTAAAAAGAAATGAATGGGACTAAGGGCATGAGGAGACTCCTTCTGTTGTTTTCATTCTTCTCTATCATCTTGTTTTGACATTTCTAATACTCAGTTTGAATCCAAGGACATGCAGAAAGATGAGAAAAGTGAGTGAGTCTCTGCAGTCCCTACAGATTTCAAAGCATAAACCCACATATTATCGGCTAGGATGGAAGAGCAGAATGTATGGTGGCAAGATCAAGAAAGCTGTGAGAATCACCTGAAGTTCTTGAGGTTCTTGTGGGCCAGAGTATCACAGTGGGAAAAACAAGACATCAGAAATTATCTGAGAGGGAACAGAACAGAACCTCAGAATTCACAGGCCCTCAGAAACAGGATGGGGAAATAAAATCTCATTTTAAAAAATCCTGGCTTTATTGATGCAGTCAAAGCCAATGATGTATGTAGGGACCCTGTGAGTCAGAATTGACTTAATGACTTTAATGACAGTGAGTGTGTTGGTTGGGTGGATATCCAAGGCTCTTTGAGATGTTAAAGCAACTGCAACATAAAGGATTCTCAAGCAAGAGGATCTTACTCTGGTTAGGTCATAAAATGCTAACTTCGGAATGTTAGAAAAAAGGACCGGTTCAAGGCTGGTGTGTCAAATGTTGGGTGTATTACAGGATTGTCAAAGACAGATGATTACACCCAGCCCAGCAATTCATTTGGTCCTGTGTTTCAGGGGCGTCACCACAGAGGATGACCACTGCTTTCTCTAAATCTGGCAAATGTCAGTTGAGGAAGGGAGGGAGTGGGGAGGGATCCAGGTAGAGAGAGAGAAAATCATTTTCTGTTAATACATTGACCAGAGTATTTAATTAAGACTTGTAATCAGCCCTGCCCACCATGTAGCCACACTCAGATGGTTGCTCTGAGTGGCACTCTTTGTAGCATTGCCATTATATAGAAAGTTATAAAATTCTATTTTTAGTGTTTGTAGAAACACGTCCATTTATTTATATATTTTATCAGTTTCATTGTAGTGAGCATAATAACTCAATTGACATTTTCTCATTTTCACATGTAGTGCCCAGTGATATGATTTGTGGTTATCATGTTGCTCAACCATTAGCATTATCCAACCTCGGCAGGGAGTCGTCTTTGTCCCCTCCTTCCCATCATTTAGGTTGTGATGGTTGGATGTCGTTGAGCTGATTACGATACATAGTGACCCTATGTGAAACAGAACAAAGCCCTGCCCAGTCCAGCACCAAACTCACACTTGTGAAGCCTATTGTTGTAGCCAAAGTGCCCATCCATGTGCTTAAAGGTCTTCGTCCTCTTTTCTGACCCACTCTTTTACCAAGCATGATGCCCTTTGCCAGGGATTGGCCACCCCTGATCATTTGTCCCAGGCACGTGTCACTGCCTGGTCGTCCCTCCCCACCCCTTCTTTAAAGGAACGTTCTAACTGTTCTTTCTTCTGAGGCAGATCTCGCTGTTCTTCTGGAAGTTCACGATCCTTTCGATAGTCTTGGCCAACACCAGAAGTCAAATGCATCCGTGCTTCTGCGCCCTTTTGGATTCATTGTCCAGGTTTCACATGTGTGCCAGGCAATTACAAAGACCTTGGTCTTGTTCAGGCACACTGGATTCCTCTAATGAAATATTCGCTTTGTCAATCATGTTTTAAAAAGTCTTGTGCATCAGATTTGCCCTTTCTAATACGTTGTTCGATTCTTTGACTTCTGCTTCCATGAGTGTTGATTGTGTGCTTTCAAGTAAATGAAATCCTTGATAACTTCAAACCTGTTTCTGTAAATCGTGATGCTATCTGTTGATGCAGTTGTGAGGATACTTTTTTCTTACTGTGAGATGTCATTCATATTAAAGACTGTGATGCTTGATATCCATTGGTAAGGGCTTCAAGTTCTCTGTGCTTTCATCAAGCACGGTTGTGTCATCTATGCATCACTGGTGTTAACGAGCCTACCTCCAAACTTGATGCTCATTCTCGACACATAGTCTCGTTTCTGTTGAGTTGCTCAGCACACAGATTAAGTATGGTGAAAGGATGCAACCTGATGCAAACCATTCCGGTTTTTAAACCAAACCGTATCTCCTAATTTTGTTTAAAAAACCAAGTGTCTCTCAGTTTACGTACATGTTCCTCACGAACACAATGAAGTGTTCTGGAATCCCCATTCTTCTTAGTGTTGTCCATAATTTGTATGATCCACACAGTCTTTGTATACTCAAAGAATCATCCATCGGAGGTCAGCCAAGATCCATCTGATATCCCTTCTGGCATGTCCTCTTCTGAATCTGGCTTGACTTTCTCAACGCTGTTGAGATATGGCGGCAATCATTATTAAACTATGTTCAGCAAAATTTCACTTGCATGTGATCTTAATGATATCATTTTATCATTTCTGCCTTCCATAGTGTTACTTTTCTGAGGGTGAGCACGAATATGGGACTCTTCCAAATGTCTTGGCATAGAAAAGTGAGTGCTTCCAAACCTGCCTCAATTCTTTGAGACATTTCACCTGGTATTATGCAAATTCCTGGAGCCATGCTTTGGTCTAGTGCTGTCTTCAGTGCAGCTTAGACTTTCCCTTTAATCCCATTGGTTTGTGATCATATGCTCCTTCTTGATCGCTAACTTGTTCTTTTTATCACAGTGACTGTGCTTCCTCTGTTATTCAATAACTCGCCTTGACTTGAGGTTTGGATAGTTTCTTCAGTTCTCTCAGCTGGAGCTGTGCGGAATGTAGTCCTCTCTGCCTTTCTAACTACGGGTCCCTGTGCCTTTACTTATAATACTCTACTTTGTCTTCTTGAACACATCTTTGACATGTTCTGTTCAGCTCTTTCGCTTCATCATTTCCTCCATTTGATTTAGCTGCTCTATATTCAAGAACACATTTCATTCTTTGGAATGTGAACATATTTTGATCTCTCCCCATTGTTGACCATGTAGCCGTCTTCCAAATTTCCTGATATGGCTGGCAAGTACCTCCAGTTGTGCATCAGTTTGTTGAAATATTGTAGGTGATATTCAGTCAAGTCGTGGGTCCTTGTTTTCCTCAAATTCCCTCGGTGCACCTTGTACTTACTTACTCCTTCAACACCATTGGATCTTGATCATATGCTACATTTTGAAATGATAGAATGTCTTCACTTATCCTGGCAACCAATTATAAAAATCAATCACTATACCCTTAAGTAGCTTTTGTACCCCTTGTATATTTTGTCTACTCTAGATTTTTCAGTTTCTGTACTGTGGTGGCTCGTGTGATGCTGCAAGCTATGCCATTAGTATTTCAAATACCAGCATGGTCAACACAGGTTTCAGCAGAGTTTCCAGACGAAGAGCTAACTATGAAGTAGGATTAGGCTACTTACTTCTGAAGAATTAGCCACTGACAACTTATGGATAATTTAAACATGTTGTCAAATACTGAAAACCTCATGAAAAGAAGCAGAAAATTGTCAGAGAAGTACCCTTCAGATCAGAAGGCACTTAAAACACGACTGAGGAATAGAGGCCTTCTCAATGGAGAGTCAAGGACTTTGAGCTATTTATTTGCCGATGAGGCACAAGTCAACTTGAGAAGAAATAGCTGCACACATAAATTAATCATTGGAACTTCGAATGCACAATGAATGAATCTAGAAAAGATGGACATTGTTAAAAACGAAATGGAAGCTATAAACCTGAACACTCTAGGCATTAGAGAGCTGAAATGGACTGGCTTGACCAATCTGAATCAGGAAATTACTTGGTTGACTGTGGCAGAACGGCAGACTCAAGAGAACTGATGTTTCATTCATCCCCGAAAGGGGCATTTAAAGAATTAGCTTGAAGAACAAAGCTGTGTGTGATAGGATAACATCTCTCCTGATACAAGTCAATAACTGTTATCCAAATTTACAGCGAACACTAACAATAGTGATGCAAAAGTTGAAGAATTCAGCAAAGTCTACAGTCTGAAAGTGATTGAACATGCAATCAAGATGTATTGATATTTATTGTGGACTGGAATGCAAAAGTTGGGAATAAAGAAGAAGAAATAATGAACAGAAAATATGGTCTTGGTAATAGAAATGAAACGAGATCGCATGATAGAATTCTTTTAAGAGCAATAACCTTCATCGCAAATACCTTTTTTCAAAAGCAAAAACGATGATTCTATACATGGACTTCTCCAGATGGGATACTCGGAAATCAAGTAGATTGTATCTGGGAAGATATGAGAGAGAAGATCAACATCAGCAGCTAACACCCGGCCAAGGGCTGACTGTGGAACAGACCATCAATTGCTCATATGAAAGTTCAGATTGAAGTGGGGAAAAAATTAAAGCAAAGCTTTGAGAGCTAAAATATGATCTTGAGTATAACTCACTTGAATTTCACGAACTTCTCAGGACCGTTTGATGCACTCAACATTAATAACAGAAAACAGGACATCAAGAACACCAGGCATGACGAGAGTAATAGGTCATTCAAAAGACAGAAAAGCTCAAAGGGGATGGCAGAAGAAACCCTGAAACTTGTATTTAATCATAGAGCTAAACCAAAGGGACAAAACGCTGAAGTCAAAGAATAGAACAGCAAATTTCAAAGGACCGCTGAAGAAGACAAATGAAATGTTATAGTGAAAAGACCTGGAGCTAGAAAGGCAAAAAGGACAAACATGTTCAGCTTGTCTTAAGCTGAAAGAACTAAAGAGCATGCCACATTCATCTTCATAAAATCCAGCTTCTCTGATCATTTGCTTAACATACATATTGAATAAGTATGGTGAGAAGATCGAACCCTGACCCATACCTTTCCTGATTTTACACCAGGCAGCATCCCCTTGCTCTCAATGCCTCTGGATTCAAGTACAAATTCCACATGAGTACAATTAAGTGTTCTGGAATTCCTATTCTTTTCTAGGTTATCAATAGTTTATTATTCAAATAGTCGAATGCCTTTGAATAATCAATAAAACACAAGTATACATTTTTCTCATATTTTCTGTTTTCAGCCAAACTCCAACAGGCATCAATGTTATCAATGACAGCAGTGAGGTCCCTTGTTCCATGCTCTTTTCTGGATCTAGCCTGCATTTCTGAGAGCTTCCTGTCAATGTCCTTCCACAACCCTGTGGAGGATCTTCAGCAATACTTTAATTGCACATGATGTTGGTGATATTGTTTTATAATTTTCACATTCAGTTGGGTTACTTTTCTTTGGAACAGGTACAAATATGAATCTATTCCAGTCAGTTGGTGAAGTAGCAGTCTTCCATTCTCCAGGCTTGGCTTATTTTTGTATTATCTATGGATGGATGACCCAGTCAGGAATCTAGATGGTCCTAATCTCTAGTAAACATGTTTTCAATTTGATATATATCTCTAACCACCCTTTTGGACACAGTCGAACTGTCCCAAAAGGTTTCTAAACCTATAACCTTTACAGATGCAGACAGCCCCATATTTCTAACACTAATAGAGAAGTTTTAACTTCTGACACCAGTTAGTACTCCAATGCTTGCACACATTGCCACCAGAACTCCTCCAGTTAGCTCTAGGTAGCTCAGATTACCAACTCATTATTTGAGTGTTATCAGATTTCAAAAGACACTACCTTTAACCCAATCTGACTCAGAGAAACCCTATACTACAGAGGAGAGCTGCCCCTGGGGGTAAATCTTAAGTTTAGAAGAAAATCGCCTCTTTCTTGCCCGGGGTGGCTGTTGTTCTCAAACTGCTGGCCTTGAGGTTAGCAGCCCAATATGTAGCCACTGTGGGACCAGGCTGTTCTCAGACTTAGTCTATGGTGAGAGGGCAATGACTTCTCAGATGAGGCAATTATTAAGACTCTGAGCATCAGAGGGAAAGTGTTTAGGAAAGAGAAAAGTTTTATCATTTCAAATTATAAACCTGCACATTACTTAGTATTCCAAAGGGAAGAATATGCTATTGCAATGAAGGAACCTGATAGAAATCATTTTAACTAAGTAATCAAACATTACTAAGGGTAAGACAGCCTGACATTTAGTGATTCCTGGTGTAATTGATAAGAAGTATACCTCCACCTGTAAAGTATGCTTGGGAAATAGCTTTACTCCTAATATTCTTGAGGAATTAAAATTGTAAGCCATTCCACAAATCAACTCTTCAAAAAATTTCATGTAGTGAATTATATTTTAAAATGTGGAACTGTTCTAAAAAGATTAGAGGAACTAAATCAAATATAATGGCTGCATTAGGGGAAAAACGAAGGAAGATATCTTGGGACAGTAACTAGGGAATTTTAATGATGGACTATATATTAAGTTATGATGGAATTATAGTTCATTTTCTTGAGTGTGTAAATGGTACCATGGTAATTAAATGTTCTCATTCTTAAAATATATATGCTAAATATTTATGGGTAAATATCATGATGCTCATAAAAATTCAAGAACACTAACAAAAATCTATCTATCATCTATCTGGAAAGAAAATTAAATGAAATGAGGTTGAAAATATTTGAGTCTCATTGACTATATAGGGTGACTTTAAAACAAAATTTTGGTACTAATTTTTTTTTACTTTGAGATAATGGTCACTGTATTTTCATTTCCCCTGTATAGTTGAAATTTTCCAAAATAAAAATTTGAGGGAAATTGTTTTAGGTTAGACAAGCCATTTGGTTAAGCCTACTGGTAGCTCCATGTACTTTTTGTGTGGTATGTGTTATAGTAGAAGACATATTAATTCCATTAAATGTCCTTAGTGTCAGCAACAGTGACCGGCACATTCCGATATTGTTGGATAAATGAAAAAATGACCTAACCTTTGTAGATGTTGTCCCTGTGTTTGATGCTACCTCTTAACCAGTTTCAGAAGTATCTTGACTGAGTCAGATAAAGTTGAAAAGAAAGAATTAGATGTCAAAATATAAGCAGCAGCATAGTGTGCTTTAATTCAAAGGTAGTATTGGTGACTACATTTCATGAAAGGCATTAAGAATTTTTTCTTAAGTCTCAGGGCCCTGTCAGATTTTGCCCCTAGCTAAACTATGATCTAAAAATCCAAATAGAGAGCATTGGTTTGAGTAAAAGAAAAAAAAAAAAATATATATATATATATATATATATTGCTTCATGGAGTGAATAAAAAGAGATCTTTAAAAAGGAGATAAAACAAAATTATTTTCTAAAATTTTAAAAATAGAGCAAAGCTATAGCAGGAATCATTTCAATTCTTGGTAAATAATGATGTTGAGTTTGATGTAATGAATGAAAACATTTAGTTCACTGTTTTCAACTAGAGCCCTAGGGATGTCTCCTAGGCTGCTGTAGGTGGCTGCTGTGAGGTACGGGATAAGAGTAATCTGACTACTCCACGGACATTGCAAGCTGAGCAATGTTTTTAATCTTACAAATGGGTTGTTATATGGTCTTTTCTTATAAAATTTGCTTTGTAGAATGAAACCTTCTGTGGTAAACAGACAGCTGTAACTCACTTTTTTATGAATCTTCTCTCTGAAGCAGGCATCCCATCCAGGTGAGAGAGATACACAACTCTGTATGAACATATATACTATGGTTTCAAATTTATTCTCCATTATTGGAAGCTTCTGAGTGATTTTAACCTCTCGTTTTTATTAATACCAAATTGACATTTCTGAAACTGTGACTTGTCTCCCCAAAGTCCATATTGTGGGGACATATGAGGAGTTATAACATCATAGTGGTTTAGTGCTGGGCTGCGAACTGCAAGGTCCGCAGTTGGAAGCCACCAGCTCCTCCGGGGGGATAAGATGAGACTTTCTATCCCAGTAAACAGTGACAGACTCAGAAACTCAAGTGGGCAGTTAGTCCTACCCTGTCCTAGAGGATCACTGAGTCAGCATTGGCTCATGGCAGTGAATTTGGATTGTGGTTGGGGACAGATGAGATCATTCTAATTCTTCTAATCCATGACAGCTCTTCAAAATGCCAAAGGTAGTATTTAATACGTCTCTAAATCTGCATCACGGGAGCACAGATGGGCTGGTAGGAGAACTCACACATTACAGGCTGGAAAGTAAGGAGCCCAGTGGTACTGTGGGCAAGGCTTTGAGCTGCTAACCCTAAGGCTGGCAGTTCAAACCCACCAGCCATTCTGTAGGAGAATGCTGAAACCGCCTGATGTCAGAAAAATTGACTACTTCAGAAGTTCTCTATAGGGCAGCCATGCATCAAAATCGACTTGATGGCAGTGAGTCAGTGATGACTGAGAATTGATTGGATGCTGTTTTTGGTAACAAGGAGAGTTGGGCAGGCTTGCCACTCAATGTGCTTCATGCATCACTTCCATCTGTCCAGGGAGGCTTGCAAGTTGCCATGATGCCCAAGAGGTTTCAGCACAGCTTCCAGAAGGAGAGGCTTGGAGATCCACTTTTGAAAGTCAGCTAATGAAAGCCATATGAGTTATAACCTATGTTCCATGTGCATGGCACCCCACGAGCCTAAGTTTGACTTGACTGTTGATAACAATGGAAAAAACAAACAGCAACCCTGCTTCAGGTTAAATGTCCCCCACTCTTTGGGACCAATTTTTCTACATGATTTTCTTTGACCAAATCATAATTTAGGCATTTACTAAACTCAGGTATATATTTTAATCATAGTTCTAACCCTTATTTATACATCCCCCAAACACTCATTTTCTCTGAGCATATACTAATTTTCATGAATTAGGAAATTTTCCAAATGCTGAGGGCCAAAAATATTACAGACACACTACTGTGCCTCAGTTTAATGTGTCTGTGAATTCTCTTTTTAGGGGTCTGTGTTAGTTGAGGTAGATTAGAGAAACAAATCCACAGAAACTCATATGTGTATAAGAGAGAGTTTTATATAAAGGGTAAGTGTACATTAAGAAAACATCCCAACTCAGCCCAGTCAAAGCCCATAAGTCTGACATTAGCTCATATGTCTGACACCAATCTACAAAGTCCTCCTCAAACTCACAAAACACATGCAATGACGCCAAATGCAGGGCCATCCCAGGACAGCGGGTAGAAAGTCTTTGAATCTAGTGGCAGTGTAAACATCTCAGCACTGGCAGGGGTCTCCACATGGCTTCTCCAGCACCCATGGCTGCATTGGGGTAGGTCCATGTGGCTTATCCTCAGGGATGTCTTTCAGGAAGTGAGCCTTGCCAGCTGAGGCAGAGAACGAGCAAGAGACAAAAAGGCAAGGCCCGCCGAGCATTTATCTCTCCACCCTTCAATTAAACTGCCCTTCAATTAATCCCACATGTGTTCATTGCCAGGTTGGCACAATAAACCTATCACAGGGTCCTATAGTTGTTTTGATATAGGTTGGTTCTATTTAAATTTCTGTTGGACAAGAAATACAATACTTCAATTCTTGATCTTAGACATTGTTTGGAGGTGATTAAACCATAATTCATGCATTATTTCTGTTTTATATGAAGTGGCATAGAAGAATTCAATCATTTATACCAGTGGTTCTCAACCTTCCTAATGCTGCGACCCTTTAATACAGTTCCTCGTGTTGTGGTGACCCCCAACCATACAATTATTTTCATTGCTACTTCATAACAGTAATTTTGCTACTGTTTGGAATTGTCATGTAAATATCTGATATGCAGGATGTATTTTCATTGTTACAAATTGAACATAATTAAAGCATGGTGATTCATCACAAAACAATATGTAATTATATATTGTGAAATATTTGTTTCTAATTAGAAATCAATGAAATTTTGTCTTGAAACATGGTATAGCATGGGTAACAGTGGGAGGACCGGTGTGGAGACAGAGAAGGAGCGATGGCTCAGTTCCTAAGACCATAGGAAACGGTCTTAGGTGACCCTTGTGAAAGGGTCGTTCTGATGATCTTAGGCGTTTTCTGATGGTCTTAGGTGGCCTTGTGAAAGGGTCATTCAACCCCCGAAGGGGTCGCGAACCACAGGTTGAGAACCGCTGCTCTACGCATTAAAGCTTGAGCATGTTCACATGAAAAGCTTCTCACCATGAACGCCTGCCATCTGCAAGGACCGCAGATCTGCAAGGTGCCCTGGGTCACTTTCTGAGTGTCTCCCAAAGTGTCCTTACACTATGGCTGATGGGCAGAACTTGACTCAGGTGTTGTTCTGGAACACCCTAGGTTACAGGAGGTAGTCAAGTCAAAGCCTTAATGATTGAGATTGTGATCCACTGTCTTCATGTTCTTGTTAATTCTACATCACACAAGGCATGCTTTAATGAGTTTGAGGAGATAGATAATGGTCTTATAATCCACCTTTAAAAATATCTTTGGATTTTCAGTCTTAGGGCATAATTTTCTAGTGAAAAATTCTTCAAAAATACTTCTGAGAAATGAGATCAAATACTAGTATGTGAGATGAGATCAAAATGTTTTATGAAAACAGCACACACACAGACACACAAATTGATTTCCCACTCTAAGTTGTGGTTTTCCCAGAAGTGGAGTCCAGGCTTGAACGGATTTGGTTTTGGAGGTGAAGAAAAATACAGACACATGGATCCGGGAGTGAAGAGGGATATTTAGGAAAAGGGTCATATTATTAAAGTCAAATACCTGCTTGATCAGATAAGGGACTTTTGAAAATTAATCTAACACACACTTTAGTACAAGCTTTCCCAAGAGTGAGAGGCCTGAGGTGTTTACACTCACGGCTAATCAATCATTGATTAAGATGGGCCCTTGGGAGAAATGTTAATTCCCAGAAATGTCCTGTGCCTGTGATTCAAGGACAAAAGAGGCTCTGGCAGGCTGAAGACAGCCTCATGCAAGATGCAGGCATGTCCCCCGGAAGACAGCCCGGCCCTCCTGGACACAGGGAGAGAATCTAAGGGGCTTTGAATGGAACACCAACAGCCTCTACACAGCTCCATTTATTTTAAAATGCGGAGAGTAACAAAAGGCTAAGGAAGAAATCAATAGACACTCAGAGACCAGTGAAGACAGATAAAGGGTCAGCGATTCACCATATACTTTCTGCGAGCTAGAGAGAAGCCACGGCGTTGCCATGAGAAGTCATCATATAAGGCCTACCTTTCCCAGATGGTCCCTCAGGGCTATTGTCACACTGACTGAAGACGCACCATTGAGAGGCTGATTTGGCTTCGTGAAACACTCTGAAAAACCCCTCTGAATTTCTGTGCTAGGGTTCAGTAATAGTGCCCGACCACCAACAGGGAGGATGGAGGGCCATTCACTCTCTCCCTCCTGGTGGGAATGAGTCTAATCACACTCCTTTCTTTAGGAGCCTAATAGAGAGCATCAGCACCTAAGGAAGACATACGTTGATGAAGAAGAGAGGAGGAAGAGGCGTTAAAATGACTTCCTGCTCCTGGGCAGCTTCCAACGTCCACTTCTCCGCTTTGGGGGCTGGCTGTTCTTCGCTCAATTTCACTCCTTTGGACCGAAGAAACGTTCTGTTCTGGGACAGGATCAACCTAGGAGTCCTGACAATAGCCCTGGAGAGAAGCGAAGCTCGCTGCCTTTTCTGCCCTGCCCTTCCAACGTCAATCTGCGGTACTGCCCCGTGCCGTGTGCTCCAGCCTTTCCAGCCTCGGTCCTCTCGTTCTTCCACAACTGGGTTCATGACTTGAAAGGTTCCTCTGTTCTCTTGATAGAAACGATTGTCTCCTCATTGCCCGGAAACTGTTGTTCTAGTCATTGGGGCCAGGCATTGTCCTCGTGCCTATCAGACGTGGATTTCTGTCTTCAGCTCTGAGTTCCAGCTCCGTCAGGACCTGTCTGTTACCTTTGTCTTGCTTTCCTGACACCGGCACCTACTGTCATCCGGAATCGGCAGCCTCTTTTGCTCGGCGCCAGCCTGGACTCGGGATATCAGGTGAGTGAGATCAGGAAACACAAAGGAGCCTCGGCTCAAAAGCCAACAGACACTGAATGATCATTGGACGAAGCTGAGTCCCCATACCTGGAATTGCAGCTTCTTTCCACTGTCACAAAGTCACTGGAATCCACTCAAGTCTTAGGTGGGAGACATCTTAATGAAAAGGTACAAATTAACAGTTGCTTGGCCTGAGACGTTCTAGTATGATTCATATAAAATCTTGTGTTTGCTTTCACTATCACTTTGTTGAGACTTTTACTTTTAAGATAGCTTTCCAAGATTGACTAACTCAGTGCTGTCAAGTCGATTCTAGCTCACTGTCACCCTAAAGGTCAGAGTCGAGCTGCCCCATGGGATTTGCCGGGCTGTAAGTCTTGGTGAAACAGATGCCACACCTCTCTCCCTCGGAGATTCTGGTGTGTTCACATCACTGACCTTGTGGATAGGAGCCAAGTGATTAAACTACTTTGTCACCAGAGTGCCTTGACAAGGTTTAAAACCCAGTCCAAACCAGCACCCACCAAGTTGATTCTGAGTCACCGTGACCCTAAAGGGAAGGCCATGCAACGGTTCACTCCATGTTCACATGTTGTGAACGCATCACAACAATCGATTTTACAGCATTTTCCTCGTTCCGGTACCCATTCCCCCTGCCCCAACCTTTGCTGCCATAACTTTGAGGAACTATTATTAATCGAGTTACTATAGATTTACCTATCTTGGATTTCATAGGAAGGAAATCATCCCCCAAAAGATAACAAAATAAAACACAGAAAACCCTCAATCCAAGAGAACACAGAAGATAATAGAAACTAGAACAAATTAAAAATGGGTCCGCATGAAAAAAAATGATAATATATTAAATTTTAACCTAGCAAAACCTGCAGTAATCTACTTTCCAGTGCACTCTGTCTGGAGGACAGCCTATTCATGTCCCTGGGCGACGGTCTGAAGGAATTCAATGGATACTTACCCTTAATGGGTGCACTGCAAATGGACTTTGGGCTCTCACTGTCATCTGCAAAGTGGTCATGAAGCCTGTAAAATGTGGCGTTATTCCACTTCATTTTAGCTTTATGTTATTTGCTTCTATTAGATGAAGTATATATGACATATATTGAAAGTCTCTAACCATGGTTCCCATCTACTGCCAATGGAATTCGAGCATGGCTGTAAATCAAACCGCATGCAATACGCTTGCATCTTTCCTTTTATCCTTTGCCTCCCAAGAGCCTGATAGGACATAAGGGAAGCATCGCCCTTTGTTTCACAGATGATAAAGCCAAGGCACAGAGGAGTAATCCCAGATGTCCATGACCACCTATTGAGAGTGTGTGACCACAAATTGGCATTGGAAAAAAAATAAATCACGTACATCAATCAGTTTCTATTCTATTTCCAGAGCCACCTGTGCCCTCCAAGTCATTAGGAGCAAGATGTATTCCCTCTAGCAAAACCCACAGACCACCACTTTCTATTAGGTATTAAAGTCTGCCCAGGAGCAAGCAATTACTCATATTTCATATACTGAATCCATTTAATTATGTTGGTTTATATCTTCGTGCCCATCAACAGTCACAATTTCTAGGAAATATAAATCCATATATCGGCAGTGACTTGTGCTCATTCCTAATGGCAAGTTAGAGAAAAATCGCTCAAGCAAGCTCTATTTCATTTTTTAATTATGAAGCAAAAGTGACAGTTCATCTGGAATGTTGTTGAGCCAAGATTTTTTTTAAAAAGGTGACTGAGATGTGGTTCCTTGACATATCTTTGGAGGGAAAAGACGCTGCTTAGAAATATAGGAGGGAGGCTTCCAAAAGTTCTGGGGAAAGTGGATTTGAACAATAATGGGATTTTCCTGTGAATTGCTTGAAGTCCTTCATACAAACATCTTAAAAGCCAAGCATTGGATAGTGTTTTTATCCAAGTGAATCAGAATAGCCCTATTGTTTGCTCATGGCTTTGTTTTGTCTACGTTACTTCCATCATTCAGGGCACAAGTAATGTCCATGAAAGATCGTGCCACTTAAGGATCTATCGTTATAGGGATTGATGATGGTCATGTAGCAGCAGAATAGAGATGCTTTTTGCTGCTTTTTAAAAAACTGACTTTCACTCTTTATATTAATATGAATGCCCACTGGCTTAGGATTTGGTTGTTAAGTGCCATCAAGTCAGCTTTGACCAATAACGACCCTACACACAATGAACACAATCCTGCATGGTCCTGTGCCAACCTCACAATTGTCATCGAGATCCATCCTTTTTCATTGCCTCTCCACTTTACCAAACATGATGTCCTTCTCCAGGGAATGGCCACGCCTGACATTATGTCCAAAGTCTGTGAGACAAGAGAAGTCTGGCCATCCTTGCCTCTAAGGAGCACCCTGGCCTTAGTTCTTCCAATACGGATTGGGCTGTCCTTCTAGCAGTCCGTGGGACTTTCAATATTCCTCTCCAGGGCCATAATTCAAATGCAGCACGACAAACTGAGGCAAGTGATGGTAGCTTAGGTTAAGACCCAATCTGTCTATCAGTAACTGTAGCCAAATGAAGATTGACCTAAAAAAAAGATCATACCTGTGGCAGTCACCAAATCTGTTGTCAATTTAAGGATTAAGAGTGTAGGGGTGGAGTCTAGGCTGTCAATCTGGACATAGCCAATGAGATTTCTGTGTGGACATGACCTTCTAAGACTTCTGGGAAATCTGGTACTTCCTCCTTAGAGGGGGAAGACTCTCTCTCTCTCTCTCTCTCTCTCTCTCTGCTACTCTCTTGGAGACATTGCTGAAGACAAGCCACATGGATCCAACTAGACCTCAGAAGCCAGAGAAACCACAGAGAGTTCCCTGCCAGTGCTGAGATGTTTCCAATGACACTGGATCCAAGACTTTCTATGAACCGGCCTGTGATCTTCTGCATTTGGCATCATTGCATGTGTTTTGTGAGTCTGAAGAGGACTTTATAGATTGATTTCGGAAATATGGGCTAATATAAGACTTATGGACCGGATCTGGACTGGGCTGGGATGTTTTTCCAATGTTCAATTGCCCTTGTATATAAATATCTTTCTTATACACATATGTGTGTCCATGTATTTGTTACCCTAGTCTACCCAGACTAATATAATACCTGTGATAGGGGCAAAGCTTTAGGCGTTGTTAAGAAACTTAAAATTAAAAAAAAAGAATATGTGCCTTCAAGACATTTCCACTTAAGGAGACGTTTTGTCTGGGCAAAGGATGAAGGATGAGCTTTCAGGGAAAATGTGCGTGCCCAGCCACTGAGGCCACCTGAACCCTCAAATGAGGTCTTCCCCTATGCAGTTTCCTTTGTTGTTGCCTACATGTATAAAAGCAGGCTACACTAGACACATCAAAATGGCCTTCCATCAAAAGGTGGAAGGACACAAAGGGACCCTGTTGCTACAAAAACTCCATCTGAAACGGCCGTCCCAGGCGGTATCAGATTGCACAATCTGGGCGGTTATGTCACAGAATTTTGGCGGAAATGCTGACTAGACAGATGGGAAAAAACATAGAAAAAGAAAACTAACATTCTTAAAGATGATAAGAATAAATATATAATATAGATTTATATATTATATATAAAATATATTAATATAATAAACATAAGTAGAGCCATTCTAGTTAAAGCTAAAGGAAAAGTCATGGTTATCTTTCTCACCACTTTAAAAAAAAACCCAATGAAGTGTTGGAGTGAAGTCCATTACTGGAGTTCAGTGTAGATAGAGGAGAGCCTGCATGTGCACGACGTGAACAGGCTCCCCTGGAACTACGGGTGATGGTTGGGGTCATCAAGAGGTGTCTGGAAAGAGAGACCCGACCATCTATGCCAGAAAACCGAATCATGAAAACCCTGTGGAGCACAGGTCAACCCTGTCAGACAGGGGTCACCCTGAGTCACTGCCACTGGAGAGCAGGGGTTAGTTCAGAAGTAGTTCAAAGTGTCTGCACTCCACTCCAACTGGAATGGCGGGTGGCTGACACTGTCTATCTCTGCAGCACAACACATACCTGGAGACCCGCTTTGGAAGACTGCAGTCAAGGAAACATGATGGGCAGTTCTCCATTGTAATACATGAGATTGCTGAATCATAATCAACTTGATGATAATGGATATATATATACACACACACACACACACACACACACACACACACACACACACACGCATGATGTGGTACCCCTCCCCAAAATGGATGTTTTTCAAAGCTATGTATTTTATTTTTTATTTTTACAAAACAAAAAACAAGCTGATCACCTTCAAAATACTCCCCAGGACACTTAATACATTTATCAACCCTGCGATTCCATTCTTAGAAATATTTTTCATTTTTCAAACCCATCTGTTTGGGTGGCTGACAGCACCTCCCTCTTTTTTTCTCTTCATTTCTTCTAGGTCATCAAATTGCTGTCCTGTCATGTCCCTCTTCATTTGAGGAAACACAGAAGGCGCAAGGAGTGAGGTCAGGTGAGTAAGGTTATGTGGAGCTAGAAAGGCATACTGTTCTTTGCCAAAAACTAGCCCTCTGAGATGGCTGCGTGAGCAGGTGCCTTGTTGTGGTGGCAAAACAAGTCCCCCATGTGCTATAAATCAGGCCTTTTCTGTCACACTCTGTTATCCAATCTTTTGGAATGAACTCCAGATGCATTATCGTCCTCACATTAAAAAAAATGAGTATTGGATTTTTGGTGGGGTACCCTCTCATATACAGACACACACATATGTACACACATCAGAATTGTATGCTACTTAGATTTGTCCATTCTTTAAGCATATAGATTTAGCCTCTTCCATTCTAATCCCTGACTCTTCCCATCAGTTGCCCATGTGATTCCAGAATGTCTGTAAACCAAACTACAGGTATTAGAGTTGCCTCTTTCCTCTTAGGCCATCCCTCCCAACAGCCTGATAGGTCATACGAGAAGTACCCAGTGTAAACCTGTACTTGTAAACAAAAAGAAACCACAGGTTTTACGGTATTGCAGAGAAATGCACACTCAATAATTGTAAAACATAGCAAAGAGAATGCTGGGTGAGATAACGAAACCTGTGTGCTCCAACGGAGTACCAGCATCCATAGCAATTGTTGCCTGAGGTTAAAAATGACAATCACAATTTTCTAAAAAATAGATTCTTCTGCTTATAAGTTATAAGAGTAATAACAGTTTCCAACTTTCAAGACTTGTTTATGTCAATGAACACAGCTGTACCTCACAGCAGCTTTTACGCAGGCAACACAAAGATGATTAACTTGGTTGGTGTTGTTGTGAGATGCCACCCAGTTGGTTCTAACCCATAACGACCTCAGACCCCACAAAACAAAACCCTGCCCCGCCCCATTCTCACCATTGTTCTTATGCTAGAGCCCATTGTCATAGCCATGGTCTCCATCATCTCCTTGAAAGCCTTCTTCTGTTTCGCTGTCCCTCCACTTTACCAAACATGAACTGATCTGACACCATTCCCAAAGTACATAAGATGAGCTCTGGCATCCTTAAGTCTAAGGAGATCTCTGGCCTTAATTCTTCCAAGACAGATCAGCTAGTCCTTGTTGCCTTCCATGATGCTTTCGATAATCTTCTCCAGCACCACAATTCTCTTTTTTATCCAGGGTGCTATTTCAAACATATGAGGCAATTGAAATTAGCATGGCTAGGGTCAGGAGCACCTTAGTCCTTAAAGTAACATCTTGCTTTGCAAGACACTAAAGAGGTCTTGTGCAGCACACTTACCTAATTTAGCTCACCTTTTGGTCTCTTGACCGCTGCTTCCATGAGAAGTGATTATGGATTCAAGCAGGACAAAAGCCTCCACAATGTCAATCATTTCTCCCTTCATTGTGATGTGATCTATTGGTCTAGTTATGAGGATTTTGGTCTTCTTTACATTGAGTTGCAATCCCAACTGATTAGTCTGGAAATCATATACCAGACTCTCTGGATTTTGTACAGAAAATTGTTTGGAAATTCAGAATACCTACTGAACAAATTTGATGCAAATTTGCATCAAGAACCTATAGGACAGGGTAGAACTGCCCTGTGGGTTCCAAAGACTGTAACTCTTTACTAGAATAGAAAACTCTGACTGTCTCTGGAAAGTGCTCTGTTCTTCTGTCTACATGATGCTTCTGTGAACTTCAACTGTTCCAAAAACAAAGTTGATTAAAACAAACTGTGGAGATAGATAAACTTATTACAATGCTTATCACATCAGATACAGTCGTGTCTGTCTCTTCTCCATTTTCATACGTTGATTCATATGGGTACTTCCATCCAAACGACATGATGTTTCCCATAAGGCATTTCGTGCTCTTGGTTGCTGAGAACAGATATTGATTCTAGGCAGAACATTGATTTAAGATTCATAGATAATTAACTAGAAATGTGAAAATAAGTAATTTACTTCTGTATAAACTCTTTATGTTAAACAAGTCAGTTTCCCTTCCTTAAAAAAAGCACAGATTATTATAAGGAGAAGCATATAAAATTACCAGCAAAGGTAAATCTATTTCAGAAACTGTTTTCCTCTCATTAACCTCCTGAAGGTACTATACTTAAGGAAATTAGGTACTTAGGATACCTTATATGCTATATGTATTTATAGCACCTTTAGCATTTTCTGAGAGAGAATATCTAGTGTGAAAGAGAAAAGTATTTAGAAAATTGCTAGCTATCCTAATCAAGTTCTACCAATATGGAGATATAATAAGGTTTGCCAGAGATCACTGTACATAATGCTTCCACCATGTATTCTAGCAATTATACAGACATATGCAGCACTGGGATCTTTGCTCTGGGAGATATAAAGATTAACCAGACACTAATTATATTCTCCAAGAGGCCATCATTGATTACAGAAGACAAGAGGCTATACACTCCAAAAGACGAGACAGGGAAGACCCTGCAGATGCTTGGATACACTGCTGCACGCAAGTCACAAAGTTAGCTCGGAAAGTGCAATATTCCTTCCACAATTCACAATGCAGAGAACCACTCCAGTAAGAAAAGAATAAATAAAGACTCCTGGGCAAAAATCCAGGAAATTAAAGGATTCCTGATAGAAATATCTAATCTTTTAATCTGATTAGTTTCTGAGCTATTTGATGTTGCAAACCTGACCACAAATCGCATTTGAGCGCCAAACTGAGGAGCAAGGGCTTAAGCAGGCAGATGGGAGGCATCGGTAACAGTAACATGGCCAGATATAGATGTGCGCCAAGAGTCTGTGCCCAGGTTCAGAGTGTCCACGAGAAACACCAGGAAAAACACAACACTCTTTGTAGGTTGCATTACTCTCAATGACTTCCAATACTTTTTTTCCTTAATGCAAGATGCGCTTTAAAGTGTGCATTAAAATGCGCATTAAAGGCGCTTAAAAATGTGCTTTAAAACACAGCCCATCCTGAATTGTGTAGTTGGTCAGACCAGCGTTCAAATAGAAACTGTCATGTATGAGAGCAGGGGCTCAGGAACTATACAGACCTCACCCGAAACACAGGAATTATTTCCCTCTTATATGTCATGTACTAATATGGATATTGGCAATGCAAGGATATTGGAAATCCAAACTGGTTGATGGGTTTAAGATTCACAACATGTAGAAAATCTTAGAAAAAGTTAACTATTTTCCTTTCTTCGCCATAATCTAATGTCCAGGGATATTTGAAATGGAAGAGAAATGGCATACATAGAGTAATTATTTCAGATCCTGTTTAAACGAACAACAGTGTTATGGATGAGTTCTTAGGACATTTAGCTTCATGATGGGCTGCTAAAATATTATCTGCATGTATTTAAACCAGGGCTATCTGTCTGGTAATTTAAAAAAAGAGAAATATTTTTCCTTGTAGTTTTCACACCATCTCTTTCAAGAACAGCAGGAGACAGCATTGATAGAATGGTGAAAGGATTGTCAGAGGCACAATCTGTCCATACTCCATAAAATGAAGCAGGACAGTTTTCCAGAGGCAGATAAGTGATATTTTTATGCAGGCCAACCAAGTCTTTCTACACGTGGTGTTTCTTTGTTTTATGGTTCTATCCGTTTTCTTTCTACCAAAGCAAGTCACCTCTTTAGCCTTGGATTTATCAGAGCAAGCGTACTTTCTATCAACACCTCCTTTGCATCTGGGAGGACTGAACCTCGCAGTTAATGAATGTTTCTAACAAAGCCGTTTACCGCCATAGGCTGTGTCTCACTTGTTATTAGGACAAAATAGAAATATAAAATCCCATTTACCTCACATAGAACATTCAAAGCTATCTAAGCTTTGAGGCCTAAGCAGTCCATTAACTTGCGATATTAGTTTGACCAAGTTGACTTTCTTTTTTAAACATGACATTGGCTCCTTCCTCCTAACATGTGAAACACTAATGACTCCACTTAGGTTCCTTCTCCAGATGAAGGTTTGCTGTTACTCTCAGCTGGTTATCACTGTCTTTCAAGATATCACTTGACCACGCCCTTTATGCAAACTGGGACATTTATTTTAAATGTTCCTTCTGCCTAAAATGCCATCTTCTTTGAGTCACCAGGAAGAGCCTTTCTTCCTCTGCCAGATTCAGCTCAATGTAATCTCTACAAAGTGCTCATAGTGTTTATAAACCAAGACCTAACTCACTGCCATTGAGTGCATGCTGACTCATAGCGACCCTATCGGGCAAGGTAGAACTGCCCATGACTTTCCCCGAGAGTAATTGTTCATGGGAGCAGAAGAATATAAAGAATTTAATCATTATCAGAGTAAAGCATTAAGATCACCTTGGAATAGTTAAAGAGGATGGGATTTTGGAAGAAGAGAAGATGTGAATTTGGAAATCAATTCATGACATACAATTTTTTTTTAATGCATGAGGTGGATAGAAGGAAGTAGATCAGAGGTAAGAAGCTAATGAACAAAGTTCTACATGAAGAGAAGATTTAAAGTTTGTTTTCATTTGTTATTCACTCTGTGACTGAGAAGACCTTACAAACATGGAATCTGCCCTATTTACCACATCCAGACAGAGGGGGGCCTCTTGGTGAAGCCTGGGGTTTGTGAGGAGTTCTAGTTAGTGAGCCAAACTCAGGAAGGGGTGAGGGAAGTGTCATTGTACATGATTGTCAAAAGGTAGCAGGCTACGGAGATTGGAAGAAACATGGCTGAGAAACCAACTTCAACACCGGACAAAGGAAAAGTAGGAGAGGGCCACAGGATCAGGAGGTACACTGCTCCTGGTTGTTTCCAAAAAATGACTCTTGTAATAGTGTTATGGGGGACAGCTCTGGAGACATAGTGCAGGAATTGTGCCCTGTCTTACCCTCAACACCAGGGCAAAACACGAAGGGAGCACAACAGAGCAGCAAGGGGAGCAAAGCAATGAAATCCCTGAGGAATCTCAAAAATAGACTTCAGGGGCAGGGCTTGGCACCTCACCAGACTTGATCAGAAAACATTCATAAAGGTCAACAGACAGACCTGGAACTATTTATAGCCGCCCCCCCCTCCCATGTCTCTCTATATAAGATAGGCAGGATAAACAATCCTGAGGAGAAAATAATGGGACTGAAGATTCCAGGGGGACATAGGAGAGCGGGGAGGTGGGAGGAAAAGAGGATGGAGTCAACAAACTTAGGGACAAGGGAAGAAGAAGTGATCTAAAATAGATGATGAGGAGGTTGTAGAATGCCTGGTGGGGTTTGATTAAGTCTAACTATCCTTCCAGAAAGGTCACCCAATTCAAAACAGTAGTAAAATTACAGTTATGAAGTAACAACAAAAATAATTTTCTGGTTGGGGGGGTCACCACAACATGACGAACTGTATTAAAGCGTCACAGCATTAGGAAGATTGAGAACCACTGCTATAGTAAGACTGGAAGAAAGTAAAAAGAAAGATAGGAAAGGACAGGAGTCAAAAGACATTTATGGAAGTATAAATACAGACATGTACATATGTAAATATATTTATATATAATGATAGGATATGTCTATATACATATATTTATATGTTTTGTATTAAGGTAGCAGATGGGCATTGGTCCTCTATTCAACACAAGAACACTTTTCTAATACCCTGGTTTTCTGTGATGCTCACCTTCCTGACATAATCACTGAAGACAATGGGTACATAAGCAAATGTAGTGAAGAAAGCTAATGGTGCCCAGTGATGAGAAGATACAGCATCTGGGATCTTAAAGGATTGAAGATAAACAAGCAGCCACCTAGCTGGGAAACAGCAGAGCCCACATGGAAGAAGCACACCATCCTGTGTGATCATGAGCTGTCCAAGGGATCAGGTATCAGGCATCAAAAGACTCACAACAGATAATCATACCCATGGGAGCAAGGGGGCCATCTGTAGATAATTGGACATCCCCTCACAGAAGGGTCACAAGGAAGGGACGAGCCATCCAGGGTACAGTATAGCACCAAAGAAACATATGACATTCCGCTGTTTCCTTAATTAATGTTTATTTCCCCCACCCCACTATCATGACCCCACTTCTACCTTACAAATCTGGCTAGACCAGAATATGTTCACTGGTACAGATAAGAACTCTCGACACATGGAACCCAGGACAGAGAAACACCTCAGGAATAGTAATGGGTGAAGTGATACCATGAGAGTAGGGGGGAGGTGGGTGGAGAAGGGGGGAACGAATTCCAGTGATCGACATATAACCCCTCCAGGGTGATGAACAACAGAAACATGGGTGAAGGGAGAGAACGGATGGTGTAAGATATGAAAATAATAATAATTTATAATTTATCAAGGGTTCATGTGGGGAAAGGGAGGAGCGTGGTGGGGGGGAAGGAGCTGATACTAAGAGCTCAAGTAGAAAGTAAATGTTTAGAAAAAGATAATGGCAACATGTACAGATGTGCTTGAGACAATGGATATATGCATTGTTCTAAGAGCTATAAGGACCCCCAATGAAATGATGTATTAAAATAGAAAAGTTGTATAATATTTAACATAGGGATTTATTTTCAGAGACTCACTCTTTGATAACATCTGAAGGTTGGGAGTAATAACAATCCATTTTCTTTGAACTCTTGTCAGTCTTTAATATTATCTACAGTCCTGCATCGAAAAATCACACACACATACTAGATGGTCATTCGAGGTGAATCACGTAGTTTCCCCTTGATGGTTCCTTCTGTTTTACTGTGGTTTCTTTGCATCTGCATTTATCAAAGCAAGGGATAAAACTTAGACTGAAGCAATTAATAGATCCAGCCATGAAGACAATTGAGATTGGAGTACAAAAGCAAGGGAAGTAAATCATGGGAATCACCAGATTAGAATATGTATGTGATCTTTGTAAAAATGAACTTGAATTTCCACCAAAGACAACACTGATGAAGACAGACTGTCAGCAGCCATGGTGACCAAGTTTTCAGATGATGCTGAATCCTTGAAACCTGCGTCCGTGCCAAAAGAGGAGGCCCGGAGCGTGTCCAGCTAGCATGTGAGCATGACCGAGTGACCAATCATCCTGAGATAGGACAATAACTCATATCTTTATGGACAGCTAGTTGCTAAAGTAGCAGCCTGCTTGAAAGACAGAAACATCCTTTTGTATGCGAGCTGTGTAATCAGGGAGTTACTTGACTAAGCAAATTTTGAGTTAATGGAAAACAGGCCCTTCTGTCACCATGAGCAGTGAATGCCTGCATTAAGATTAAACTATGTACATTGCTGACTACCCTACATTTTTGCATCAAAAAAGGAGCAGAGAAATGACACTTGCAGTAATGTGGCTAAGGGCTATATCAACCTAATTAGAAATGTTCAGTTCTACAAGTTCACACAATTGTATTGTGGCAATTGCTCTTGAAAAAAAAAATTCTATTCCGAAAATGCAATAAGCAAATTCAGAAACTGGTAGATAACTTGAAACCTATTCTGAGGATAAGTACTGTATTAGAAGTGGGGACACAGAAAACTCCAGGGCCCTGTGGCCGTGAGAATGAAGCTGCTTGGTTCTTAGAGTCAGACTGTCCTGTAATTACATTCCTGGTTCCTGGCCCTCAAAACCCGCAGGCCTCAGCCTGTGTCTACCGTTCCTCTCCTTGGCCCGTGCCCTGTTATTTCTCTCTCATACCCTTCTTCTTGAACTTTTAGGTTCAACTAGGACCCTGCGTGCTTGATGCAGACACGGAACTTCTTTGGACATATTTTCCTTTATTAATTAACTCTATATAAAAGTACGGTTTGGGAACATCTACCTTGGTGCCAGGCAGTTTCTGCTCAACCATTTCCAATGTTTTAAGCTATTCTTGTAAAATATCCTTGTCAGTTTTGTTAGTGTAGCCTCTATAGTCATCTGGATATTGTGTTGCACTTGTTTGTGACACATTAACTTGAAACCAATTTTTCTTCTCTATCAGCCTCACACCTGTTTGTTCTTCAGAATAAATCCTATTGTTCCTAGTGTGAGTCAGGACAAGTAACCATGACCTTATGTGCGACAGAAGGAAACACCACCTGGTCTTGAAGCACCTCAAAGTTATTCTTCTAGTTGTGCCCATTGTTACAGCCATGGTGTCAGTAAATCTCACCAAAGGCCTTCCTCTCTTGTGCTGGCCCGCCACTTTACCAAGCAAAGTGTCTTCTCCTGGAAATGCTCTCGCCTGATAACAGATCCAAAATACTTGAGACACGGTCTAGCCATCCTTGTCTTTAAACAACATTTTGGCCATATTTATTCTGAGAAAGAGTTGTTTGGATTTTTGGGAGTCCATAGTACTTTGTTTTTTTTTTTGTTTTTTTTTTGAAGAAATAGAAAGCCCTTTATTAACGTTTTACATGTACAGTTTATTAGCTAATGGACACCAACATGCACACGTCAGCGCTACATACAGGCCTCTACAGCAATGGTCTGCGTGGGGCCCTGGCTCTTCACGGAGGGCGCCGGACGGGCAGGCCCCTGCAGACCTCGGTCCAGTGGCTCTCCACATGGATACATTCTCAGAGCAGGAAGTAAGGCCCCGGCAGCAGCTCCAAGAGGGAGCCGTGGAGTCCCCTGTTGGGCAGCCCAAGCCCCGGCACGCCTGTGGTCAGGCCCAGGGCCAGGCAGCCGTGGGTCATCAAGAACCAGCCCGCTCCCCGGTTCTGTTCGTTCTGAGCAAAGAGGGAGGGAAGTGGAGAGATGTCGGGGTTGGGGGGATGGCTGCCCCACTGGGAAACAGGGGTCTGTCCGTAGAAAGGCTGCCCTGGAGAGGTCAAAGTACTTCCAGAAGCATCCATGGTCAGCGTGTTAGAAAATCCGACCAATCGAAACGTTTTCAAGTACAAACGTGTGAAATGTCTCCTCTCTCCTTGGAGGCTCGCTGCCGCTGGCCAGTCCAGCGCGGTCTACATGATGTACTTTGAATGTTCTTTGCAAGCACCATAATTCAAACTCCTCAATTCTTTGTTGGTCTTTCTTACTCAATGCCTAACATTCACATACATAAGAGGCAATTGGGAATACCATGGCTTGGTTTAGGCATATCTTAGTCCTCTAAGTAACATCCTTGCTTTTCAAAAGTTTTAAAGAGGTTTCATGCAGCAAATTTTACCTAATGCAATACTTCATTTGACTTCTTGACTTTCTGCTCCATGAACATTGATTGTGGATCCAAGCAAGATAAAATCCCCGACAATGTCAATCTTTCCTCCCTTTATCGTGATGTTGTTACCTTTAGGTCTAGTTGTGATGATTTGGGTCTTCTTTTCACTGAGTTGCAATCGCTACTGGGTCTCTAATACTTGATTTTCATCAGCAAGGGCTTCAAGTCCTCCTCACCTTAAGCAACAAGATTGGGTCTTCTGCATTTCACAGGGGTTTCATAAGCCTTCCTCCAATTCTAGTGGCACATTCTTCTTATAATCAAGCTTCTCTAATGATATGCACAGCATACAGATTTAATAAGTATGGTGAGCGGATATAACCCTGACACACACCTTTCCTGATTTTAAGCCATGCAGTATTCCCCTGTTCTGTCCACACAAGTGCTTCTTGATCCAGGGGTAGGTTCCATAGCAGCACAACAATAAGTGTTCTAGAATTCTCCTTCTTCTCAGGGTTATCCATAGCTTGCTATTATCCACACAACTGAATGTCTGGACAAAATTAATTAAATACAAGTAAAAGTTTTATGATATTTTCTACTTTCAGCCAAGATCCATGTGACATCACAGGGACATCACTTGTTCCATGTCCTCTTCTGAATCTGGCCTGAACCTTTGGCAGCTCTCTATCAATGTACTGCATCCACCATTGTTGGATGATCTTCAGCACATTTGTACCTGGATATGATATCAATGATACTGTTCTATAATTTGAGCATTCTGGGTCACTTTTCTTTGGAATGGGTTAAAATAAGGATCTCTTCTAGTCAGCTGCCCAATTAGCTGTCCACGCAGAATCTTAGTGATATGAATCAATAAATTTTAATCACAGAATCATATGTGAAAAATGGAGTTGCTAATTGCTTAAAAGTTGTATTTCTTAGTGTATACAAATACAAACAAAATATTTTGCAATAATATTTTCACATTGAATTATATTATTAGTTATGATGTTATCGGTAAATGAGCCACAGTCCTTTTTGACTTCCCCTTTTTCTCCCTTAAAGTTACAAGTTCATTCTTTTAAAAAAAATGAAAAGAAAAATTAGTTGTTGATGTGGGTTCTTAAACACTGCTAACCACAGTATTGTAGCTAAAATACCAGAACATTTGACAGAACCAGTAACTTAAGAACCCCTGGAAGCAATGAGTACATGCAGAAAGCTATGATTTGAAATATTTTTGTAATTGGTCAACAAGGACAGCTCTGATCTGAGCACGATAGAAGGTTCAAAGGTCAATTAGCCTCTAACCTTATAAGTATATTGACACCAGTAAACTGGGCTTACAGAAAATAATTTTGTTGTTATAAATATATACAGGGATATTTTTATTAAAAAGGAATACATTTTTGTTGAAACGCTGCACATTATTTTACAGACATTCAATGTGGTGTCACCTCTTTTGGGAATGTCACCACCTGAGATCTATGCCACCTGCACCCTCCTAAGGAGTCCACTGGGCTCCTTACGAGATCAATAAAATGAAAATGTTTGTGGTGAGAGTCAGGCATCTATGTGTCTTAAGAGCTGCCTGCGATGATTATATTTAGTCATATTTAAGCCCCATTTCACTATACCTCCCGTATTCCTAAGATTAAACATGAACAAAACGTGGTGTGAAGAGTCTGTTATGCATACTTGCAGACTTTAAACCTGGAAATACTAATTCAGTGGGTCTGGGGGGTCCCAATGATAAAGCAAACCCATTCCTGTTGAGCCTTATAAGATACTCCCCCTCAGGATGGGAACACTCCCCATGGAGTGGCTGTTGGGTTTGAAAATCTGGCCTGTAGGTTAGTACTGAGTGCTTAACAGAAGCTATTTCGGGTAAAGTTGCTCCATGAATCATAGCTTGAGAAACTGCCAGTCTTGATTAGGACAGAGAGACTTAAGGTGCTTGGGCCGATCCTTAAGATTTAATGCTGTTACATGAGTATATTCTGATTACTCAATCTAGACACATCTACTCTTTCTTTAAGTCAGAGCGCTCCTTCGAATAATCAACCATTTAAGATCAAAATGGCAATATTTACACAAAGTTGAGAAAGGAAGAAGGATTGAGATGGGAAATAGAGGAAGTAGTAGAGTGATAATACATTGCAATGGATGAGATGAAAGAAAATGTGTCTGAAGTGTTTGATGTAAAACTTATACTTTGCACTAAAAACCATCCACCAATTTGCAATTTATAAAGTTGTAAAAAATGACCCGGAGTCCTTTCCTTTTTACCAACATCATGTTCTCTCCTTCCTACCACAAGTGGTGACCCTCTTCCCACTTATTTCTTTTACTGTCACTACCACAGAGAACTTCATAATGTGCCCTAGAGAGATTCTTTGCTTTGTATATATGTTTGTGTCCAATTCCTGAACTCTTGCTTCCCTGCTTGTTATAAAGCAGATGACTGTTAATACCCAGATGATTGAATGACTCAGAATGGAGCCAGGGTTGATACTGTTAGCCTGAACTTTGGAACTCAAGGTTAACAAACTATGTCGTCAATCCCGACCTCTGCCCCGTGTCCTGTGAACTACGCAGGAACTAGGGCCTGTAGACATTGTATTCAGGCTTATCTTGTATTTTGTCGTTATGGCATTTGGACCCTTGGCCTTGACCCTCTGTCTGGTGTTTGGAACCTGACTATCCAAGAACAGGCTTTCCTAATGGTGTGATCTTTGATTTCTAAATGCCACGCATGTGTGAGGGAGCTTTGCGTCAGAAACAACTGACCTCAAGATCTTGGGTGGTTTACAGATATTAAGTCTGCTCTCATTTGCAGGTGACAGGAGTTGAGTGCTAATTGGCAGGGCCATTTCTTCAAAAGCCCAAAGGCAGAGGTCCAGATATCCTTGTAGCAGAGCAAAAAGGAGATTCCTGGCAGAAGCACGAATGCTTTGCTGCTAGAGGCTAGCAGCACACCAAAGGTGCTTATGTTTTATCTGTCAAAGCAAGTCACGTGGCCAGGCTGATAATGTGGTGGGATTTTACTCCCAGGGAAAGGCTCAGCAAGTCACAAGGGGCTGGGCAGAGTCAAACTCCCCTAAAGGCTTTCCTGTACCGCCTTATTTATGGAAGCAGACTGCTACATGTTTCTCCCTCGGTAGTTGTTTGACCAGTGTATAATCACGGTGCCCCCAAGGCTCCTTTCTACAGGAAAGGGGGAAGAAAATCATTAGGTCCAATGAGCTACGCCCAAACTCAGATACATCAAGTGGATTCCGACTAGTGGTGACCCAGACAGAATTTCTGAGACTGGCACCTTTTCGAGAGCAGTCAGCCTCCTCTCCTGTAGTGCAGCTGATGGTTTAAAGCACCCACTTTGCAGCTAGCACTCAATGTCTAACCCACAGCACCACTAGGGCACCTACTAGATGCCGGCCTATGAAACCACTGCTGTCCTGTGATGTGAATTGCTTCACACATCCACACCTCCTTTCAAATTCTGCGATTTGGACTGTATTTTGCGCTCCCTTTAGCTGGTGGCATCATGACGACAGGGTAGGTTGCTATCCTCAAGGACAGCAATTTGAAACCACCAAGACAAGACTTTCTATTCCAGTGAAGAGTTACACTCTCCAAAGCCCACAGGAACAGAACCATCCTGTCCTATCGGGTCACTCTGAGTTGGAATTGCCTAGATGGTAGTGAGGTTTTGTGGTTGGTGTTGGCTGGATCTGCCTATAGGCATTCTCAGTTTCCTTGTTGTCATTAGCTGTGTGGAGTAGCCACAACACAACAGAAGCCCATGCACACTGGAATTTGGCCCCTGGGGTCTCTAGGGTTTAAATTGGCTCATTTTCAGAACTACAACCCAGACCTTTCTTCCTAGTCTATCTTAGTAGGAAACTTCCTGCTGATATACTGCTGATATCTGTTCAGCCTCATAGCAACATTCAAGTCATCACAGATCGGCCAAGAGTAGATGCATAGGAGGCGCTTTGACCAGAAATGGCGCGGATCATGATCCCTTTTCTGTTTCCTTCCAGTGTGTTCCCTTGCAGGTAATCAGGGCAGTAATCATGCCAGTAGTCAGCAACACAGCCGACTGTAGCCCGTGAGCAAATTCCTGCCTGCTGTCTGTTCTGTCTTAATACAACCACACCAGCTAAAACCAAGCTTCTAGGGCCTCCCCTCTGCTTCTCTCCCTGGCTCGGTTCCTGGCAGTTAAGACGTACACTGCCCAGGGCACACACTGAGCGCTGCACACACAGTGGGGCTTCTGCTGTTGGTAACTGCTGGGCCCAAAGCAGTGGAATCTCAGTCTGGAGTCACCTTACCTGATCAGTCCCCCTCTTTGAGCAAGCCAGGCTCTCTGGGAGGAAGTAAAGGTAAGCTGGGATCTTGGTCAGAAAATGATCACAATGGCTGCCTCCTTCACCTCACAGCTCTTCCGCTAAGGAAGCTGTCAACTACTGGGCAGAATGCACACACAGCCCCCCAGGTGGCCCACCCCAGGCTTATGCCACCCTCTGGGTGAGCAGCTTTCTTGAGTTTTCTATCAGCATCAGTATACTATCCTCGATCTGGTTTCTGGATTTAGACAAAGTCTAAAATGTTTACAATCCGGGTTTTTAGGTTAAAAAAAAAGGTTTGCAGACTTGGTTTTCAGAAGAAGCATCCATGGGGGGATTATGAATTATCAAGGGTTCATGAGGGAGGGAAGGTGGAGGAAGGGGAATGAGGAGCTGATATCAAGAGCTCAAGTAGAAATAAAATGTTTTGAGAATGATGATGGCAACATATGTCCAAATGTGCTTGACACAATGGCTGTATGTATGGATTGTGATAGAGCTGTAAGAGCTCCACCCCCCAGATTATTTTTTTTAAAGAATAAGCATCTTCTTTTTTAATTTTACTTCAACACCCCTTCCAAAAATGGCCCCAAAGACTCGCTGTGTTCCAGTGCTCTATGAGCGACAACTGCGATGGAATAAGAAGGAGCTCATTTCATTGGGAGCGCCGATTCCGTGTTCATTTTCGGCACGTCCCGAAGAACAGCTCTTCGCCTAGGGATTCTCTCTTTGTTTTTCTAGGAGCTAATTGACACACAGGGTTAGAAAATGAAGTGGTAAGGAAACAACAGAGGCTTGATTTGTTGTTATTAACCTTTGCCCAGAGCGGTGTTCTCTGGATTTGCTTAGTGTACCTACCCAAGAGAGGACCATGACAGGGCTTGAATGAATATTGCCGTTTCTTGGCTGTCTATGGATATGGATTCATCTCAGGGCCTGGGGGGAGGGGGGGAAATGTAAGCCAATTCTTCTTGTTTCTTGCCTTCCTGGGAGATGAAGTGGGACCACATGGTATAAATGGGACCTTGTTTAACTTGTAAATTTCTCCCAGTTCGTGTAATTGAGTGGGAGAGTAGAGCATATTTAGTTAGAAGAATGAATTCTGTTGCCGCACATATTTTTCCTGTGACTTTAGGTTATGTATTTAACCTCTTTGTGTTTCGGTTGTTGCCTATTACGTGAGTATAGATATAGTTTCTATCTTGTAGTTCTCAAACACGATTAGTGTCTCGTCCTTCATTATATTCTCAGAACTGTGCTCGGGTCAAGAGTCACTCTTTGGTGAACAGCACAGTCTTCTCTGTTCAAGTGACTCACAGTTCAACACAACAGTGAAAATCAAGATCAAAGCAGCCTCTCATACACAGGGAGGTTAGAGAAGTATAACAACGTCAGTTCAGGGCTCGGTGTAACATCTGTGCCGATTCTTACATTCAAACGCCGACATCTAGAGCCATTTGGATAGGAATTGCACTGGCAGAGGCAATGGTGAAAAGCAAACCAATAACCAACTGTCATAAAGCACAAACAGCAGAAACAAAGGCCAAATAACACTGAGGCCTGAGTCCATGAGTGGAAGACAAGCCCTGAAAAGGGAAAGGCGAAGACCACATAATGAATTGATAGATAATTAGAAGTAAAGATGGACTGATGAGTTTTATATATTGATAAGTATTTTAAAAAGAAAAAAAGAATTACATGAGCTTACAAGAGAGCGACTGAGAGAATGTTCTACTCTCTGTTGGGAGAATCACCATAGCAAGTCATTTGATTGATTCAGAATATTGGGTATCCGCCGTCTTGTATGGATATGGAGTGGAATATCAAGTATCCACCGTCTTGTATGGATCTGGAGTGGAATATCGAGTATCCACCTCTTGTATGGATATGGAGTGGAATATCGAGTATCCACCTCTTGTATGGATATGTAGTGGAATACTGAGTATCCACCTCTTGTATGGATATGGAGTGGAATATCGAGTATCCACCGTCTTGTATGGATATACAAGTGGAAAATGAAGTGGCTGTGCTTGTTCGTGTATTTAATTGTTGCTTCCAAGTCAGTGACAATTTAGAATAGAAGAAAATAATTTGAGTGAGAGACTTGAACAATTTTGAACCCATTTAATCTTAGAGGACTTACTTTGCCTTGTTAAGTTTCTGCTTTCTACCCACCTAAAAGGAAAATTTCGCCCTGCCTAATTCACAGAGTTGTATGGATTAAAAGAACACAGAGTTCAAAGGCATGCTGTTATTTTGAGGACAGAAGGCTCCTCAAAAGTGCAATGCTAGGGTTAGTGAAACACTCACACACACACACACACACGCCTGCTCCTTGCTGCCTGTGTTTGAGCTGAACCGACATATCTTTTCTTGTAAGTGCCGTCAAGTCACTTTTGATCGAGACCAAGTCCACATGGAACAGAACAAAGCACCGCTTGGGCCAGCAGCATCCTTACAAATTTTCCTGTGTTGGAGCTCCTTGTGGCAGCCACTGTGTCAATCTTGTTGAAGTTCTTCCTCTTATCAGCGGCCCTTACACTTTACAAAGCACAATGCCATTTTGGGATTGCTCTCTCCTGATAACATGTCCGAAGTATTTGAGATGAAGTCTCACCATGCTTGCTTCTCAGAAGTATTCTGCTATACTGAACAAGTCAGATTTCCAAGACTGATTTGTTTGTTCTTTTGACAATCCAGGGTGCTGCCAATATTTTTTACCAGCCCCATGATTCCAATGTGTCAATTATTATTCAGTCTTCCATATTCAATGTTGAACTTTCACATGCATAGAAGGCTTAGGTCAGGCCCAACCAAGTCCACCAAGTAACGGCTTTTCCTTTCAATACCTTTTGTTTTGTTTTTTAATCATTTTATCAGGGGCTCATACAACTCATCACAATCCATACATACATCAA
>NW_022103906.1:92576843-92600011 GCF_000313985.2 Echinops telfairi | reverse complement strand
GGCACCATCAGCTTTCTTCGCCACATTTGCTTATGCACACACTTTGTCTTCAGTGATCTGTTCGACACCTCGTGATCACACAGGCTGATAAATTCTCCCATGTGGGCTTTGTTGCTTCTGAGCTAGATAGCCGCTTGTTTACCTTCAAGCTTTTAAGACCCCAGACGCTATATCTTTTGATAGCCAGCACCGTCAGCTTTCTTCACCACATTTGCTTATTCACCCACTTTGTCTTCAGCGGTTGTGTTGGGAAGGTGAGCATCATAGAATGCCAATTTAATAGAAGAAAGTATTCTTGCATTGAGGGAATACTTGAGTTGAGGCCCAATATGCTTCTGCTACCTTAATACTAAACCTATAAATATAGGCACATAGATCTATTCCCCATCCTCATATAAATGTATTTGCATATGTAAATTCCTTTCAATATCTTAACGAGGTTTGGGGCAGCAGATCTACCCAGTGCAATGTGTCATTTGATCTTTGGACTGCTGCTTCCATGAACATTGATTGTGGATTCAAGCAAGATGAAATCCTTGACAACTTCAATCTTTTCTCCACTTATTGTGATTTTACCTATTGGTCCAGTAATGAAGATTCTGGTTTTCTTTATATTGAGTTGTAATCTAGACTAAAGGTTACAATCTTTGATCTTCATCATCAAGTGCGTAAAGTCTTCCTCGCTTTCAACACTGTGTCCTCTGCATATTGCAGATTATTAATATTCTCCCTGCAATTGTGATGCCATATTCGCCTTCATATAATCCAGCTCCTGTGATTGTTTACTCTGCAAACGGATTGATTTAATATTGTGAGAGTATACAACCCTGGCATACACCGTTCCTGACTTTAAACCATGCAGTATTCCCTCGTTCTATTTGCACAACGGTGTCTTAATCCATGCACAGGTTCCAAATCAGCACAATGAAGTGTTCTGGAATTGCTATTCCTCTCAAGGTTATTGATAGTGTGTTATTATCTACACAGTTGATTGTTTTGCAAAAGCACTAGTAAACACCTTTCTTTTATTCTTTGCCAAAATTAATCTGATGTCAGCAATTATATTTCTTGTTCCTCAATCTCTTCTCAGTCTGGTCTGAATCTCTGGTGGCTTCCTGTCAATGTACTGTGGCAAACATTGTCGGGTGATCTTCAGCAACATTTCACTTGCATATGATATTAATGATATTATTCTTATACTTATGCACTCACCTAGTGGTTACATGTTGGGCTGAAATCTGTAAAGTCAACAGTTCGGTACCACTAGCCACTCCTTAGGAGACAGACAGGGCTTTCTATTCCCATAAACAGTTACGGTCTCAGAAACTGATGGAGGCAGTTCTAACATTTTCTATAGAGTTGCTATGAGTCAGCATCAACTTGATGGCAGTGAGTTTGGTTTGGGTTTGGGTTGTGTTACCTTGTTTGGAATAGGTACCTGTATGGATTTCTTCTGGTCAGTTAGCCATGAAACTATCTTCCAAGTTTTTGACATGGGTGAGTGAGTGCTTTCCATGATTCATCAGATTGTTGAAACATTTCAATTGGTCAATTCCAGAAGTCATGGTTTTGTATAATGCCTTCAGAGCAGTTTGACCTTCCACTCTCAATACTATTGGGTCTTGATCATAAGCTACATCTTGACATAGCTGAATGATGACTAGTTTTTAGTACAATGATTCTATGTATTCTTTCCATCTTTTGATACTGTCTACATTGTTCAATATTTTACCCATAAAATCTTACAATTGTGTAACTTGAGACCTGAATATTTTTTAATTCTTTCAGTTAAAGATATGCTGTGTTTTTCCTTTTTGGTTTTCTACTCTAGGTCTTTCAACATTTCAGTATATTTTACATTTTCTTCTCAAGCTGCCCTTTGAAATGTTTTGTTCTGCTCTTTGACTAAATAATTTCTTCCTTTTGCATTCACTAGTCCACAATTAAGAGCACAGTTTAGAATTCCTTCTGACATGCACTTTGATATTTTCTTTCTTGCTGTCCTTTTAAACATTTGTCTTCTTCATCTATGATGCTCTTGATGTCTTCTGCCATCAGAGCTCAATGCAGCAAATCTCTTCTTGAAATGTCCTGGAAATTCGGGTGGGAAAACGCAAGGTCTGTCCCACTCAAGGTGGGATAGACTCTCATGGCCTTTAAAATTTCCTCTTCAGCTTCTATCTGATCTTGCATATAAACAATGGATAGTGTGTTCCATAGTCAGCCCCTATAGTTACCTGTTGATATTGAGCTTTTTTCTTCACACAGATATAACAATTTGATTTTTGTGTATTCCATCTGGAGAAGTCCATGTGGTTACTTACCTTTTGTATTGTGAAAAAAGTAATTTGCTATGAAGTCTTTAGCCTTGCAAAATTCTATTGTGATTGCCAGATTTTTTTTGTTTTTAAAAATCATTTTATTGGGGGCTTCTACAACTCTTATCACAATCCATCCATCCATTGTGTCAAGCATATTTGTACATTTGTTGCTATCATCATTTTCAAAATATTTTCTTTTAAAATTATTATTAAATAATCATTTTATTAGGGGCTCATACAACTCATCACAATCTGTACATACGTCATCTGTGTCCAGCACATTAGTACATATGTTGACTTTATCATTCTCACAACACCCGCTTTCCACTTGAGCCCTTGGTGTCAGCTCATTTTTCCTCTCCCTCCCCTCTCCCCACTCCCCCAGAACCCCTGATGATCTATAAATTATTATGATTTTATCATATCTTACCCCATCCAACGTCTCCCTCACCCACTTCTCCGCTGTCCATCCCTCAGGGAGGAGGCCATATACAGACCTTGTCATCTATTCCCCCTTTCTCCCTCACCCTCCCTCCACCCTCCTGCCATCGCCACCCTCTCCACTGGTCCTGGGGGGGTTCAACTGTCCTGGGTTCACTGTATTTCCAGTTCCTATCTGTGCCAGTGTACATCCTCCGGTCCAGCCGGATATGTAAGGTAGAATTGGGATCATGGTAGTGTGGTGAGGAAGCATTTAAGAACTAGAGGAAAATTGCACATTTCATCGTTACTACACTGCACTCTGATTTGCTCCTCTCCTCCCCGCAGCCCTTCTGCAATGGGATGTCCAATTTTCCCGGGATGGGCCCTGGGTCCCCACTCTGCACTCGCCCTCATTCACAATGTTATGATTTTTATATCTATCACTCAGGCCATCATTTCCAACAACTACCCCTTCCTCTTTGTTCTCAACGTCTGTGTCCCAACAGCCAAGAAAACATTGGTGAAATTCTTCACGTTTACCATTGCTGACTTTAGTGGCTGATGTATAAATTTAAATAATAGTTGTATTAACTGCATTTCCTTATATGTGCATGGATATTCTACACAGACAACGTT
Organism: Echinops telfairi; assembly: GCF_000313985.2. NCBI lineage: Eukaryota > Metazoa > Chordata > Mammalia > Afrosoricida > Tenrecidae > Echinops > Echinops telfairi. The sequence goes on along the minus strand of NW_022103906.1, from coordinate 92,596,631 downwards.
GTACTTCCAAGTAGATCTTGTCCTATCCTTTTGAAAAATTAATTCAATGCTCAAAATCCCTCTTACATCTGTCCTTCCTGGCATAGTAACCCATGTGGTGTTCTGATTCAAAATGGCCAGTACAATTCATTTTAGCTCACGAATGTCTAGACAGCAATATTTATGTGCTCCATTTCCAACTTTGCTAGATTCATACTTCCTATACTCCGAGTTACAATTGTTACTAGATTTTTTTAGCTGGTTCTTCACATTTTGAGTCATGCCCTGCCAGCAAGTGAAGGTCCCAAATGCTTGGCTTCTTCATGCCATTCAAGTCGACTCTACTTGGAAAAGGCAGACCGTCCTCAGCCATATTTTGAATGCCTTCCAACCTACGGGGCGTATCTTCTGACATGCTCTATGGCTGTGTTCTGCTGATATTCAGAAGGGTTTCAGCAGCTGAAGATGTCTGAATGCTGTCCGTAAGGTTTTCCCTGTCTAATTCTTCCCACATGACCAGCCTATTCCTTCTTCATTCTTTGCTTAGTCTGGAAGCTCCACTACATCTTGTTCACGCAGAGTGACCCTGCTTGCATTTAAAAATACTAGTGGCCTAGCAGCCAGCATGACAACACCACACAAGCCATGACAGGATGACAAAGAGACAGGCAAGTGCTGGGTGCCCACACAGAGAGATGGTATTCATAGCACCTGAGCTGCAGAGTTGTCGGAATGACTAATCCAGCCCTCAGGAGTTGACTCGATAGAGGTCACATGCTTTGCATAATCTTGGAACAACAGATCTTAAAATCTGCTTACACTTCTTATGCATATTGGCTTTTTTCAAGTAAAAATTTCTAACTGCTAATTTTCAGATAAAGGCAAATAGTCAACATGCAGCATCATCAAGGAAATGTTTTCCAAATATTCATGTAGTTCTTGGTCCCGCTTGCATGTTGAGTAAGGAAGTCTTATACCACACTTACGATTTTTAAATGTTTTAATCATCTTGATTTAATTGTCTTCTGCTGAATAGCTGGGTTTGTGAGTAGCTAGTAGTCTCCCGTCCAATGACTGTAAGTATAAGGGGGCTTGTACACATAAGGTTAGTAGCTTCCAATTTCTTTTGCCTACAAAGTGCTGCTTAGTGCATCATCAAGGAACAGTCCCAATAAGATTTTGAGACAAATCAAAGAATTTTGGTTCTCTAAATATTCCAAATACTTATTCACTGGAAACTAAGCAAAGATCACACTCTTTGTGTTTATAATATACTTGTAGTATTTGTTTTTACCATGGCATTTAAACTATTTCCTCTGATTGACAAATTATTCTTAGGATCAAAAAATTATGAGTATTTGCCAAAATTGTTTTGTGACTTTTCTGGCTTGAATTGGCTTGGGATTCTATATTAGATAGTCTATTCTGACATCAGACGGAAAAATGAGTGAGTATTTGTAAAGAAATACTCTATTCTAGAACTGATACAGAAATGTCCATCTCAACTCTCTTCAACCTAGAACACATGGTCTATGTATCTCTGGGGACATTATCTTTGCTTTCCTATTCACTATGGGGCTAACTGGCTACCTATGTAACATCAAGGTCCGGGGTAAAATGGCCCACGATTTCTATGAATTGCATTATTAAAATGAGGGAGCAAGGACAATGTGCTGAATTTACAATGGTGATGTTTATGTTTCAACATTTGCTGACAGAACAGATGCTGGAGAGTATGTATTTCATTTGCATTTCCTTACATGGAATTTTAAAGCATGATCATGTTTATTCCTCATGTGTTTGTCCATGACCAATATGTTGACCTTGTATTGTCCTCACAAAAGAGCTTAAGAAAAATCCAGTGCCTGTGAGCAAACTGGAAATTAAAGTCAATAAGGAATTTTAACATCTATTGCAGACTAGGAATTGTGTTGTATTTTAAATATTCAAAGGTAAAAGGTAAAGAAGATAAAATTCTCACATTCAAGAACTAATCTGATTCACTTGTTAAAACACAAACAGTTCCCTCCTTCTGTGGGATTCAATCCCTATGACTGTTGTAAGTTCATTTTGATGTCACTCAAATATTTTTTTTCTTTCAGTTTTCATTCTTGTTGGCTCTTATGCCAACTGTCTTTATAAATTTAACATTAATTTGCTTCAGGGCTTGAAAACAATGTTTATAAACTTACAGATACTTTGAATGCATATCGACCCAAATAAAATATACAACTCATAAAAATCTGGTCTGACGAACAAAGAGCTGGACAACATGGACATTTTGTCAATTGTAATAATTACTATGGAAGCTTATGGATTATCTAGCTTATCCCTGGGAAGGGCGTGGGCATTTCTAGACCAAAAATTAGTGAGCGTAATATTCATGGTCCTTTTCATCCTTTCTTTCTTTTTTCCCCTGCATATATTTAGTGATAAAGTTTTACTGCTTCTTGAATCTGCTTATCAACATTAGCATTTGGGGCCATGTTTTAAAGAAATTGAAGCCTTTTCTTTAGTTAAGAAGACAAAATCGACATGACAGTCACTTGAACAGAAAATCATAACACTGATTAGCTGTGAGGGAAATTCTGAAAATAATAACAGGAGCAAATTAAATACTGTAACATCATATGTCTTAAAAACTCATTGCCTTTAAGTCAATGCCCTATATGACACCATAACCCTATATATGACAAAGTAGAACTTCCCCTATGAGTTTCATAACCTGTGTCTTTTTACTGGAGGAGAAAGCTTCATATTTCTCCCACAGAGCAGCTCCTGATTTTGAACTGTTAACATTGTGGTTGGCAGCCCACTGCATAACTCATGTGGCACATTGGACGCAGTGAATATTAAAACCCAATTATTCTGGAGTCAGTTCTGACTCATGAGGACCCTATAAGGCAGAGTAGAATTGTCCCTTTGGGTTTCTGAATCTTCAAATCTTTGTAGGAACCGGCAGCCTCATTTTTCTCCAAAATTAAGAGGTTGAACTGCTGATTTTTGCTGGTAGCCCAGTGAGTAGCCCACTGTGCCCCCTGGGCTCCCTGGTAGTGCATATTACTAAGGACAAAATCTACCAAAGAAGGTTAGTTGGAAGTGCAGCTCATCACCACTTGAATATAGCATAAGTTGAACTATCAGTATTCAACCTGTAGATCAGACTATGGGTTCGAATCATTCTCTGCCATCCACAAACACAACCAAACTCACTGCCGTTGAGTCGGTGCCAGTTCTTAGCAACCTATGTTGATTTGATGGCCATAGGTTTGCTTTTGCTGTAGTTCTGCTTTTCTGGTTTTGACCATAAGTTCAGCAGTTTGAAACCACCAGCTGCTCATTAGCTACTGTTATTAACAGAAGGAGTCCTTATGGAATGTGGGATAACCCATCTTCTGCGAATTGCAAATCCTCCAGCTGTCTGCTCTCATTAAAATTCAGTCTCCCAAGGGTTACTATAGTTCAAATGTACAGGATGGCCATGGGTTGGGTTTGATATTATTATTACTGGAGTCTCTAAGTGGTAGTTTTCAAATTCAGTTACAAATTGAACTTTTGTAGTCCACCCAAAGGTGCCTCAGAAGAAAGACCTGGTGATATACATCTGAAAAAGCAGTGATTGGAAAAACAGCTCTACTCTGATACATATGGAATTCCTTGTCTCAACTGCTTGGCAATTTGGCAATTGAGGGTGGGTGGGGGCAGAAGGAGAAGGAGTCATATAGTCCTGGTGGTATACCAGTTACCCATTGGGCTGCAGTCCACAGGGGTGGCAGTTTGAAACCACCAGAAGCTCCTTGGGAGAAAGATGGGACTTTCTAGTCCCATAAACATTTGCAGTCTCAGAAACTCACAGGGAGCTTGCTGTGTGTCAGCATTGATAGTGATAGTGGTAGAAAGTGATATTTTGGTTATATAGGGATATTTACTAAGAACAATGAGCTAGTGGTAGAATAGTAAAGCAAACAGCTGATAAGCAAAAATGTTAGCGAGCATGGCTTCCCCCACCCCACACCCCAACAAATTCACAGCAGTAAAACCTAGCGATCTTCCCTGGAAAAGATGGCAAACTAAATAATACCTGTGTGATAATTATACTCTTCTAACATAGGGTTATTATAAATCTGAACCTATCTAAAAATAATGACACTAAGAGTAATCATGCTTTAAAGAAGGATATAATTAAAAGGTATAAAATTCTTTTCACAAAAGGAGTTATTTAGCTATTAAAAAAAAAAAGCAGACAATGTACTATAAGGGTTAGCACAATAAGCTCCTGTCAGGTAAAATAGCTATCAACACCCACAGCTTTCACACCTGCCTTTCACAATGGTGAGATTATTGGGGAAATTTAACCCCATTTGTCTGGGAAGGCAATCTGTTGGTGAAAAAACAAAAACAAAATTAAAACAGATGTAGTATATCTTTGACTAATTTGTGTGAAATGTTTCTGTTTTGTTTTTGTTTTTAACGCGGTGGCTGTGAAGTTCAAGCAAGGAGCTGATAAAGAGTTGGGCCAGGAGGTTCACCGTTCTCCATGCCTATCTACTAGGAAGTGTGCCAAGGGCGACCTATCACATTTCTGAGCACACTTTTTGGGTCTTCCCTTCCCCACATCACTTCTATTACTACCTAGGAGCACAAAAAGCCATTACTTAATTGCACTGCCTTAATTCCTGGTCACAGCTTCTGTACTCAAGTCTGGAGTCCCAGCCCACGAAGACGGGATGAAGGCCAGAAGTTTTGTTTCTTCTCTTTCCCAAAGTCCAACGCAGCTCTGAGCCGCCAGCCTCAGCTTCTTTTCACTGAGACCTGTCCCAGTTTGTTGAGACCCATTGTTTCAAAGAGACCTCTCCACACAGAGCCTCAATTCTCCCACCCATGGTTTATTTTAATTGAAGACTCAAAGTCATTTCAAGGTTAATTGGTAAAATTCAGCAGCCCTCATTCAAAGAAATGAGTCCAGACCAAACAGCATTGGTACTTGTAAAAGTATGTGAAGATAAATTAACAACAAAAAGCTATAATAACCAAATGAAGAAAATATTTTATTCATAAGTACATGACATTGAGAGAGTCTCTTAATTTCTCTGCTGTTTAACTCTTCATCACCCCCAAAGGATTACTTGTGCCACACTGAATTCATCAATGTGCTTCTCACTGAGAACTAGTGATTCGAACTCACTAGACGCTCTGTGGGGGACAGATGAGACAGTTCGTTTCTGTAAAAATGAACTGCCTGAGAAGCACTGCGGAGTAGTTCTTCTCTGCTCTTTGGGGTCTCTATGAGTTGGATGGGCTCCCTGGGAATGGCTATCATCCCAAGGAAGGCTTTTCCTGGTACTGATGGGTCATGCTCCAGACTGCCAACTGATTTGTTAGAGGAATGTGCTCAATGGAACTGGTGAAATGCCTGTTGATCTACTTACCGGAAATCAGTTACTGACCACCTTGTGAAGCAGAGTTCTCCTCTGACAGGCGTGGGTCACCATGAATCAAGGTAGACTGTCTTACTGGCAACTGTATGTTGTTGTTTTGTTTTGGGTCATCCCCCCCCCCCATACTAGTTTTTTATTGTTGCTGTAACAAATTGCAGCACACTAAAGAGCGTACAACAATGTGCTCACAATTCTGGGGCTCATAAGACTGAAATGAAGGTGCTGGGAGGGCTGCATTCCTTCTGGGGGCTCCGGGGGGGGGGGGGCCTGCTTCCTTTTCTAGCTTCTAGCCGTCACCTCTGTTCCTTGAGTCATGGATCTTTCTTTTCTTTTCTACGCTCATCACATCGCACGCACAGTTTCATGATCACTTCTCGCTCATTGGTCTTTTCACCTTTTGGCCTCCTTTCTGTAAGGCACCTTGCAAATCCCAGATCAAGTCTGTAGTCTGACATTAGCCCATATGTCCAATATCAATCTATCAAGTCCTCTTCAGATGCACCAAACACATGCAATGATGCCGAATGCAGGAAGATCACAGGCCAGTGGTGGAAAGTTTTGTGGATCCAGTGGTGGTGAAAGCATCTCATCACTGGCAGGGTCTCCACGTGACTCTTCCAGGTCCAGGGTTCTCGCTGAGATCAGCATAGAACTTTGTATCTTGTCAGTAGAGAGTCTGCCAGGTAGTGATTGTGTGTGTCCCACCTCCCATGAGCCATTTATCTCCTTAGCACCTCCAAATGAGGTCATCAAGCTGTGACCTGACTGACAGGCCAAACTCCATGCCTTCACTCATGAGTCTCAAATTGACAATAGATTATGTAACTACCACAAGCTGGCTGGTAGTTTCGAACTGCTGGCCTTATGTATAGCAGGCCAAACTATAACTTCTATATCACCAGGACTACTCTTAGTGTATTGAAAAGCAAAGATGTTATTTTGAAGGCTAGGGTAAGCCTGACTCAAATCGTGGTATTTTTAATTGCCTCATCAGCATTGAAAGTTGGACATTGAAGAATGGGTGCATTTGAACTGGAGTTCTGGTGAAGACAATTGAAAGTACCGTGTCCTGCTGCAAGGACAGCCAATCTGCTGGAAGATGTATGACCAAGGTGCTCCTGAGAGACAAGGAGAGTGAAATTTCATCTCACTTACTTTTGAAATGTGGTCAGGAAAGACCTGTCCCTGGAAAAGGACATCATTCTTGATAAACCAAAGAGGTCATGAGAGAGAGGAATAGGATGGATTGACACCAGAGCTACAGCAATGGGTACATCTGGAGGGAAAATCTTGAAGAAGCCACAGAATCAGGCAGTGTTTTTCATTGTTCTGTTCTGTTGGGCATAAAGTCACAATGGGTCTGAAACTACTCCAGGATACTTAACAACAAGAATCATATTTGATCAACCACAGTCTTTTTCTGCTTAGAGTGCTTTGAGGATATATATGGAGGAATGGGATTTTTTTTAAAATGAGAACTTTAATCAAGATGTATAAAATACAACATATGGTTAGTCTTTTCAAACTCCCCAGGGTCTCTAATCATCTTTCTGTGTGAAATTTGGACCTGGTACCTTTGCTACAGACTGGAAAATAGCCTTATGTCCCTTACTGTTTTCTTATTTAGGGAATTCATCCTTTTTGCCATTCCGTTTCCCTGTCCAATCAGTTATAATGAACCCAAACTGCCTGCAACAAAAGGAGGCTTGAGGTCCCCTGTGGGGAGTTGCATTCGATGGTCTTTAGATGATTTTCAATCTCTCCGGTGCCAGTGCTGCTCTCTGAGGGGCTTACTGCTCACTCCTCAGGATGGCGTCAGGTGCAAAGACAGCCAAGACGCCATGAATTGACTGATTGCAATGTTTGAGGTTTAGTTAAGATATAGCATGTATGCTGAACACAGTCTTGAAGAATTTACTCATATACCCACAAATATTCGTAAACCTCAAATCAATATTCATGGGAGTCTGAAGATCATTTCAGATGTGCTTGTTAGCTCTCTAGGGACCCATTTTAATTTTTATAATTACAGATCTTAATATCATAAAAATACAATGAGTTTTGATCTGGAAAATATAAATCCTTTCCTAGTTAAGTGAATTGTGAAATCACTGAGAATAGAACAAGTCTATTTAAAGATGCTGCTGAACATTTTTAAAATATTTTTAATTTTTATATTTAATATATTTAAAAACTGATACTTTTAAAAAAGAAAACAGTGAGTGTTCCTTCTATTGAACGCAAGGATAATGATGGCAGTGATGTAGATGAAGTAGTGGTAATACTATTAATATAATAATATTCATTGTATTAGGCCTGATGTTTAGTTTAATAAATCTCTTTTAGCAAAAAATAAAGAAAAACCTAATTCTTATGGAAGATGGAAAAATATAAAAATTAGTAAGTACAAGAGACATGGTTTTAACCCAAATTTCTCTTTTGACTAGCTCATTCAACCTCTCTCCCAAAGAGTTAAATATGATAAGAGCTTTGAACGTCAAACAACATGAAGACCTCGGTCCATCTGGGTTGTTTCCTGAAGGCTTGGCATTGCTGTGATGCCAGAGGTTAATTTACCAGCCTTTTAAGTACTCACATGACCACTTATGGTAGACAGAAGTCAGCAGAGCTTCCCAACTAAGACAGACGAGCAAGAAAGGCCTACTCTTCTACTTACAAATGTAACCATCGAAAACTTTACGGATTACAAGAGAATATTTTATGATGTTGTTCTGGAAAATGAACTCAAACACACCAATCAGCCTAGGGTAGAGTAGCACTTTGTTCTAGGATGCATAAAGTCTACTGGACAGTTACTACAATAACACTAGTTAAAATGGCATAACGTACAACAAACTTTACAATGAATAGTTCATAAAGTAGGTGTTTCTGTCTTCGTTTTCCATGAGAAACCTCCTAAAAAGCAGGTTCAGATGGATTAGCTCCATTTCCTTAACATTAAAGTAAACAACATGTACATTCTGAATGACTACCAGGCAATATTCCATTTTAGCAGAAAGAACACTAAATCATGAGCTACAAGATCCACATGGCAGATTTCTGACTTTGAGATGCCTACTCATTAATTTATCAGATCCTTGTTTCTTAAAACATTAAATTGGAACAATACAGATTATTCTAGATATCGTATAGAAGTGTTCTGAAAATGTAAATCTATGTTTGGGAATCTATTATAAACGTTTTAACACTATATCTACTTAGGAGATCTTTAGGATGAAAAAAAACATAAGGGAAAGTGATATTAAGTAGTGCTTTCTCTATTCCAGGAACATTGCCAACAGGGTCTTATTTAATCTTCACAACAACCTTGTCTCATTCTTTACATACAGGAAGCAGATCCTCTCATAAGACCAATGCCGACCATGTCATATAGCAAGTCAGTGGCAGAAACAGATAGTAGAGCTTAAACCCATAGCCCAAATTCCAAACATGTAAAAGTTTATTCACTAAATTTAACTAGTTTGGGTCTATTTTTTAAGCCTCTTGCCATAACTTGCACCCATTTGATAGTTAATAGATATTTAATTTCAATGTATTTAAATTAATACTAATAGTCCCTAGAGAAAGACATCGTGCTTGGTAAAGTAGAGGGATAGCAAACAAACAAGAAGGGTCTCAATGAGATGAAGTACCATATATACTCATGTATAAGCCAAGTTTTTCAGCACATTTTTAATGCAGCTTTTATGGTAAAATTAGGTGCCTCGGCTGATATTTGGGTCAGCTTGTACTCAAGTATATACAGTAACATAGTGGCTGCAAGAACCGGCTCAAGCATAGGAACAATTGTGAGGGTAGTTCAGGACCAGGCAGTATTTGGTTGTGTTGTGCGTAGGGTCCCTATGAGCTGGAACTGACTAGATGGCACCCATCAACAAAAACAACAATATTTACATAAACTATAGGCAAAAAAATGGAGCTCCAGTGGTATCATGGGTATGTGTTTGACTGCTAATGACAAAGTCAGTAGTTCAAGTACATCAGTTCCTACTCAGGAGAAAGAGGAGACTTTTTGCTCCTGTAAAATTTACAGCCCCCGAAACACACAGGGCCTGTTCTAATACATCTTATAAAATCACTAAGGTCAGAGTTGACTCACTGGAAATGAGTTTGGATTTGAGTTTTCTTATGCCAAGCAAGGAGTCTTAGTGCTGCAATGATTAAGCACGTGACTGCTAATGGAAACATTTGCTTTGACACCTACCTCTCTAAACCTACCAGAGGCTCTGCACTAGCACTGACAATCTACTTCTATAATTATCACAGTATAGGGAATCCTCTGGGGTAATTCTGCTTTGTCACATCCGCTCAGTATGGGTCAGGTTCAAATGAGTGGCAGAAGAAGAGCAATCACACAGGCTGGCAGTGTGCTGATACTGGGGAGACAATGGTGAGAAAGGACTGCCATGGTTCTTGCTCTTATGAAATTCAAAGAATAATATGATAGGAAAATAGTAATCATGGGATTAAATATAGAATTATAATGGAAAGATAGATTAAAAAAGAGAAGTTCATGAGATTTTCTTTTTGTAGGAAGTTATGGCCAGTGTGGTGTTAGGTTGATGTTAAGTCCCATCAAGTCAATGTTTGACTCGGAACGGTCCGATGGGACAGAATAGAAATGCTTATAGGACTTTCTGGGACAGGATCTTTATAGGAATAGATCACAAAATCTTTTTCCCACTGAGCCACGGGGAGGGTGTAAGTTACCAAGCTTTTGGTTAGCAGAGTCACACTTGACTGTGACACCGCCAAGGCTGTTCGTTCTCACTGGAGCGCGGTGAGTTGTGCTCCCCTAGTCTAAATGTATTCAAGTTCTAATCCAAGGTATCTGTTAGGGTGACTTTCTTCCTAGATGCAACCAACTTAGGATAATGCTAGGTTGGATTATGATCAGTCTTAAACCCAAGGACTGGCATCCTTATAGGAATAACAGAATAAAGAGAAACACATAGGCCAAAAGTTCATATGATGATGGAGGCAGAGATTGAAGTGCGGCAGATAAAATCTGATAGGCCCATAAGAATTTCCAGCAACCAGCAGGAAATAATCATTCTAGGCAAATTGGAATTCATCAAAAATGAAATGGAACACATAAATATAGTATCCTGTGCCTCGGTGAGCTTAAATGAACTGGTACTGGCTATGTTGTCAGAAAGTCACATGTTTGCTCGCCAGGAATGACACCATTGAGAGATATGGCATTGCCTGCCTTGTCAAAATGGACATTTCAAGAACTATCTTGAAGTACAATTCTGTGTGTGATAGCCTTGTATCTGTCCACATGCAAAGAAGTATAATCAATACAACTATTATTCAAATTTATGTACCAACCTCAGAAACTAGTGATGACAAAATTGAAGAACTTGATCAAATGCTTCAGTCTCTTATTGATTGAACATGCAAAGCATTGGTAATTACTGGTGATTAGAATGCAAAAGTTGTAAACAAAGAGCATGGACCAGGCATTGGAAAATAAAACCTTGGTAATAGAAATGAAGCTGATGGTCTCATGATAGAATTCTGCAAGAACAAGAATGTGTTCATAGCAAATACCTTTTCCACCACACAAATGGCGACTATACACATGGACTTCTCCAGAAGGAAAACATATAAATAAAATTGACTACATCTGTGGACGGGAGTGGGAGGGAATGATAGAGAAGCTCAATATCTACAGGTAATCCCAGGCCAGGGCTGACTGTGAGTGAGGGCATCAATTGCTCATGTGTAAGTTAAGAAACAAACCTTGTGCTCGCTTTGGCAGCACATATACTAAAATTGGAACGATACAGAGAAGATTAGCATGGCCCCTGTGCAAGTATGACACGCAAATTCGTGAAGCGTTCCATATTTTTCCCTTGGCCAAAAACGCACTAAGTCGTCTTCAAATGCGAAGCATTCAGCAAGCAATGGCAAGGCATAGCCACCAGAAACGGGCACCTGACTTCCATGACAAATACGGTCATGCTATTTTAGCTAGTGGAGCTACTTTCTGTATTGCTGTCTGGACATAGACAGCAACACAAATTGGAATCCAATGGAACCTGTCTCCTATTGGCAGAGTCACCCCAAAGGAATGGAGAGATTAGAAATCAAATCAGCTGGTGGTGTAATACTGAATTGTTTCAAAATCAACTTTTAAATTGATTCAAGTAAAAGCACCACATGTGGCATTATTGAAGAAATAAAATGCATTTGAAATTTAAAAAAAAAAAAACAAACAAACTTTGAGTCTATCCCACCCAAATCTCAAGAACAGATTTGATGTGTTGAATACTAAAGATGAAAGAACTGAGAGCTGTGGAGGACAGCAAGAACATTACTCACGAAGAAAGCAAAAAGTGATCCAAAAGGCAGGAAAGAAAAGATCAAAATAGATGGCAGAGGAGACTCTGAAATGTGCTATTAAATAATAGAGTAGTTAAAGCAAATTGAGAAATGGTGAGGTCAAAGAGCTAAATATAAAATTTCAAAGGGGAGCTCAAGAAGACAACGTGAAATATTACATAGGAATGTGCTAAGACCTAGAATTAGAAAAACAAAATGGAAGAACGTGCTTAGCATATCTTAAACTGAAAGAAGTCAAGAAAAAAGTCAAGCCTCGAGTTGAAATACTGAAAGATCCTATGGGTAAAATATAGAATGATGCAGAAAGCATCAGAAGAAGATGGAAAGAATACAGAGTCACTGTACCAAAAAGAACTAGTTGATATTCCACCATTTCAGGGGGTAACATGTGAACAAGAGGCAATGGTGGTGAAGGAAGAAAGAAGTGTAAACTGCTCTGAGAGCATTAGCCCAAAACAAGACCCCAGGAATAGATGGCATAGCAATTGAAGTGTTTCCACAAGTAGATGAAGCACTGAACGCACCCACTATGTCAGGGAATTTAGAAGACAGTTACTTCACCAAGTGACTAGAAGAGATCTATATTCATACCCATTCCAAAGAAATGTGAACCAACAGAACAATGCAATTGTAGATCAGCATCACCAATGCCATATGCAAGTAAAATGTCCTGAAAATCACCCCACAGTGGTTGCAGCAGCACATTGACAGGGAACTGCCAGAAGTTCAGGCAGAATTCTGAAGAGAATGTGGAACAAGGGATACCATTGCTGGTATCAGATGAATCTTGAATCAAAACAGAATACCAGAAAGATTTTTACTTGAGTTTATTGAGTATGAAAAGGCATTAGACATAAAAAACTATGGATAGTCTTCAGAAGAATGGGAATTCCAGAACATTTCTCTCTGCTCATGTGGAACTTGTCTATAGGTCAAGAGGTAGTTGTGTGAAAAGAAACAAGGGAATACTGCATGGTATAAAATCAGGGAAGGTGCATGTCAGGGTATTTCCTGTCAACATGCTTATTCACTCTACATACTGAGCAAATAGTAAGAGATGTTGGGTTATATGAAGAAGCATGCACCCCCAAGATTGGAGGAGGTCATATTAACAACCTGCCATATGCAGATAACACAACCTTGCTTGCTCAAAATCAGGAGGAATTGAAGGACTTGCTGATGAAGAACAAGTATTGTAGCCATCGGTATGGATTACAACTCAATGTAAAGAAAACCAAAATCCTCACATCTGGTCCAATAGATAACATCATGATAAATAGAGAAAAGTTTGAAGTTATCAGGATTTGTCTCACTTGGATCCACAATCAAAGCTCATGGAAGCAGCAATCAAGAGATGAAAAGATGTATTACTTTAGGCAAATCTTCTGCACAAGACTTCTTTAGAGTATTAAAATGCATGGATGTTGCCTTTATTACTAAGGTGCTTCTGACCCAAGCCATGGTATTTTCAATTGCCTTATAAGCATGTGTAAATTGGACATTAAATAAGGAAGAATTCATGCAGTCAAACTGTGCTGCAGAAGGAATTGAATGTACCATAGACTGTAAAAGGACAGCAGGTGTTGGGAAAAGTACAGCCAGAGTGCTCCTGGGGAATGATGGGAAGACTTTATCTCGTGGACTTTGGATATGTTGTCAGAAGACAGCAGTTCTGAAAGGACGCCAGGTTTGATAAAGTGAGGAGCGAAAGAGGAAGGTCCTCAAAGAGATGGATTGGCACAGTGGCTGCTACCATGAGCGCATCCATAGTAACCATTCTTGGGAGGCTGGCGCAGGATCGGGCAGTGTTTCATTCGGAGGTGCAGAGGGTTGCCGTGGGCCCAAACCAACTCCTTGATGGCACCTCACAACTGCAGCAGAAGAGGGACAGGCATTCGATTCTCTCTCAAATGTCCAGGGGGAGCATCTTGCTTTTAGACATTGTAAAGTGTGAGATAATTTCTATTGCAGCCATTTTTTATAGATATCCAAAGAAATAAATACACTTGCCCTCTGACATTGTTGCTATAACAGCCAGCCCCACAAAGAAACACACACATACCACAATCTTTATGATAAAATTTAGAACACATTTCACACTCAAAACTGCTGGACTTCTAGACTCTGTGACAAGAGGGCTTTCTTTACAATCATTTTGATCAAAATAGCTGTGAAATACCATACAACCACTTCAATATACTCTCTAGGGTTAGTCTTTCTAATGTTTTTGGTAAGTTCACAGTTTCATAATTATGCTCAGAAGGAGGGGAAAATGTACTTCCCTCTTATAAAATAATTCTGTCATCGCCCTTTCCCTTCCCAGCCCAGCGTCATGTTGCTTCGTCTTCTCCCAGAGAGTTGACATCATTGGACCTACCCTTTGATGACGGGTGCTGCCCCATGGTTAACGGAAGTTCCCACTCGTGTGTTTCACTTCTGGAAAGGATGAGTCACTTGAGCAACTTTATGAAGTTCTTTTATGATCTGGTACCCCAAGTCGTTCATAATACGAGCCTTTGATCCAATAAAAGCAATTAGGGACCAATTTAGAGTAACATTCCGAGTCTGAGGAGGCCCAAAGGAAACCCCAGGAATTTGGAAGTAGAAGAGGGGCATGTATCAGTAAACATGGGAATGAAGGTGATAGAAAACATCATGAAATTCACATAGATAGTAATATTAGAAGGAAGAGTAGAAGCTACCAATTCCTAGGTCAGATATTTACCATACATAATCCATAATATTTGTGAGATTTTGGATACTAGAGACCATTTAGAGATGGGAAAAATTAGCCCAAAGGCAAACACAAAATAAATGCCAATTCGTAAGTTCAAAGGCTTCCCAGGCAATGTTTTGCCTCTGAAGTTGCGATCCTACCCTGCAAACAGCTCTTCTGTCTGGATCCTGTTACATTGGCCATTGTTTGCCTTACTTGCCCATAGCAGGGTACAATCCTAACCCTAGACGTCCATTCATTAAAGAGAGACTGCCTCTGACAGCAAGTAGCACTCATTTCTACAGATATTTAATGTCATGTGAGTTCCATCTGGACACACCTGAGGGGAGTGTTTAGAGGAAAGGACCAGTTAGGATCAAAACAGGATTCACAAAATCCTTTAGACAATGCACCTTAAGTTACAGAGCCATCTCCTTCTTGAGCAGAATCACATCATGGTCCTTGGCTGAACCAACTTTCATCTTTCCCCTATAATAGATTTTTTGTTGCTGTAGTGACTATATCTGAAAACTGATTTGGTAGACAGCCTGTGGTCCGCATGGCTGTTTATTAACTATGAAGGTTTATGGAGGCGCAGGGAAAAGAAGAGGAAGACCCTCGATGAGATGGATGGCCACATTTCCTACAACAATGGGGTGAAGCATAGGAGCAATGGGAAGTAAGGCACAAGCCTGCAAGTGTTTAATTCTGTTGTTCATCGGAAAGCTGTGGGTCAGAACCAACTCGATGGCACCTAACAACAACCGAGTTTATGGGGTCTGTATAGTTTTGTTCTTAGCACAATTCTCTGACTCAGGATTCTGCATATGTACCATAGCCATGTAGCCAAGGGGGAGGGGGGAGGAATAATTTATTAGTCATTATCGGAACTCTGAAACCCTGAAATCATGGTTTTCCAGTGAAAGATGGGTTAAAAAAAAAACCCAACCATGATGATGGTGTGAAGTGCACGTTGTCCTATTACTCACTTTTTCCATCCTTCTCCCAAATGGAAGATCACACCTACACTGGGGGATTTCAAACTGTGACGATATAAAAATGCTTAGACAAGGCCAACCAAAGCAGGGTGACCAAGTTGAACAGGTGTGTTCAGGCACTGAGACAAACGAGTATCACCTACTAGGAAACAAACAAACAAGCCACCACGATCCAGCAACAGATATGTTCCTTTCGATTGTAGAGCATTAGCTTTCTAAGCAGATAGTTCTCCTCCTCTGTGGAGAAGTATGAAGGCACTAAGCTTTGGACGTATGGACTACAATTAGAAGAGTATGAACGTCTCTTCTATGGTATCTAGAGCATTTTTATTTTAGTCCAAAATCTGTTTTCAACAGATGCACACATGTTTATAATCTCCTTGGAGATGAGACCACCTTCAGGCTTCGGAAGGTCATGGTCTCTGGACCTTATGTACACCTGTGGGACCATCTCTAGACAAGTCACACTCCTTGAAAATTCATGGAAAACAAAACAAAACTATACCAGGCCCAGTGCACTCTACCCTGAGGCTAAATTAAGACTAGATGGTGTTTGACCAGGAGGTTCTTGCCCAGTGATAAAGAACTGTTAGTGCATAAGTAATCAATTAAAGGTGAAAATGTATGTCTAAAACTGATACATCTATGACCTCAGACAAATCATTTAAGTTCCTTGAGTCTCATTCTCATCATTTGTAGTTAGTCATATGTTTCTGTCTCCTATGACTGTTATTCAAATTGTCTAGGAAATTAAGTAAAATATTTTGTAAATTGTCATATTTTTGTTAAGTTCCCCTTACTTGTGGCAGCATAGGATTAAGAGGGATTCCTTTCCTCATTTGGCCCTCTTTGGGGATTTGTAAGGTAGTTCTACTGACCTGATGCTTCTTGGTATGCTTCAAACCATCATCTCAGCTTGTCTAGTCCAAGATCAAATGCCTACAGTCCTTCTGAACTCTATTTCCTATGCATCACAGGAGCAGTCGTGGGAAAGGCTGCAAAGAAGAGCCATCTCTGTGCGTTACTGATGTGGTGGCTCCTCTCTCTCTCTTCTTTCTTCTACTTACCCATTATACCATGTTGTGATTTTTCTCTTAGAGAGAAAGTGGCTTCCATGGCCTCGTGGGAGCTGTCTTATGGTTGACTTGCCATCCTTCTTCTCGTATTAGGATACATGTAAGACATTCACTATTACAGACTTCTAGGTGGAACTTCCAGTCTTGGCTAATTCAAGCTTAGTGTTACCTCCCAGATTCATTTGGAGACTTATCTGGTCTTAGTAATTGTTTTTATGTATATGTATATTCTGGATAGTGTTGCCAAAGATGTCTATTCTAGGGTTGCAGTGTCCCTAGACAAGTCAGGAGAAGTGACCGTGTCCACAAGAGTCATAGGCTATAAATCTAATAATTTTATGAACTCATGAAAGTTCCAGATAGATTACAGAAGGTAGCCAAACACCATCTTGCCTTGCAAACTCCATGTGTGACAAATGCAAGACTACTGATTTCTGTGGCTCTGGAGGCCCCAGCCCTTCTTCCTTACTAGCTATCATTCAACTCACACAACTATGGAATGGCACACACAATGGTGTGGAAATTCTTCTTTTGTTTCTTAGGATCAGAATGTCTCCTGTAAAATAAGTTCTACATCTTAATGTTGGTAATTATAATTCTATTGGAAGGTGGGACAGTACACATGAAAAGAAGCTGAAAATAAGTACCGTATTAGAGTTTGATTCATTTTTATAATTAAAATTAAAATTTAAGGCAGATTAGTGAGTATATATAATACTGTCTAAAGCGAAAGTTTATATTCTACACTTTATATTTCTAGATGTTATCTTTGCAAAGATGTTCAAGGTATCTGTATCTGTCATCCTTCTTTGATGACTTGGTGCTCATGGAATTAGATAACATAAAAAGTGCAATGCAAACTTGCAAAACACTACACAAACGTAAGAGAGGATTCTTAACAAAGAGCTTGGTGTATCATAGGATTGGTTTTAAGCAGCCAAATCTTGCTCCCTTTTCCCAGCCAGGAAAATATTTCTGGACTTCAGATTTCACAGCCATACAAAGATAGTTGCAGAAGAGTGAAACAAAAGTCCCTTCCTGTCTGAACACTAGATGACTCTAAATGGGTTGGACATTTTATCCGAGATATTCAAAAGGAATAAAGTGCTTTCCTAATCAAAGAACTTTTCAAAAGAGAACACTCTGAACTTTCCTTATGAGTCATTTCACAGTTGGGGAACACCTTCTAATTTTATTTTCAACCACCACCAATCAATCACCAAAGGAAACGAAATATCCTGAGTTAGAACTTTTAGAAAGCTTTAACAATTCAGCTTCTCAGAAAAATGCCTGTAGTTTCATGGAATAATTTATTCAAATGGTTCACTAAGTCCAGAGCATTCAAATTGTCCACTAAGTCAAGAGCATTTAAGAGCAAATAAAGCTGAAAATTTTGCCACAAAATTATGGAAGTGGGATCTTATGACTGCTTCCATTAAGAGTTCAGAATCAGCAGCAGATTGCCCTAGTGCAACTTTAAAAGCAATCTTCAGATTCCCAAGAGCACATTTAAATTCCCCGGCTAATGTTATTAATAGAGGCGTTTTGGTGGGGGAGGTGTTATGCGTTGGGCTGTGATCTGCAGGATAGTCCATTTGAAACCACCAGCAGCTCCACGGGAGAAAAACTGGGCTTTCTCCTCCCAGAAACATTTAAAGGCTCAGAAAACCCACAGGAGGGTCACTATGAGTCAGTGTTAAC
The DNA here is from genome assembly GCF_000313985.2 of Echinops telfairi. Lineage (NCBI taxonomy): Eukaryota > Metazoa > Chordata > Mammalia > Afrosoricida > Tenrecidae > Echinops > Echinops telfairi. Next base: position 92,578,351 of record NW_022103906.1, on the reverse strand, counting down.
TCGATGGTAGTGAGAGGGTGCTGTTAGTGATTAGAATTACAAAGGTAGCATAAGTCATCTAAAGTCACACAGCCATTTGGTGGTAAGATACAAAACTCTTTATGGAGTCCAACTCAAATTTAGTGTGATTTTTCTACATAGAGTCTTTAATAGGACCCTATTTCTGGAAGCCCCGTAGTCCCCATGCATCAGAAATTGAATAGTACTAAAAGCTGTGGAACTAGACAAAGCACACAGAACAGAGGCTATTTATTCAGAGCTTGCAAGGGAGTGGACCACCTCTACTTTCTTTTGGCCAAATCTCAAAGACAGGTAGAGGAGCGTAAAGTTTATGGTGGAAATGGAGCATTTTTCAGTGCTGGGCTGCAGACCATCAGCGCAAGGAAATGGGACTTAAACAAACTAGATATGGGGCCGTTACTGTGATCAATTAGGGGATTATATTAGGCTTTCTCTGCTTGGTCCTAACTTGGAAGAGAGGATGACAGTTAAGGAAGCTGAACCACACTGATGTGACAAGAGAGTAACAAGTTGGGCTGCTAACCTCTAGGTTCGCATTTCAAGCACATTAGTTGCTCTGCAAAAGGAAAATGGGGCTTGCTACTCCTATAAATATTTACAGTCTTGGAAACCTACAGGGGCAGTTCTGTTCCATAGGGGCATTGTGAGTAAGAATTGGCTTAATGGGAATGAGAATTTTTTTAGCCAGGTAGTAACAAAAACTCAACTTATGGTGCTGAGTCAATTCAACTCATGGAGACCCTATAGGACAGGGTAGAACTGTCCCTGTGGGTTTCTGAGAAGCAGCTCCTACAGGAGTAGAAAGCCTTTTCCTCCTCCTGCAGAGCGGCTCTTGGTTTCGAACTGCTGAACTTTATGTCAACAGCTAGATAGAGAATCAAGCCCTGGCCATTTGGGGAGCATTATTATAGGGATGATTGGTTGGCATCCTGATTTTCAGATAGGTTTCCACAATAATACCCTGTTTCCCTGAAAGTAAGACATCCCCCGAAAATAAGACCTACTTACAGTTTTGCCTCTCACTGAAATATAAGGCATCCCCCTGAAAATAAGACCTCCCTGAGAATAAGGCCCCCTGAAGCTACCGTAACTCTGGACCATAGCGGCGGGCACCACCGCGCAGCTCACTGTTTGCTGCAGTGTAGCCGGAGCAAACAGCAAGTGCGAGGTCTCTTTTTTTTTTGAAATTTTATTTCTTTTATTTATTTAGGAAAAGCATTAGACTGAGTGGATAATAACTTTCAATATTCTTCACCAATACAACAATTCAAATGCATTGATTCTTCTTTGGTCTTCTTTATTCAATGTCCAACTTTCACATGCATATGAGGCAATGGAAAATATCATGACTTAGGTCAGGTGCATCTTAGTCCTCAAAGTAACATCCTTGCTTTTCTTTTCTTTTCTTTCTTTTTTTTTTTTTAACATTTTATTAGGGGCTCATACAACTGTTATCCCAATCCATACACACATCAATTGTGTAAAGC
>NW_022103906.1:92559966-92572011 GCF_000313985.2 Echinops telfairi | reverse complement strand
TGTTGAATTGAGGTCTCTTTTTATAAACAATAAATGTGTACCATATTCTTCTTCATGGAAAAATAAGACATTCCCTGAAAATAAGACCTAGCGCATCTTTGGGAGCAAAAATTAATATAAGACACTGTCTTATATTTCGGGAAACAGCGTAGGCCTACGACACCCTTTTCGGGAAAAAGTTACTCAGTGCCCCCCTAATAATGATAATGTTTGTACTATAGCCCATAATACAGGACATCAAGGAAGTATCTGTTTTGCCATCTCCCCCTCACCTCATCATCCCACTTCGCACTGCCAGTCCCTACCACCCCCTTTGGGAAACACTAAGTGGCTTGTCCTTATGGAATGAAAAATGTTTTAAGTCCTTTGCGTTTACACGGTCTGATCATCGCCTATTATTTCATTGAGGTGGTTCTTGAATATTGTGACTTCATATTAAAACCCATGGATTGTATCACCTCTCTTTATATGGAGCAAATTAAGTCTTAGAATTGCTTGATCAATAGACCTTTTGTGTTTATAGTCCTGGGCACTGAACAACCTGCAATCAGGATTTCAGGTCTGCTGCTGAGCAGCTATGGAATTTTATAGAAATCAGAGATTCTCCTGTTTGCAGTTTTCATAGCTTGCCATCTAGGCTTCAAATCAGAAGTGCAACCAATAGGAGAAATATCCCCAGAACCCCATGAAGTCCTTATCCAGTTCCTTCCAATGCCGTGATAACGTGTTGGCACAAACTATCTCTGGCCTGAAGTCCTTGAGAGTCTCAACAAAAGATGTTGCTCCGTCGCCAAGGCTCTTCGGAACTTAAAGAATGGGAGAAGCGTGGTGGCCTTCTTCCCATATCCACTCATGCAATCATTTTCCCACCTATCAGATCCGGGATATGAAGAGAGTATCTTTACCAGGGGGCATCCACCAGGTGATGGTTTTGCTTCATTTGTTTTGCTCTCCTTTGCAAGACCCCTTTTAACAAAAGAAATGTCTACCCAACAATTTGTATTTCTTCTTATAATGGTTAAGTCCCTTGCCCACCATTGGTTACCAGGCAAAGGAATACGTAACTGTCTGTAAGAGATTGTTATCACTGTGTTCCCTCGTATACTAATGTCAGCCAAAAGCAAAGCAATGGGATATTATAATAAGCCTGGGTAATCTTATTGAGAGGTAATGCATGATATCTATTTTAGTGTTAGACACATTGAGAAAGTTCTGGAGGGCCTCTGATATTACCATTAATGAGCCTGAAGAATTCCTGCTGAAATGATTCCTATGTTCCCCTAAACTTGATAAATTTAACTAGCTCCTGATTCTCAATGGAATAGCCTAAATAGATAATTGGACTATATTTGGAATAAGAGGAAAAGTATCAGGAAAGAAACTGAGATATTCAGTTTTTATTCATTTTTAATTAGACTATACACCTCCAGGTGAAACACGGTTTCTTGGTTACATTTTCTGGGGGTGTTAATGCATTCTTAACTCATGATGAGTCAAGTGTGTATTTCAGAGAAAGGTTGAAATGTTCCCCAGTAAAACTTCAAAACTTGGAGAACCCTGTGGTTTGAATAGTCTTCTTTTAGAGCTCCTGCCTCTAACCATATGGATTTCTGAGTAATATATATATTTTAAGAAAATCACACATGCCATGTAACCATTGTAATTCTGGTAGCAAGAATGACTAGTTCGCCCCAGTAATTCATCAACAATAATCCAATGTCCTGCGCTCTGAGGGAATGATTCTGCTGTCCCAGCAAGTGTTCCACCTCTGTAGGACTCAGTTTCTGCATCTAGCAACGGAAGAAGTTGAAATAGATTTATTTTAACCCCATAGGATATCTGTGGGGTCCTTTACAGACCTCATACTGGAAGTCAGCTCTATGAACTATGCCATCCAGACTTGGTTTTTCTGGCATCTGAGCTCTTTGCCGACTGGAGTTGAAAATTCTTTAGCAAGTATATATCATTTCTACAAATTCTCTTCATTTGATCTTATTTCATTTATTTACTTATTCTTTCTTTCATTCAGTCACTCAACCTGGTTATGAAATATCTACTTTGTGCCATGCCCAGAGCTAGAAACTCCCACTAAAGAGGGTTTGGAACTGGTGCTCAGAAGCACAACCACCCGGGCAGTGCCAAGTTCATTTGTAAGCGTGGTGACAGAGGGGCAGACATAGGGTCATACAGAGAGAAGCCCGTCAAATAGACTGGTGCTCAGGAAAGGGATCATGGGATATAGTCACACCAGAGGAGAAACACAAGTTAGGTAAAAGGAGAAGGGATATGGTTTTGTGGGCACAGCCTGGTAGACATTTAAGAAAAGGTGAGGAGTTGACTGATGCCAGGGTGTGGGGTGCACTAAATGCAGAGCTATTAAATCAGGCGAGGCACCATCATAGATGGGCAATGCATTTGGACTTCACTTTAAAGTGATGAGAAGTCACTGGAGGATGTAAGTCGTGAAATGATGTGGTCAGATTTGCATTTTGTAAAGATCCGGAGGGCTTCAGAAGAAAGGTACACGATGTGAAACAGAGAGAGCGGAGAGACTTGCAGCACAGAAATAAGCCAGGAGGCTTTGGTGGCGTTTTAAGAGAAGACCTAATCTAAGAGAACAGTGGGGAAACGAAGGCTCCTGAAGGAATTTGAGGGAGATGAAAGGCAATGATGGCGAGGAGAAGGCCAGTAAAGGGTGCATGCTGTACTTAAACTCTTTGGATCTGAACTCCGTCTCCAATCACCTTCTAAATGAGAGCAAATATAATTGACCACATGTGAAGCCTGTAGATACCCACAGCTGCGCTCTGCATCTTTCCCTGAAGACCCTGTGCTGAGGTTTTAATGATTGGAAAAAGGCGGCATGACAAAAATCCTTTACCAAACAAAAATATCCTCAACCCCATTAGACAGTGTGTAATGAAACGTTACAAATGGAGGATTGCCCGGGAAAAATAGAAATGACCATAAATCCAGGAGGGATTCAACTCCTACTTCCAGATTATATTCAACTTTAATAAAGAAACTTAATAAGCTCCTGCATTCCTGCCCGCTTCGGATATGGCCATGCTGATCAATGGCAGTTATTTCCAGAGAGAAAGAGGGGCGAGGAGAGACGTCAGAGCAGCATGCTGATGCAAAAGCTTGTGAGCAATGACACAGGGCGGCGGTAATGAAGATTTGATAGAGGCAACAGCCCAGCAAGCCTGTCTTTGGCGCTGAGCATCAAACTGTGCGCCTCTCCTCCAGATCCCATTAACACCTCTGACTCAGCAACTGGGTTTCAGGCTGCAAGTCATCTCAGAGGAAAACAAAGAATGCTGTTTATGTTTCTCTGTGCTGGTAAATCTAAATAAAAGTCAGAACTTTGAATTTGGAAATGACCGTTTGGGTTGAGAGAGTTCACCTTAAGGAATGAAGGAACATACAGATCAGCAGAGACCTGTAGCAACTGAGTGCCCTGGCTGAACACAAGGGTTTTCTTTCTCTCTGAAAACCTGAAAGACACAGGCCAATGACCATTGCCTAGGGACCCTGGTGGGAAAGTGTAAGTTTGACTAAAGTAATGGTGAATTTCATTCTAAGGCCCCAAATCTCTCCCTTCCTTATTTTCCTCTCCTCTCCCCTATTTCATTTTTCTTTTAAATGTGTACCCCATGCTTTTTTTCAGGAAATATTTTAACATAGCTAACCATATGTTTATAATGAACTAAGATAGATATTAAGAAATAGAGGCAAAGAAAAATTAGATATTTACTTCTGTTAGGAATTTTCATAAAGTAAAAATTGTGTGATACTTTGAACCATATTATAAAATATATTCATAAAATTGATGCAATAATCATTTTACATAATGAGTCAAATGAATTCTGCTTTTGAAGATATAATTAACCCCTGAAGACAGGGTGCAAGACTGAGTCATTTTTTTAATTCCAACCTAGGCCTAGCATATCTAGTTCATACCAGCTTTCTGTTTTTCTTTGAATATGTTCTTAATCAAATCAATGAATAAATTTGCCACTAATGAATGGATGCATGCATCATGGGCTCCCACCTCCATTGGTAGTGAATATTATCTTGGTTTTGAGTTAAAAGTGATCATTATTTTATTACATTTCATTATTGTTTACATTAAGGTATCAAAACAACAATCCAAATCACCAATCATTTACAGTCTTTGATTTATATCTTTGTTAGATAACTAAAAGTTTCACTATGTCTTGCAAATAGACTTCATTTCTATTTACTATAAAGCAAATAAACAAGCAGTGATGTAAGAGCTCCATTGCAAAACCACTTTTTAGATAAATGAGACTAGAAATAAAACACTGCACTGAGAAAATACTAAGTTAAAATGGTCTATTGTCAAGTTCTGATTTTATTATTTTAGTTATCAGGTGCTGCTTTCACAGGTAGACCATGATTTGGGGTATTTAGTAAACAGAAATTCATTTGATCACTTCAGAGGCTAAAAGTCCATACTCAGTGTGCCAGCTCTCTGCTTTTGAAGAAGGTCCTTGTGGATCATGTGGCATGGATTACACACCTTCTGTGTGTTTAACGACAAAGTTTGTGTTCTAGTCTGGGTGGACTAGAGAAACAAATTCATAGACACTCATATGCGTATAAAGAAGAGCTTTATATAAACGAGCAATTGTATATTAAGAAAACATGCCAGCCCCTTCCAGATCAAGTCCATAAGTCCAATATTAGCCCATATGTCCAATATTAGTCCATATGTCCGATATCAGTCCGTAAATTCCCCTTCAGACTCATGCAACACATTCAATGGTGCAGAGAGCATCAAGATCACAGGCCAGTGGGTGGAAAATCTTGTGGCAGTGGAAGCATCTCAACACTGACAGGGATCTCCACCTGGTTCCTCCAGCCCCAAGTGTCTGGCTGCCATCAGCATAGTGCCGCGTGGCTTGTCGGCGGGGAAGATGAAGCAGATGGTTTGCTTCTAACTGGCCACCAGTCAGCTACTTATCTCAGCCACATATCCAAATGAGGTCATCAAGATGTGACCAGATTGACAGGCTAGACTCTACCCCTTCACAAGTTGACAGGAGATGATGTAACTGCCACAATTTGCTTATTATACCTGAAAAGAAATTGGTTTTGCACACCCTGCACTAACATTACCTATGGATCTTAACAAAAACCAATCCCCACTGGGATTATAATCACAGGGACAGGGGAGGCTATTTTGCACATTTTATAGATCCAAAGCAATCTTGTTTTTCATGAAGTCATTTCTGGTATAAGCAATTGTTTTAGCTCTTCTCTCAGGAACACGGACAATTTGTCTCTTATTCTCTAATGATAGCTATTACTTCCTACAAATATTTTACATAAGTAATCTTGGGGGCACTCTGGACAAGATGTTAGGCTGCTAAACCATAAAGTTGATAGTTCTAAACCACTCATTCTAAACCACTAACAAAGTTGATAGTTCTGAACCACTATTCAGGAAAACAATGAGACTGTCTTTAATGGACAAAATAGAATATTATTGTAATATGTAGGTATGACTAGTCATTAACTGGATATGAATTATGGAAGAGAGAAATCTACATAGTTGATATATTAAATTACGGTATGATAAAGAGAAGCATGATGCAGGGAAATTTCTAAATTCCTGATTAGTTGTTGGATTGACTTTAGCACCATTTACCAGAGAGAGAGAGTGCAGAAGGAAAGCAGACCCAAAAGAGAATAGCCCATCCATCTAACCATGCTGCCTTGAGAACTATAAGGAGCTCAAATGGAAATATCTTACAGGCAACTGGCTATACTTGTCTGAGTGCAGAGAAGCCTGGGGCATTTCACAGACTTCCACGCTATCGCTGTCGTGGAATGGCGAGGCAGGAGACTGAGGGAGAAAATAAAGGGCAGGATCAAGACCTTGAGAAAGAAAGCATCTACCATCAATATCCTGGAGAAGAAAATCAGAGGAGACATACAGGGTGTAGTAGGATTGACACAAGAAGAGTATGATTCCCATTGGAGAGGCAGTGGAATAAAAATGAAAAAGAGCCCTATGGATTTGGCAATTAGAGCATCACCAATGGTGTTTTTATAAACGTGTTCTAGGGAAGACACAGCCAACCTACTGATGACGAAAAATGGAATGAGAGTTCAGTAAGTAAAGACAATGGTTGTAGTGAATCTTACATAGAAAAATAAGAGAGATATAAAAAAATTCCAATAGTGTCTCGGAGAAACTAGGATGTCAAATAAAGACTATTTTTTGATAAAACAGATTTGTGAAGATCCAGGAACCGGGAACTGGATGACAAAGAGAGTTTAAAGCAGAGGATAGAAATGCAAAATCCAGGTTAATCTATATTCCAAATATATCCAATTTGAACTGGAGCATATATTACCTCAGAGTAGATTATCAGAAAGCAATTATTACATTTAGTGATATTTATATTAAAAATATGACACAGGGACTCTGAGAAAAGGAGAACCATTTATGTCTCAGATTTTTTTATTGAATAGGATATAAACATATATCTACATTTTTTTAAAGTTACAGTTCTCATATCAATTTTTTAGGGACAGCTCTGCAATAATTGCAGTAACCGCTGTAGCTTTATAGTTATAAGTCACTGACCAAATACTTGGACTTCCCTAAAAAGGATTTGCACAGGAATGAATGGTATCTTTTCAGGTGGAGGCCTTAGAGGTGACACATCATGATCTACCTCTCCATTGTTAGTTGTATTTGGAAGAGTCGTTTTCTTATTCCACATGGCCAGTTAGTGAGAAATAATTATAGTTCAATGTTGAGATGGCGCAAGAGTGACACAAGTGATCTTTGACTGAACAGAAAAATAAAAGGCTGACATGTGATTAGGAGTATTTTTATTAGTGTTCTCCAGTCTTCTGTTTTCCTCATGCCTCAGTAAATTACTGGGTTAGTTACTTGAGGCATGCCATGGCTCATTTACTCTCCCAGAAATCAGTGTTACCTAGGGCAGGAATCCAGATGGAAATGTGACATCAGAGATGGATGGGATGAGTGGATGGTGTACAAATTTAGAAATCCTGGAAGCAAGTTACCTGAGAAAACAAAGCAGATCACCAAAAAAAAAATCAGAGGATGGCATCTAGAATTTGAAAAGAGCCCTCTTGCATAATTATATGGTGCCAAGAAGTTTCTTTTCTAAAATCGGGATTAACTTGCAAAGTCAGGACCAAGGGAAACTCCTAGACTATTTGTCTTTCACTCCTTCAGTGACCTTGATTAAGGACTGCTGTCTTCTGTGGGTCTACCTACTGAAAGAATGTGTCTAAAACAAAAGCACATAAAGAGATCACATGCCCATTGTTTTACATTGATGTGCCCTGGTGATGCCGTGGTTTATGGGTTGCCAGTTGGGCTGTGATTTGCAAGGTCAGCAGTCTGAAGTCACCAGCTGTTCCCGAGGAGAGTGACTTGGCTTTCCACCTCCATCAAGAGTTAAAGTCTCTGAACCCCACAGGACAGTTCTACTCTCTTCTCTAGGGTTGCTATGAGTTGGCATCCACTTGATGACAGTGCCTAGTGAGTGCGAGCCCATATGTATAACACGTGTCATGTAGATTGTTCAGATCCTTTCATGTTCTCCATGGTTCACATATGCAAAGCATTTCCTGTGGACTTAGTACACCACAACTAGAGGTCAACTAAGCAATTTAAAAATTGGTCAGTTCTACCAACGATACACTTTGCACCAATTGCTGGCCTTCCAGCAAGTCTTCTGCTATTGGCTGTTTTTTTCTTTTTTTTTTTTTTCCGCATGTGTGACTGAATGATTTTTATTAAATATAATTATTATGACATGGCAAGGGATGGAAAAATAAAGCAATCAGGTAATAGCACAATAATTCTACTTCGTGGATAGCACATTATGTACATCTTGCACAAAACATCACACATGCTTATTGTGTTAGTCTGGATACTTTAGAGAAACCAATCCACTCATGTATATGAGAGTTTTATATAAAGGTTAAGTGCACATCAAGAAAACATCCCAACCCAGTGCTACCCAAGCCCACAAGTCCAAGATTAACCCATATGTCTGACACCAATCCACAAAGTCCTCCCCCATAGTGTACTTCCTTCAATTAACTATAATCGAATGATATACCATATTGGGTGGGGAAGAATCCAGTTCTTTCCCAGATATTTTGGTCTTTGTCCTTGGCTCTGAATAACTGACTTCTGTAATAACTGGAGTGCCTGGAGCTGAGACTTCCAGGTACTACTTCAGGGTTTATATTGACAAAAGGAGGCTGGCCGGACCTGAAAAAATTAACCTGCAAGGCTGATAGCAACTAGACTCCAGAGTCATGATATCATCTTTCATTCAGACTGGCCAATAAAAAAGCTTAGAACGGGAAGGCAAAACAATCCTCTTGGGTTAGGGATTCCTGCCTGGGATTCCTTGTTAGTGAGAATACCTGCTCTGAGATGGCTAGTGAGCCCTAAGCACTCTGTACGCTGGATAGACCTGGGCAAAAGTGAAACAGAGGGTGACAATGGCAGGAATCCTCCCGCAAAAGAGAGGTGGAGGCATATTCCCCTTACTTGGCTCCCCAGCACAACAAAAGGTGAAGGGTAGATTAAGACACATATCTTTATCAATAGAAGAGACCCTGGAGACAACGACAAGGTTCAGGTGGCTGGATCAAATTGTTGGTTTCAGGCCTGGGGACCAGGACAAGACATAACATCTGGTGTGCAGGGGTGCATGAACCTGGAAAGCGGAAGTACACTATGAAAAAAACAGCCAATAGCAGATTTGCTGAAAAGCCAGCAATTGGTGCAAAGTTCATCATTAGCAAAATTAAGGGCCTAGCTGTACATTTTTTCTACCATACCCTCTGACTAGCTTTGAAGGTCCTTTGACACTCTGTACCAGAAGGTGCTTTGGAGTTCTAGACCCCAAACCAAAACTCAATGCCGTGGTCTCGAAGTCGACGCCTAGCTACCTTTGAAGACCCTGCAGGCTGGAATTTTCTCTGTAGGTCTCTGAAACTGTAACTCCTTATGGGAGCAGAAATCCTGGTCTTCTCCCATGGAGGGGCTGTGGGTTTCAAATTGTTGAAGTCAGCACCCTAACGTGTAGCCACTACGCCTCCATGGCTTTACCAAAGTCCTCCTTCAATAAACTCTCTCTATTCAGTTGTGCTTTTTTTCACTCTGGTGTGAATATTATCTCTCACTGCAATTCTTATTGCAAGAGAAATAAGAACGGAGAATGGAGGGGCTCAAACCTAGATCTCTTCCTGATAATGCCCTCTTCTTTATATCCTTTGAATCCATGATAAAGAGTCCTGCCTGTTCAGAGGGGTTAAGCATTTAGTTGTTAACTGAAAAAATAGTAGTTCAAATCTACTCATAGTGCCTTGGGGGAAAAATGCAACTGGCTTGGAAACCACCTACATCAGTTTAACTCTGCCCACGGGGCTTCTGGGAGCTGGCATCACCTTGTCATCTTTGGTTTAGTTTGATTTGGTTAATTTGTAGTAATGGGTATGATATAGTCTCCTTGACTTCTTCAAGGGATTGCATAAAAGTATACAACTCAAAGGAAAAGAAGAAGCCAGTTTGCCAGGAATAAGACTATGCCGTGGAGTCTCCCCATTGCAGGTGGGTCTGGCTATTTGGCATTTTAAATAACAGCGTCCTTTTCCTTTTATTTTTTTCTTTTTAACTTATGAACTTTCCATAGCTTTGGTGGCTGACATCAGAGGGTATATGCCACAGGACTGGCTGACCTTGTGGATGGGGAAGTAGCAATGTGAGAGCTGGATAGATCCCTGCTTTTGTGGGATTAGCACCATGTTTATCTTTAGAGCGCGCAAAAATAAATACATAAATAACACTCATGAGTTAGGCGCATTCTGTCTAGTCTTACTTCTCATTGCTCACCATGCCTAATCTTTTAAAATAACTTTTGATCTAGTAATGCCGATTGCTCAGAGATGTCTGAAAATAATAAATTGCCATGTTCCCATGACATTTTAAAGCTGTTTCTTTTTCTTTTTTGTATTTGGGCTAGTTCTTCATTGCACATCTGTACTGCAAGCGTTATATCTTTTTTTTAATGTCAAAGCTGTTTCTTATATCTGAATTATACGCTTGGAACAATATCATGGACCATACTTTGTTTCATCATAGATTTTCCTTTTATTAAGCATGTGATCAGTCACAATATAGTTTTTTCTGTGACTTTGTTTTGCCCTTTGAAAATAGAGATACTAATAGATACTAATAGTCTGTAGTTCAAAGTGTTTGTATTAATCAATTTTTGTTAAAAAAAACCCAATATAATAAATACCAACTTCTCATGAGCTTAAAAAGCAAAGATGTATTTCTTGCTCCAACAACGATGTGCTGTTAATCCGTGCGTCGGTTGCAGCCCTGCTTGAACCTCCCCGTGCTGGATGACGCTCCTTTACACATCCTCTCATTCTAGGACCTGGGCTGAAGGAAGAGGCATAGTGAGGAATCTGCATTTGCTCACTGCAGAAGAGATGAACAACACACTAGTTGAACCATACTATTGCACTGATCAATTTTGTTTCCGTAGTCCTAGTCCCATCTGTTTGATTCCATTGACCAATGCACATCATATGGAGTCATGATGAGGACTTATACTACTTCCAGAAGAGGTAGACAAGACACACGACAATGAGTATGGGCACATGACCTTCTACAGGGAAGGAGAGAAGTGGACACCAATACAATCCTATTCAGCATTATTAAAAGGAAACTACAAGAGATGCTATCCTGAGTCATGGTTAACAGCAAATTCGTATTATTGCTTTAGGCAAAGCCCTGATAAGATACTATTGCTTCTCAAAAAACTTTCTGGACAATTATCAGTTACCTTCAACCCTTTAAATGGTTTGTCATCATCCCTTCTGTAGGTGAATTTTGAATTATGCAAATTTTGTTTTGTAATTCTTTCCTTCCCTTAATTGTTTTTTCTTACAAATTGAGGCAACACTGTTATCTTTCAGTAACTCAATAAACATCTACGGACTGGCCCTACTAAGTATGGTGGTAAAGGATAAGGCATAGTTTTCAAACGATGACCTCAAATCTAGATGGAGTAATAAATAAATGCACACGTAAACCAAAAATATACATGGAATAACAGTCCAGTTTCCTGGAAATGAATAATGTGATAATCTAAATTTCTTTCATTTTTCTTCTACATTGAGACTATTCCAATTTAATTTCTAAATCAAGAAATTCTTTTTCTGCAACCCTTAATATCTTGTCACATTATTTCTACAAATACATTATCTGATGTGTTTCTACAGATATAGTATCTGATGTCAAAAGCAGGCAGGGAAATCGTTTAAGACTCAGATTCACAAGTAGGAAGCCCTGTGTAAAGGTGAGAAGGAAAACAGCAGGAGGCTCTCTCAGGAGGCCAGTCTGTGTTTAGTGGCGCTGCAGCGTCCACAAAGACAAGGAGTAGGGGAAGGGTTATAAGGAATACCCTTACAGCCATACCGTAGAAAGAAAACAGGATGTGTAATTAATCTTTTTTTCAGGATAGCTAATAAGAATGTTAAAGTTGTACAACATTAAGAGGAGATTTCAAATTGGTTTCAGCAGGAGAAAGTATATATATATATAATATTTTGGAAGAACTCAAAGATAGAATACAAGAAAAATGTGTCTGCTCTTGTTGAAGCAGAAATGAATGGAATAGAGCCCCCACAGCAGCCTTACCCGTCAGTCCATGTGTCAGCTGATGAGAACAGTAACTTGGTGAGCACCTAATAAGCATTGTGTATTTTAGGTATTGCAATAAATTATGAATGCAATCAGTTGATATTTCCATTTTATCAATGAAGAGAATAAAACAGAAAAGCCAAATAACTAACTCTGTTCAGACAGTTGGAATGATGGAGATAGGAAAGTAGGTGCATAGATGGAAGGATAGATAGATGGATGGATGGATGCATGGATGCATGGATGCATGGATGCATGGATGCATGGATGGATGCATGGATGCATGGATGGATGGA
>NW_022103906.1:92532716-92559866 GCF_000313985.2 Echinops telfairi | reverse complement strand
GGATGGATGGATGGATGGATGGATGGATGGATGGATGGATGCATGGATGGATGCATGGATGGATGGATGGATGGATGGATGGATGATGGATGCATGGATGCATGGATGGATGGATGATGGATGGATGGATGGATAGGTATATAGATAGATACCACTGAATCAAATCCAACTTACCGACATCTAAGTACAATAGAATGAAATCAAACCCAACTTATGGCATGTTCAAATCTGTTCCATGACGATTGTTCCAATCCATCTCACCAAAGACTTCCCTCACCCTTGCTGGTCCTGTACATCACTAAACATGGAGCCTTTCATCAGTGATTGATTTCTCATGATGGCCTGTACACAGTGAACACGTTGCACAATCTTCTCTGGTAAGGTATACATCTTTATGGGGTAAACTTTCCAGGAGTAAGCCAGGTTTTCCTTTTCTGAGCAGTCCTAGTCTGAAAGCTCGGGTGAAACCTGCCCATCAAGGGTGACCTGGCAATCCTTCCACAAAGTAGCCATGGGCAAGCCACAGCACAGGTGTCAGAACTCAAAACAAGCAAACAAAAACTGGAGGCCCAATTGGCATGCCAAAACCATAAAAAAAAACTCATTCAAATCCTTTCCATAGTCAGTTCTGAGTTCCCCTGGCTTTGTAGGACAGAGGACCACTGCTTTGAGGGATTCCAAAGCTATCAGCCATGGAAGCGGATGGTCAGCTCTTTCTGCTGTCGACAGGCTGGTATGTTTGAATCACCAGCCTTTTTGGTTAGCAATTCAGCTCTTCCTCACTGTTCCACCAGGGATCCTAGGACTGGGGGAGGACCCAGGAAACTTCAGTTCTAGATCCATCTCGGTCAATTGCATACATCATAACTTTCAAAAAAGTATACCCACATTCCTAGTTTCAATTTTATTCCTTATAAAATTAGATTGGATCCCTGGTTCTCAATATTTTCCCAACACGAATACACCGGAGTTTCAGAAATTTGTGGGGAAATAATGGAACGCAAAGGTAGTGGAATTTTTCTATAAACTTTTTGAAACTCCCTCATTCTGCTGGAAAATATGACCTGTTTCTGTCAACAGTAGTGCCTTATTCTTACGGTGATTCTCAGGAGAAACAGAAACACAAGCTTATCCGAATCACTGAAAAGTCATGTTATAGTATGCCTTTCAGAATTATATGCTCAAGTCTCACTAGCCCAGAATATTTTTAAAACCTTTGCAGCTAGAAAATTATATGACTTTGGCTTTTCTTTTTATGAATAATTTTGCAAATTATAGGTGGCAACAAAGGGAAATTATTTCACTCTTTGCAGGTGCCCTAGGAAAATATGTAGACATGAAATAAATGCTCTTAAATCCACGAGTTAAGAGAAAAGTCCATCTGCATTGCTAGCCAAAACTTTTGTCAACCTTTTCCTAAAAATAGTCATTGTTACCATCATTTTCTAATAAAGTATTAGAAAGATCATGGGTGAATCATTTAGTTCATTAACTAAGTAGGCATAATTTAGGCCCGGAGTTTATGGGGTTGGTAATCTACAAAGTGGGTTGTAGATTTTCATGGACTCTTCATGGAAAAGGCAATTATTTGATACCTTAACATCATCATCTTTCCTACAAGTTAAACAGATTTACAAATGTTGTTGTTGTTAATACCTTTTTTTAATGGGAATAGATTTAGATCCAAGGAAAAGTTGCATTTTTCTTCAAAGCACAAAGAATCATTGAATGTCCTTTACTAAGTCCCTCTACTGTATAATCTTTGCCAGGGGCCCTGGTTGTGTAGTGTATGCATTGAGCTGCGATCCACAGGGTTAGCAGTTCAAAACCACCAACATCTCTGTGGGAGAAAGACCGGACTTTCTACTCCTGTCAAAGTTAGGGTCTTGGAAACCCACAGGTGATCGCTATGAGTCAGCAATGAAAGTATACACTTTACCAAGTTTCCCCTCTTGCTCATATTTACATAAAATATTAACATAGTAGTATTAACTAAAATAAAGACCTTGTAAAATTTTATTTAAAGATACTATTATTTTAGAATATGAAGGTAATGATTTCTTTTACCCTCATTTCAGTCTGATTTACTTATTTGCTTGTTTGTTTTCCTCTCAGGATCCTATCCAGGATTCCAAAATATCTTTAGCCATCGCACCTTCTTCAGCTCCTCTTCAATGTGACAATGTCTTGATTTTTGTTGTTCTTATTGTTGTTTATGAACTGTATGATGTTCAGGAGCACCCTCTCTCACTGCCATCAAGTCAATTGCAAATTCATAGTGACCCTATAAAACAGCAGAACTGCCCCTGGGGGCTTCCAATCATGGAAGTAGCTAGCTGGTGGCTTCAAACTGGTGACTTTGCAGATTGCAGGTCTGTAAGGTATTCCTCAAGGAAGACTTGTTCAATGGTTTCTTATTATTCAACTGGAGTTTTAGGTGTTTTAGAGGAGAGCCCGGAGGCAAAATGCCTTTTTCATCACATCACATCCAGGATGCATGACTAATCATGCTGACCCTAAGCACATGGTTAAGGTAGTGTGATGAGGAGTCTCTACTATATAGATACACGCACTTTCATACTGTACTCTCTGGAAGGAAGGCACTGTGTCAGCCCACACTCAGAGAGTGAGGGATTTTATCTCATCTTCTTAGGATATGATGCCTACTTCCATTATTTTAAGTTATTTGGCAATATTCCCAATCCTAAAGAATAAAAATGAAATGATAAATACTTATTTTATAAAGAGTGAACACTTGTGCTTTCAACAAAATATCATTAATTAATCATTAGTATGCATTTAAAAATGGATCGCTCTTGATCAAAATATTTGAGGAGGAGGTAAGTGGTAAAGGTGTATTTATTGAGATTTTTCTATATTCATGACATCATGTCATATGCACGTCAGAGGAAGCAACATTGTATACAATGGACGACCCTCCTGCAGGAGGTTTCAGTCGTGGGCTGAGACAACATTCTCCCTGGTGTCAATATGAATTTCAATATGAATGTTTGAGAGGAATAGATCAGTCCAAAATGATGCAGTGCTGAGCAAAGGTGTCATTTTTTATATTATTTTTTTTCTTGATTTTGTACTATGTATGTTTCTACCTTCAGCTTTGTACTGAAACAAGTACATTCTGTAAGCCAGCACTGAGACCCTCCTCTAGTATCCTCTTTGAGTCTCCAAATGGCAAAGAGAAAGAGGAAATGTTGGTCTCTGATGTAAACCCAAAGAACAGATCATTCCAGGGGTTAAGATAGGATGACCCTAACTAAAATTGGGCTCCCTTCGTAGGCCTGGTAAAAGAGAGATCCATGTCGCAGAGCTATGAGAACAAGTGTTTGGCCCTCCAGAGTGCCCCCGGCTACAAGGGTTTCATAGGCTGCAACTGCACAGCTATGCTCCAAAGTCCCAAGTTCAGAGCCTTTACTTTGAAAGCTTTTTCTGTTAGTGTTAGCTAGTTATAACACTTCGTGCAGTATTATCGAAAATACTAAGTGTAAGAAGGAGTAATTTCACTGAAAGTCTGGAAAGCGTGCACTTCATCAGGCTATTGGAAGGATGAAATGATAACAGCTGCTGAGCACTTAGCTCAAGCCTTGGTGACCTGTCCTGGGAAGTAGCTCTTCTTCTGCTCTAAACCCTGTGCATGCCTTGAACTCTTCTGCCAAAGCCTTTGCTCTCCTAATACCAAAGCTGAGCAGTATACACAAATTGTGTTGAAGTTAATTGTTTTTGTAAGCAACATCTCTTACACATGTAAGAAATTTACTCTTTATTCAATCTTTTCTTCAATATTTGTTGAGTGCCTTGTATTGTTATGAGTATAGGTCCTGAGGAGGGTACCTGAGACCTGCACTCTACATCCAGTTCATAGTTCTGTGTGGGCAGCAACAAAGTACATATATATTACATATAGGAAATATTAAGTGCACTAATAAGGGAAAGCACAGGAAAATTGGATTAATTGATTAGGTTGCATATTAGTTAATTTTTACTGTGCTTGCATAGTTGTGTGTGTGCGCCTCTCTAACCCATAAAATTATGATGACAGAATTGTGATAAACCATGTATGTACTCAGTCACTGTGGTGGAAGAGGAAACGAACTAATCTTAGGAGTTTGATTAATGATAAATACTATCAATAATAGTATAGATAAGACCCTTGCATCATTCTCAAAATCCAAGGGGTGCCCAAAACACTCAATAATCCAAATAATGTTTTCATACACCAATTTGAAATCTAGGGTCAGCACATTTCAAATATAGGCAGGGTCTGTGGTCCTGGTTTATCCTTTTACCTCTGGGTTCTGTTTGGCTCAGTACAGCACTAGTTTGGACTATTTCACTTAAGGCTCTCAAGATGCTGTAAGATGGTACTATCAGACTCATGTTACAGAGAGAGACATTGAGCTATTAGAGAGGATTTTCTTGGTGAGAATTCCACAAACCAATAATATAATATAGGTCTCCCAATTCTCATTGTGTCCCTTGCTGTAGTCCATGATATTTCTCCAGAGTTCTGCGTCGTATTCTGTGATGATTCTCCCTCATTGAAAATAAGCTGACAGGGTACTCCATGAGTTGAAATATTCACTGATTGGCTATTGCAGCACTGTAAGAAAAGCTATTTTGCTATTTATGTCTAAGAAGCTAATGTCTTATTTCAGCCCTTTTCTAAGACACAGCCAAAAAGAATATGTTATTTTAATTCTACCGCATATGAAAGCAGAAATTTCCTGGGCTTTCCATGGGCGGATTCTCTCTAAAAGCAGTGAAGAACTGTGATAATTCACACACAGAAATGACTTAGGAAACAGACTGACAATCTGAGATGAAATTTGGATCTAAACTTGTGGCCTCCTAGAAACCAAGTTGTTAGGTAAGCCAATGATCTCTGCTTTACTGCGCAGGAAAAAATCTGATTCATATTAAGAATTGTCAATTATTTACTTGCTTGTGAAAGAGGTCGTCCTTGATTATTATTTTTGTCTTGTGATAGAAACATGTATATACTGAGCTGCCACCACAAAGCAGAGTCGACCTTAATGACATGGAAGGTGTAAAGTTTCTGGGACTTTTATTTGCTCATGGGCCATGACTCAATAGGAGAGGAAACAGCTGTAAACACCCATTTTTGAATACTTAATGTATGAAGTGTAAATCTAAGAAAATGTTATGTTGTCTAAAATGAAGTGGAATGCATAAAACTAGATAGCGTAGGTAGTGGGGAGTTGAAATGGATTGATATAGGCCATTTTGAGTCAGAAAATCATATGGTTTACTATGGTGATTATAAAAAATTAAAGACGAATATTAACACATTCATCATCCAAAAGAACATTTTAAGACATACCTTGAAATGCAGTAGCACCCATGATATAATAATAAAAAATACACTTCCAAAGAAGTCCATTTGATACAACTATTATTCGCATTTATGTACCTATCACAAAGTGAAAGATGAAGGAATTGAAGAATTTTCCCAACTTCTTCAGTTAGAGATTGCTCAATCGTGTAATCAAGATGAATGAATAATTATTGGAGATTAGAATGCAAAATCGGAAACAAAGAGGAAGGAGTCGCAGTGAGAAAATGCAGCCTTGACGGTAACAGAGCTGGAGATCGCATGATATAATTTTGCAAGAACATCAAGTTCTTCATTGCAAATATGTATTTCAACAACATAAATGGTGACTACCCATAGACTTGGAAAAGCACCTAATTTTTCAGGGAAGATTTTACCTCAAAACCAACTGCCATCAAATCAATTCTGGCTCCCAGTGACCCTGTTGGACAGAGGAAGACGGAGGATTTCCAAGGCTGTCAGTCTTCCGAGGAGCCGAAAGCCCCCCTTTCTCCCTTGGAGCTGCTGATGGGTTGAAATTATTAATGTAAGGCTAGCAGGCCACCATTTAATCCACTGTGCCATCTGGTCTCCTAAAGGAAGAATGAGAGAGATGCAAATAAACCCGCCAGAAAGGTAGAGCCCACCGGAGAATAAGTCAAGAAACAATACCTTCATATTTTGATATTTTTGTTTCATGAAGCCCCTATGATTCTGTAGCAATACAGCTATAACTGAAAATCTCTCTAAAAATGTATCTATATCAAGTTTAATAACTGCAAAATGAGTATTATTTTCCTTCTTTCGTTCCCTTCTCCATGGAAACAGAGGTCACATCAGTTTTTGCTTGTTTTCACGGGGTTTTTATTTTGTCTAGTGCCAGAATAAATCGTATAATAAATACCATTAATCTCATGTGATTATATACAAGAAGAGATAGAGATCACTATGTGCACGTGCACAAGTGAAATTGATGTTAAAAATATATATATCTCCTGGGGAACAAGGGCAAGGAGATACAGTCTAGAACAGCCTCAGAGTGGGATTTGAGTCCATGTGTGAAAGATGGGTAGGACTGAACCAAATGACCCAGGGATTCAGGGAGTATCAGATCCAGAATTAAGAGAGCCTGGGCAAAGGCTCAGAAACAAGATGCATAGAACCAGATCTGGCTACTAAGCAAAGTGTGCCCTGAGAGAAGAATGTGCACCAAGAGGTAGGGATTAGCTGAATTATGTGGATGAGAATTGCATTATGATGAGGATTGACTATACCTATTGTTTGCTGCTTTGCATAGAAAAAGTCTTAGGGTTACATAATTTAATCCTCACGGCCACATTTTTGGAGTAAAGATCCATAACTCAAATTTTAAGAGAAAATTGAGGATGATAGGGGTTTTTATTGTGGTTGACCAGGTGAGTTAGACCAGATCACATCACCAATTGGGATAAATACCGGCCGTGAGCATGTCGGGATGTCTAAATCTTGGCTAAGGTGGCTTTCACTTTGGTTTCCTACAGAACAAGCAAACCAGTGGTACAAATAATGAACACAAGGTGAAAGAGCGAAGCCTCTCTATCTCTTTACAGGGGTCATCTACATTCTATTAGTCAATGATGTCACCTTATCAGAGAACCTAGAGCCACAAGACCTTGTCTTTTTTAAGGTGAGACTGGGGGAGGGACCACTCCAAAATTACTTAGCGCTGTGCTCCTTGTGCCAATCTGTCATCAGACCTCGAACAGGCAGATTCTGGTTTACCTAGACCACCAGACATGTTTAGCTAGTATTTGGAGAACTAGTATTAAGCCCTATCTGTTGAAATCAATGTGTCTCACTCTTCCTGCAATACTGTCCTTCTCTCGTGGAGCGTGTTGGGTGCATCGCTGGATTAGAGTAACGATGACATGATCACATCCATATGTTGGACAGATCAGTTCCGCCATCAGATGCTGACTCTACAGGAGTGCCGAATTCGAGATGGGGAAACCAGGGAAGAAATAGTCTGAAAATTAACGAAGAGAACCCCGGAGCATAAAGTGGGGCAGGCGTATCAAGTACGGTAATAGTAAAAGTAGGAATGCATCCATTGCTGATACACAGGATAGAACTTAGCAATTTACTGATTGTGAGGGACGGATATGAGGAAGAAAGCAAAGACTTTTCAAATATGTTAAGATTAAATACATGAATAATGTTGCTGTGATTAACTGAGGAAAATCATAGACCATAACGAGAAAATGAGTGACTTCTGTTGAGTTATACTCAATTAATATGGCCCTTCCAACAATAACCCCTTAAGTGATACACTAAAAATCTGGGTTTCATACTCCTATGGCTATAGTCCATAGAAGTCCATCATGGAGGGCATTGTCTGCTAATGGACAGGAGTAAGGTGAGATTAAGGGTTGACTTTAGTAGAGTGTGTGAATTGGGCCATCTTCTTTGTTTGATGGTTATCTTCATTGTCATAGATTCAAGGAACAATGTGCTATAGCTGAGAGGAGAAGATCTACTTCTGGAGTGACCTGGGGGAAAATCTGGCTGATTAAGAGTAGGAGCAGGTCAAGGATTACTGAAAACACCCTGCCGGAGGCTCCAAGTCATATTTCATAAATAAGGTATAGTCCAGGGGTAGATAACATATTATTATGTGTGAGTGAAAAGTTATATGTTAATTAAATTGCACCATTGATATTCTATGTAATTCTCACCAAAGGATCTTTCCCTGCATGGGTCTGGATAGAAGTTGGGGGGAGATATTAGTAGGATTCACCTGTGAGTAATTGTGAACAGGATTCCCTGCAATGCCATCCTGATGATGAGCAGGGGTGTGACCCGATCCCTGGCAAGAACCAAGAGTAGAGCGTGTCTTCTGGACTGAGCATCTGGCTTATCACTTCCTGACCTTCACATTTGGGACTGCACAACATCTGCCACCATGTGAGACATTCCCTCAAACTTTTGTGAGTTTCCGTGGGACACTACAGAACGTTGCAGAACCTAGAAACATGAGGGAATATTCTCAAGGGAGTGGTGGTAGTGGTTGAGGGCACAGAGCATGCTATCATCTTGAATGAGTTAGACATTCGGGATTTCTTTACTCTCCAGCTCCTTGGGACTAATTTGATATTAATTCTTACAAAAGAAATTATTTCCACATCAATCTGCAGACTTCCCAAATCAACCAGTCACTGTGGTAGTTATATAATGTGTTGTCAATTGGAGGCTTAAGAATGAAGGGGTGGAGTTTAGCCTGTCAGTCATGTTCAGCTTGATGACCTCATTCGGAGGCACTAAAGAGATAACTAGTTCACTGGAGGCAGGACACACACTTAACTCCCTTAGAGACATTCCTGTGGAGAAGACCGACACATGGAGCTATGCTAGAGCCCTGGAGCTGAAGGAGCCACATGGAGACCCCTGCCAGCACTGAGATGCTTACAACACCACTGGATCCACAAGCCTCTCCACCCATTGGCCTGTGATCTTCCTGCATTTGGCGTCATTTCATGGGTTTTTTTTAGTCTGACAAGGACTTTATAGATTGGTATCAGACATATGGGCTAATATTGGACTTATGGACTTGATCTGGACTGGGCTGAGATGTTTTCTCAATATAAAATTGCTCTTTTATATAAAGATCTTTCTTATACACATATGAGTATCTCTGGATTTGTTTCTCTAGTCAATCCAGACTCACACAGTCACAAAAGGTAAGGCCATGGCACCAGTTCAACAAATGCCTACCTCCATACAAATATGTTCTCCTTCACATTCTATATTTCTTAGATTTGGCATCAAATGAGTTTTTTCCCAGACTGCTTCAGTTTTATTCCTTACCATTCTCCCATCAGGGTCTCAAGATATCACTTGAATATAGCTGATAGATATGCTGGAATATGTCTGACCTATCTGAAAAACACCCAGTGAAAATATGTTACCTAGGAGATAAAATCCTAACGTTCCTACCGGACAATGCAAACCAGGCCACTTGCCGTTGGCTCTTACTGACCTCCTCCCAGCTTGTGTGTTAAGTCAGCTCTGGGCCCAGCAATAGAAAATGAAGCACTCGTTCCTGTGACGAAGTCAAATTATGTGGTGCCTTCGTGCTTGTACTCTCAAGGCTCCCTCCAGACAGACGTTTGCTGTGTTCCCTGAGGTGAGGTTCAAGATGCGGAAGGAAATCTGTGTTGTTACATAAATACTTCAAGATTTAGTCATTCAAGAAAATTCTGCTAACGTCCACCTTCTCCAGAAAATATTGACCACACCCCAGCCATGCACCTGTGTACACATCCAGTCCTGTACTTTTTACACTTTGTGGTGTGTGGGGTATATACTTTTCTCCCTCAAATGGTGCCAACCCATCAGGTAAGACCTGTATGATCCCTGGTACTCGGTTCATATACTGGGGAATAATAGCATATAAGTCATGGATAAATGCCTGACTTCACGAATCATCTCCCTCTTACATACTTATAAAGATTCCCAAGTTTTAAATGATGGTGATATGTATGTGTTTTCTGCAGCAAAAAATCCCAAAATATTTTTAATTTTTTAATACTGAAACGAATGGAAATTTGCATGCAATAATAATAGAAAATACAGGGAGATCATGTAACCTTTACTTAGTTTCCCCAATGGAGACATCTTCCATAGCTATTGTTCAGTAATACAGCCGGAAACTGACAGGAATGCAACCCACCAACATTAATCAACGTTCAAGGTTTGACATGTACTGATGTTTGTGTGCATTTAGTTTTACGCAGTTGAGCCAGATGTATATACATGTGATCAAGAGTTAAGATACACAATGATCCCATCACAAAAAGTATCATGCCATCTTCTTTTAATATTCCTCTTTTCACACGACACAGGGCCCATAACTCATATTTTTGTTGTTTTTGTCAAGAGATGTTGCTGTTTAGTTTATCCTCCACTCATAGCAACAGAAAGAGAAACTGTTCTGTCCCGTGGCATCCCCATGATTGCTTGCAGACAAGCTACTACGATCAAGTAGATTCTGACCCATTGCAGCCCTCTGTGGAATTTCCAAGGCTGTGAACCTTTATGGGAGCAAATAGTCTCCTCTTTCTACCACAAGGTGGTGGGTGGATTTGAACTATTAGCCTTGGAGTTAGTACAACACTTACCCAACAGCATGACCAGAGCACCATATTGAAAAGTCAGTTTGGAAATTCTTGGGGGACTCCAATAATATCCCTTTTAAATGTAAAAATTTTTTTTGAGTTTGTGGAACAAAAAGAAGTTTAAAGGGGCAAGATCAAGCTGTACAGTTAATGGGGTAAAGCTTCCCAATGAAATCCATATAGGTTAACACTTGCTACCAGAAGGTTGGGGGGAAATGGGGAGCTGTGGTAGTTACATAATCTGATGTCAATTTGAGGATGCAGATTGAAGGTGTCTAGCCTGTCAACAGATCAAAGTCAATGAGGCCTCTGTGTGGATATGGTCTTCTCCTGAGGATTCTGGGAACTCCAGTATTTCCTCCTTGGAGGCAGGAGACTCTCTCTCTCTGCTCACTCCCTGTGAGACATCCCTGTGGAAAAGAAACATGGAGAGAGGCTGTTAGAGCCAGACCTCTGGAGCTGGAGAAGCCAAGTGGAGACCCTTACCAGCACTAAGATGCTTACAATGCCACTGGATCCACAAGACTTCCCACCCACTTGCCTGTGATCTTCCTGCCTTCAGCGTCATTGCATGTGTTTCGTGAATCTGAAGAGGATTGGTAGTAGACATATTGGCTAATATTGGACTTATGGACTTGATCTGGACTGGGCTGGGATGCTTTCTTAATGTACAATTACCGCTTATATTAAGCTCTTTCTTATACACATATATGTATTTAAGAATGTGTTGCTCTAGTCTACCCAGACTGACGCATTGTTACAAGAATAAAATTATCTCAAATTGATTATGCTGATGAGTACACAACACTTTTTCAATAATTCTAAACCTTTATATTGTGTCATATATGTCAATAAAGCAGTTACGAATCTATGGAAACAGAAAATCTCATAAACCAATAAACCATTGCTGTGAGTATAAAGCTGTCAGAAAAGTCGTGGAGAGTAATTTTGCACTTTTTAACAGAATGGAAGATGTGCATACCTGGAAATTCTACCGCAAAGTATAGCCTCATATTTTAAAGAAACTCTTGTGCCTATTTAAGGAGGTTTATGGAAACCACTATTTATAATAGCACACAGTTGAAAATCATCAAAGCACAAGGAAGAATTGATCATGGCATGTTCATAAAATGGAATATACCGTTAGAGCTTTTTTCTTAACTTTGCTTAATCTAAAGGCATATTTAGAATAACATCTTACTGTAAAGAGGTGTACAATTTTTTCACAAATATTTGACGAAAGCACTTGAATGTGACTTCCTTGACTATTGCCTTCATATTTTCATTTTGAATCCAATCTTCTGAGGCTGCAGCATATATGAATTGTGTTTTCAAAAAAGGAGATTGGTAAGAAGTAAATTACACTTAACGAGTAAAGTTTTGAGACTTCTGCTGCATTGTTTCAAATGTAATAAACTTTACTTCTCTAAAAATGAACAGTTACATCTCTGGCTAAAAACAGATCAAGCTCTCAGTTGACAAGATCAAGCCTTACCTTATCAAGTCTGTGACCAAAGTTTAACTCTTCCTGTTTCAGGAATCTCAGGAAGCTTTTGTTTGAATGTCCTTAATGACTATTTGGCGGAAGGAAAGAATAGATCCTTCTAGCAGGAAACGTGATTTGATTTCCAAAGCCTTCCTCTGAAACTCCCATTTGTTGCTTTTTAACTGTGGAGCCTTATGTTATGTCACTTACTAAATTATAGCCCACCTATGTGGTGAATTAAAATGTATCTTTCAAGGAGTTTTATATGTATTATAGTTGTTGGCATAGAATTTGTGATTTTTAAAATTATTATCTAGAGTCAGCATTCATTAAATAACTGATATAAAGATTTTTTTGGGGGTGGTAGTTTTTATAACAAATACGACTCTATGATTTCTGTGCCTTGACAGACTAAAGTTCATTTCCCCTTTCCATTGGTCACCCGGCCTTCACTGTGGAGAAGACCCATACTCCTTCCATCTTCCATTTCCTCCACCCTGCAGGAGCCCTTTGCTTGTAGCCTGTGGAGAACATGGTGGAAAGCCTCAACACCCCCATGGACGCTAAGCATCCCTACACATACTTACCAAGTTGGCAAATACAAACAAACAAACACCCCCCCACAAAGCCCTGTTGGCTGCTTCTCAGGCTTGTATTCTCAATAAGCAACGCTGAGAATTTAGTTCAAACCTCCTCACAGGTAGAGAGCAGACTTCTTATCATGAACTACCAAAACGGCGACTTCCTTTCTGCTCCGTGCTCCTTTTTTGTTGCACGACCCATTGTTCTTGCAGGCATCTATGATGAGCCCTCTGTTTTGCTATGACGGACCTTGGTAGACACTGCGAATATGAAACCCTGGCTTTTGCCACAAATAAAGACCTTTGTTTTTTGGGGGGTGGGGGGGTGTTTGTGGGGGAGAAGTATAAAAGAAAAAGCAATGAGCAGGTACATTGTCTTGATGGGGGGTGGGGAGGGAATCCTTAGTGTACTTTTCCATACTTTTTTTAATTAAATAATCATTTTATTAGGGGCTCATACAACTCATCACAATCTGTACATACGTCATCTGTGTCCAGCACATTAGTACTTATGTTGACTTCATCATTCTCACAACACCCGCCTTCCACCTGAGCCCTTGGTGTCAGCTCCTCATTTTCCCCCTCCTCCCTGTTCCTCCCTCCCCCTGAACCCTTGATAATTTATAAATTATTCTTATTTTATCATATCTTACCCCATATAATGTCTCCCTCACCCACTTCTCCACTGTCTGTCCCCCAGGGAGGTGGCCAAAGCATTGAGAAGGTCAAAGAGTCATAACTCTTTGGCTTGGCTAATCTTTCATGTATTTCTCTTAAGTACATAACTCTCATTGGTGTTAGGTGTCCAGTGTACCATTGAGTGAACTACTGCCTGGCTCTTCACCATCTTCACCATTGCTGTTATTCGGGAAACCATTGCTGTAGTCACTAGGTCAAGTCTTCCCCACCAGGGACCTCCTCTTTTCGGCGAACCCTCTACTTTTGTCCTCCTCCGGGGGTTGGCCTCTCTTGGTTGCACCCCCTAAGTACATGAGGTGAAGTTTCCTCATCCTCACTTCTAAGAAACTTGCTGCCTGTACTTCTTCCATGACAGATTTCTTTCTTCTAGCAACCCATGCTTTAGCCAATATTCTTCACCAACGCTGTAATGCAAAGGCTCCAAGTCTCACTCGGTCTTCCTGATTTATTGCCCAACTCTCACATATATAGGAGGCTACCCAAAACCCTTTGGCTTGGGTCCGGTGTGTACACATCCTCAGATTGACTTCTGTGTTCTAAAACTTTCAGTCTGTCCTTCCATGGTAGTTTTCATATTGCTGTGATGCTTAGTGATTGGCAAGATAAAATACACAATGCGGGTGTCTGATATTTGTTGGGTGGTTAATAAATAATGATGTAATAAACAATGAAACTAACCGAATGTCGATATGGCTCTTCCTCACTCCCCCTTTAAGTAAACATACAAAAATTCTGTGATATCCATTAAAGGTGAAATCTAATTCCAATCAAAGTATAATCTAATTCTGTGATCTCCATTAAAGGTATTATCTAAAAGTCCTACTAGCTCTTACTGGGTAGGAAACCAAAGCATGCAAACATATATGCACACCTGTACAGTGAACCCTCGCCACTTTGCGCTTCGACTTCCGCGGCTTCACTCTATTGCTGTTTTTGCGTAACAGCGCATGCTCTGTCATTACTGCCACTGATTGGCTCATACTGTACACGCTTCTGTCTGCATCGCTGCGTATTGGAGCTATGTACCAGATGCATTTTTGCTTTTGTACAGTGTACTGTAATTGTTTGCGATTTTTAAGAAATTTTATCTAAGCCCTATGATGGCTCCTAAACGAGCTGCTTCTTCTAAGCCTTCTGACAATAAAAATAAGTGCCAGAGGAAGATGCTCACCATCCAGGTAAAGGTAAAACTTTTGGATATGATCAAAGATGGCAAGAAAATCGTGGAGGTTGCACGCCATTGATTACAGTATTTGTAAGAACTATGTATAATAATACTTTATGTGAAATATGTAATACTGTAAACTAGATGCCATAAATAATATAATAAATAATAAATGATAATTGTAACGTCCAAAATGTTTTACTGTATTTTCCCTTTTTCATTTAATAAATTGGGTAATACGAGTGTAATGGTGACTAAAGGGTGTTTTTTCATGTCTTCTATGCTCTAACTATGAAAATATTTGATTTACAAATAAGGAATCCTACTTCGCGGAATTTCATTTATCATGATAGGGTCTAGAACCGATTAATCACGATAAACGAGGGTTCACTGTACACCAAACTGGATCACAATAAAAATATTCAGTATAAAATGTTACTGGATGGTTCTGACCATTTGTGTTCCTATTTAGCATGCCACATGATAAACTGAAAACAGCAGGAAAAAAGGATTTGGAGCGGTCTGGATAGTATTAAATGGCTCCAGTTTAGTTTGGGGCAGAAAAAAAAATAAGCAAGACAAAAAAAACCCCTTCTGAGAGCACAGCCACTGCGCATTAAATTCCACGTAACTGTTGACTAGTCATCAGGTAGATGATTGTTGACTAGTCATCAGGTAGATGATTGTTGACTAGTCATCAGGTAGATGATTGTTGACTAGTCATAAGGTAGATGATTGTTGACTAGTCATAAGGTAGATGATAGAAGGCAGCTCGGAAAGTGGGGCAGAGCGGAAAGCTTCGGTGTTTACTAGATACTAATGTTATTTCAGGGAGAAGTCTAGTTAGTTTATGAAAGCATTTCAGATGAATTCTGGGAATAAATCTGCCTTCCGGACTAGGATTAACATAAAGATTGCGATTGAAAGACCATTCCATAAATAACTTTCAGAATGTTGAGTCAAATGAGGAGAAACTTATGCTCTTAAGACAACGGAAAAACCAAGCCAGCGGCCGGTGAGTCCCCGCATGGCAGCCCCATGCGTTTCAGAGTCTCAGGATGCTTTCTTAGGGGTTTACAGGAGTTACCCATGTAATCTTTTGCACTTAGGCTTTAGGATTTATATTTATGCTTGTCTGACTTACAGTTTAGGCTCAGAAAGATGGCCGACCTCAGCCAAAGCCAAACTGCTTAAAGCCAGAATTCATGATATTTCTATTGCGGGATCCACAAACTTTAGTGTGTATCAGAAATGCTTAACATGTTTACGAAATGTTTCAACTCCAGAACATGTTTAAGCACATTTTCCTGTGCCCCACTGGTAGAGTGTTTGATTCAGTAAATCTGGAAGTAGAGCACAAGAATGTATGTCTTTCACTCTTTCTCGGGTAATGCTGATGCTGCTGGTCCCAGAAAATGCACTCTGAGAACGTCTGCTGAGGTATAACCTTTACAAACTCCAAAGTTAAGCATTTAATTATAGACACTTTTTCCAACTTAGATTCACAAAATAATAGACTGGAGGAAAACAGGAGAATCCTGATTGCTATGATTAATCTTAGGAAAACTGGGGGAGGGCTTATTAAAGTTGTGGGCATCTACTGTGAAGTGTGTTAAACCTCTCTCATTAAAGCTGGTGTACCACTCTTTGAGTAACTCTCGGGGGAGGCATTTAAAGATATGCTGAAGAGAGGGTGGGAACGCGGCATTAGAGATGAGTAGGAGACAGTGTAGCTCGAGGTGTGCACAGGCTAGCTGGAGGGAGCTTCAGCAAGTAGTCGTTTCAATCTTTAGCTGGTTGGAGCGACAGTGACATTTCAGGAAGAATCTGAGAAAGAAGCAGAACACAGAGGCATTTGAAATTAGAATTTTAAAAATCAGGTGGAGGGGCTGTGTTTCTATTGTTGAGAAACCTGGGCATTGTGAGGGTGTGCTGATATTTACTTACCAAGTAATCCTCTTCTCTTTCTTGCCAACAGACTTTGATTTTATTCTACAGGTGTGAATCATTATTTGTGTTAATAGTGATTGTTCAATGAGGGTGGATGTGACTTCCTTCTAGCCCAGGCTACACAACAAGTCTTAGAGATGACTTTTGTGACCAAAGAGATAGCTACAGGAGGGAAAGACCCCATTCTTGCTTAAGACTTGTTTGTGAAGACTTGGTTCTTGGTTTTTCAGCATCCCTGATAGAGACCAGCAGGAGGAGACACGGACGTGCTAAAAATGTCAGTTTCAAAGGAAGAAATGTTAGGTGTTTCAACTGCCTACTTTTTGAAGTCGTGTTCAATGAGATCATGAAGTGCTGAGTAAGTGTATATATGTTTAAGAAAGTAATTGCTACACTTGGGGAAAGAGACGTGATCTTTTATTGTGTTTAAGAACACAAAGGTCAAGTCTTTCAATAATTTCAATGTTTAGGAGCAGAGTCAAGACACTTTCCTCTCATAGAACTTTAGGACACATTAATCTTCCGAAATGACAAATCTCTCCAATGTTGCTCCACCAGTTGAATCATTTAAGGAATCTTCTCTACAGATAAGAATTAAACTCAAGTTGCATTAAGGTCCTTCCCAATCCCAGGTACCTATTCTATTTCATTACCAAAGGCAACTTTTAAGAGAAATAACTAAATGTTTTTATGGTATATGTTAAGTGCCCACGCTTTGTTGTTGTTGTTATTATTGTTGTTGCTATTGTTGTTGTTGTTGTTGAGTGCCCTCCAGTTGGTTCTGACTCACAGCAGTCCTCTCTACCACAGATCTAATCGCTTTCCAGGTCTGCACAATCTTTATAATTCTTAGTATGTTCGGGGCTATTGTTGCAGCCACTCTGTCAATCCTTCTCGGTGGCGGTCTTCTCTTTTTTTGCTACTTCTCTCCTTTCCTAAGCAATATATCCCTTTCCTACAGCTGATGTTACTGATAACAAGTCCAAACCATGTGAGAGGAAATCTCACCATATTTGTTTCTAAGGAACACTGTCATTGTGCTTCTCTAAGACAGATGTATTCATTTTTGTCCTAGCAGTCCATTGTACTTTCAATGTTCTTGACCCACATCATAATTCAAATGTATATAATTGGCCCATAATACAAAGTTCTAACTAGAAATAAATTAGATTAAAATGTCCAATACCTATTCTGAAACCATATTCTACTTCAAATGGCTTTCAGTAACTCACTCACTGCCATCTAGTTGATGCCAATTTACAGTGACCCAAAAGTTCAGGGTAGAACTACCCATGTGGGTTTCTGAGACCATACCCTTTACAGGACTTGCAAGCCTCTCCCACCACCCCCCACCCCCCAGGAGCAGCTGGTAGTTTTGAATTACTGCTCTTCTGGTTTGCAGTATGATGCAAAACCACTATGCTACTAGGGCTCCTGACTTTTAGTAACAAACACCTTTTGAAGTCATTAAAAACAATAAAAATCAATAGCCTACACATAACTCTCATGGTTTTTATTTCCTTGGATGCCATCACTAACAAAAAGAAGGAAACCATAATGTTAGTGTAAGCTGATGCAATTGAGAATCCAAAGATTTGACCCTTGAAAAATTAATGCCACTAAAAAGAATATTATCTGTTAATATCATGTGTTATGATTTATAAAACATTTTGCAGGTATTTCTTATATATAATATTTATAAGAATTCCAGGAGAGTAGTACTATCACTATCTTTTGGCAAACATGAACTCCCAGGACTTTTTCAAAATCTTAAAAATTACTGAAGACATCTAATATATGCCTTTATTTTTCGTTATATTTATAAGTAACTGCTCTTTTAGAAATTAAACCCAAACAGAAATGAAAAGTTATTTTGTATATTTTTAAATATTAATAAACCCATTTTATATTAATGTGTTTTATAAAATGACTGTTTTGTAAAACAAAAATTGCTATTATGAGTGCCATTATTGTGAATCTAGATAAATTTCTTAAATCTTTTCCTCCCCTCCCTCAAATAGTCAAGAAAGGAGTATAATTTTATAATACACATAATGGCAGAGATTTTGAATGACTTTTTCACTGTACTAAAGCTGGTCTTTAGGATGATTAAAGTGGTCATAGTTTAACCAATGTCTCTAAAAATGATTTCTAAAATTTGAGGTAATGATTTACAACTAGAATGCTCTCTATAGCATCTTGGAACATGTGCTGAAATTTTAACTTCTTGACCCCAATTTTATAAGATTCTAATTCAGTAAATCTATGTGGGCTCTACGGTCCAGTTGTGTAAAAAGAAGTCTTGCATAATATAAAGGGCACAAGTCTGGGTCACCACTATAGATTGAATTCTGTCCTCTTACCACTGCCACCACCACCCAAAACATTGGAGTCTACGCTACAAATATAAGAGATATTTGTGGATGTAATCGCATTTGGGAATAGGGTGTTTGTTGTCATGTTGATGAGACTGTATTAATGTAGGTTGAGTCTTAAACCTAACCACTTTTGAGGTATAAAACAACATATCAGGCACAAAAAGGAAAACACAAATCAGTAAACGATGGATTAATGGAAATGACTGAATAATTTAAAATGAAAACTGATAGAAAAACGGACACCATCATTTCCCCCTAAAGTAGATAGAGAGCACCTTCTCCCACCACAGCAGCCTGGATTCAGACTCAGCCTTACTCATTGTGATTGTAATAAATTCTGCTATTTTATTTTCCTCTCCATTTTATTGTGTTATTGTTGTCAGCTTTGGGGGCTCTTTATTTTGGATTTTTGTATGTTTGTTTGTTTTGTATATGAAATCCAGGATGGATGATTTTACAGATACAGTAACTGGATTAATGGTTCCTCAGGGTTACTGCAAGAGTAGCTGGGGGTAGGGAGGGGAGGGGGGTCAATTGCAATGAATACAAGGAAAAAGAAAATGTTTTAAAATTGTGTGGGGTAACAATTGTACAACACTTCTTGACCTGATTGAACTCTTCAATTGTATAATATTTGGATCATGTCCCAATAAAACTGTTTACAATAAAGAAGAAACTCTGCTCACTGAAGCCACCTACCTGTGGTGCTTCTACTAATGCAGCACTAAGGGGGGTGAGGGGGACAGCCACAAAAATAGTCAGGAACCAAGACGGTATCATAGCGAATGGCATTTACAAGGTAGGAATATTAGCTAACATAGAAGGAATTGCCTCATCCACATGAACAATCATGAGGATGGTGCAGGACTGGGCGATGTTTCATTGTGCATAGGGTCTCTGTGGGCCGGAAGTGAACTGATCCGACGGCACTTAACAACAGCTTTGTGAAAATCGGTAGGTATTCTGGAAGGCCCCAAAAGAAGTGGTCTATTTGAATGATCTGGGGCATGTTACAAGGAGAGACTGCTCCTCAGCAAAGGACATCATACTTGGACCCAGGAAAAGGAAGGCCATCAAGGAGGTGATGGCCAGAGTGGTTGCAACAACGGACTGAAGCATAATGACTGTCAGGGCGGCACAGGCCCTGGTGGTGTTCTGCGGGGTTGTGCGTAGGGTGACTCTGAGTTGAAGTGACCCACTAGCACCTAGCAACAACTTGTTTATTCAAATATTTTCTAATTTTTTAATAATGTTCAAATACCAGCCTGTTAAAATAAAGCAAGGCGTTTTGTGCCTCCAAACTCCTACTTCCTCTGTGAGTTTTATTTACTAGCTGTTTCCTACCAACTATCATACCAGACGCAGTGAAATACTAACAGTTCAGCAAGGACATCCGATACTACCCTGCTTCCATGATTAACCATCTGTGATTCCCTGTGGCTTTTACTTTCTTTTTCTCTTAAAAAGATTGTTGGATGCCTATTCAACTCCAAGATAGAGTTCAAACATCAAAGGGTGCATGAAGCAATTTATGAGCAACCAAGTTTCTTATTCCTTTGTGGTATCTTTGTAACTATCACATGTCAGTCTTATGGGACCAAGTACACAGCAGTTGGGTTTTGCATGTTTGGCTCTATATTACTGTATATTTCAGACTATTTTGAGTTAGTCAATATTAGGTTACTAGTACATACAATGATTAGGATGTAATGGATATTTGTATATATTGTTTGGCTAAATTAGGGAGTGCCATTTGTTTAATTTAACTCATGACACCTTCTAATTGTGTCATGAGTCAGCTTGATGGAAACAAATGTTAGGAGATTTGCATACAGGAGATTAGTGATGCCCTGAGATTTGCAACTCTGAAGGAGTGAGGAAGAGAACTGGGCAGTGGGGAAGTAGGATTGTGATGTAGTTTGAGCAAATAATGGACCCATTTGAATCCCATGGCAAACTTTGTATCTGGAGTGACCTTTCGATGTTGTACACCAAGTCAAGTCCCACCTATTTAAGAAGGACCAGTGGCTAAAGGCAGAATGCCTTTGAAGACAGGGCCTAACCACGGACTAAAAACTGCCTTTAGTTAGTGATCATTTTGAGCTATGAGTTTTTAGTAGTTAACGTACCCTTCAGCCAATGAATGAACATTTCTATTCTGAAAAGTGGAAATGCACCATTCACTAAATAACTCATGTCCTAGTTTTTATTAAGTAAAAGCACTGCCCTTAAAAAAATTAAATCATTTCATTAACTTATTCTTTTTTTTCTCTCCAGTAAAGGATTTATTAAGGAAGTTAACACGTTATAATGCCAGTGAGAAATGCTCCGGGCAGTTGTTTACCAGGACAGGTTACAAAGCTCCAGGTCTGCTAACAAATGTCCAAAGGAACATGCCACTCTGTTGTAAGCCTCAGCCAGAAAGCATTTGGCTCAAGAACCTTTGGCCATCAAATTCAGCCTCCTGAATTAAGTGCCCAGAGGGACCCACTCCAGTAAGCCTGAGCCCAAAGACACACAGCTCCAGTTCCCTTATTCTTTTATTAAAGAATAGTAAAGTTCCATTTAACTCCTTTAGACCTTCTTAAATATATTATTTATCTCATCTAATTTGTATCTCATACTCTGATGCTCTTATTTATCAGCAATGATTTTTTTCCCCAAACTGTGTTCTCCTTCTCTGACTTTGGACTTAATTCTTCTTGTCCTTCCTCTGCCTCATTAGCCTATCGTCCTGTTTACCTCTTGGTTATCTCGTGCTGTTATCACAAACTCTACAATCCAATCTGTCTAAGCTAGACTCCTCCGAACAGACAGGAGTGAATTTGAGAAGGTGAAGTATGTAGGGGAAGGGAAGAAGAAGATTGGGAGCATTTACATTGTGGAAATATTCAAGTGAATTAAAATTGTGCCACTTTTTCTGTTACTGGTTACCTTCTTGCAGAAGAAAATCCTTGATACCAGGGTGCACCGAATTCCCAGTCTATGTGTCCTCCATCCGATGCTCCATAACTGTAATGCCACGAAACCGTTAAAATAAAGAAGCAACCAATGAGCTCGTATGTAGTCAAGATATAAATAATGGGACGGAGTCATTTCTGAAACAACGCCATAGTTGTCAATTAATAGAGGAAAGAGAATGTATTTGGGACAATCAGTATCAAAACTGTGTGTGTGTGTGTGTGTGTGTGTGTGTGTGTGTGTGTGTGTGTATTTTGCAGAGGGAAGAAAAAGATATTTTTTTCATTTAAAAAGACAGTTTCTTTAGACAGTATACAGTATTGGAAAGTGGTGTTATACATAAAGATTATTTGGATCATTCTTTTAGAGAGTCCAGGAAGCCATATAGTATGGTCCTGCTAACACAGTAGCTCAAATTGACGGGAGAACAATGGGTCTGTTTGCTCCTATAAAGGCTGACAGCCTCACAAACCCTATTCTGCCCTGTAGGGATTCTATGAGTTGGAATCAACTCAATGGTAGAGATTTTTTTGAATGTCACTTTAGTCTCTTCCCCTGTCAATAAGAGAGGGATGGTGACCCTGTGGATGGGTGTTGGATGCCGAATAGCAAGGTCAGTGGTTCAAACTTATGAGCAATTTCAAGGGATAAAGAGGAGATTGTCTATGCCTATAAATACTACAGTTCCAGAGGCCCAAGGGGGAGTTCTACTCTGTTCTGTATAAGGTCACTATGAGTCAGAATCAACTTGTGTGCAGTGGGCTTGGGTTTGTTTGTTTGTTGAAGGAGCTCTGATGACCCAGTGGGTTAAGATTCACTCCCCAAGCTCACTGCCATTGAGCCATTTCCCACTCACAGCGACACCATAAGCAGGTGCAACGGGCCCTGTGGGTTTTGAGACTAACTTCTTACAGGAGTGGAAAGCTTTATCAAGCATCACAAGGTTCATAAATTAAAACCCACCAGATACAGTACAGAAAAAGAGAAGTCTGCTGCAGTAAACATTTACAGTCTCAGAAACCCTATAAACCAGAATCAACTCCATAAAGTGTTTTTTTCTGTTGTTGTTTGTTTTGTTTTTGTAAATCTGTTTGATCCTGATTCGGTTATGCAGGAATGACATGTTCGCCCAGCAGGAATGCATATTCAGTTCTTTATGGAATGATATTTCTTCACGTTGTTAAATCATTCATGATAGCTGGTACTAATGTTAAATTCTTGATCATGATTGACATGATTATGGAATCATGAAGGAAAGATAGGTTTGAGTCCTGTAACTCTTCCCCTAACTACGCAGGTGTTTTGGGGAAGCCAATCACTTGCCTTTCTAATCCCTCCCTAAAGAGATCGTAAGAGAAATAACTACTCTGAAATCTCAAAATGAAAGAAGAATCTGATTGGGGAAAGGAGTCAGAAAAGAACTATGTAATGTAGGAATTTTTTTTCTATAATCTCATTTTTTTCTTTGGTACAATTTTTCTACTGCATCCTTTACCTTAGCTAAGGTCTAAGTGCTGCTCATTGAATTTCAGATAAAGCTTCTGTCCAAATTCCCTCAAAGGTTCTAAAATGGTAACTCTAAGTAGTATAGCGCTGACAGGTCTGTACACTTAATGAAATACATTCTTCATACTTAATGTATCATAAAGACCTAGTCTATATTATTTGAATAGAACTTCTATTAACTAATTATAGCACTCCATTTACCCTAATCACATTCCTCCTTTAAATTCAGTGTGTTTTTTGTTTTGTTTTCTCTCATGTAGATAACTCTGCACTAGTCACATATTACACCATTGTTTTATCTATTTGTTCTCATCACCTCCATGCTAATCGCAGGTCACCCTCAACAATAAGTTGTTGACTACAAACAAGTTCACTGGGATTGTCTCATCTCTGAGATGTTAAGACGTTAAATGTGAAGGATCACCTGATGTGAATGTAAAATGCGAAGATGGCTCTTTTTAGAATTGTATCACACTACTCTCTAGTTGTAATGTAATATTTGAGTCAGTGTTATATTTTCATTGTTTCCTCTGGTTGGAGGAATATTTTCATAATATTGGCTGATTTTAAAGAAGAGAAAATTTTCTGCAACTTTACCTTTATTGAAATGTAATTGATAGGAAAAAAATCTTGATTATTGAACCCACATGAATCTTTATTTGAAGTCCTCTATAGCATTAAGCAGGTTTACAAGCTAATTTTCCTACTTTTCCCAAAACATACAAGATATTTCATGGTTTCCAAATGGTATATGGATTCTTAAGAACTTCAAAATATTTGTAATATCTACCACCATGTATAGCTGGAATTCTGACTTCAGATTGTATACTAGTTTCTCAGATTATTTTCATGTGTTCAATAGCTACAATTATTACCTAATTTACATATGAATAACCATTGGCTCGGTATGCTTTTCTTAATATGTTGATCTTATTCTTGATATTCTCTACTGAGGAAAGGAGTGGAAGGTGAATATAAGGTATATATAAGTATTCACAAATACTTATATATACACACTATATATACTCAGATATATATGAGGGGACACCCCAAAAAAAACTGGAATTATGCTGGGCAGAGCAGTGCTTTCTTACTATGTATTTTTCCTACTAGGTGAGCATCTAGCAACTTGCTCTGAGTTAGTGCACCTAGTGGCATCACCTGGGAAGGTTCTCTCTGGTCACAGTGAATTTTTTCATAAAAGCAGTTTCACTTGAACCTCATTTTTTGTGATGGCCGATTTAAGAGAACAACATGAGGCTGTGAAATTTTGTTTCCTGCTTGGAAAAAATTCTACAGAAGCTGTTTTAATGTTCAACACAGCTTACAAAGACAGGACTATGGGAAAAAGTCAAGTGTACAAGTGTTTTTCTTGTTTCAAAAGAGGTAAAATGTTGACTTATGACAAACCTCATTCTGAATGTCCATCAACCACCCGAATGGATGAAAAAGTCAACCCATAGTGAATTTGGAGTTCGTTCCACCAAGTCAGACTGTTAATCAAGCCCTCTATTTAGAGATTCTGGAAAGATTGCATAACAGTGTGTGACAAAAAATTCCTGATTTATGGCAGATCGGGGACTGGTTTTGCCACCATGGTGAATCACCTGCTCACACAGCTGTCTCAGTGTGCCAGTTTTTGGCAAAACACAGCATGCCTCTCTTGCCCCACCCATCTTAGTCACCTGAACATAAGCCTTGTGACTTCTTTTTGTTTCTGCAAATGAAGAGGGGTATAAAAGGACAGCAATTTGACAATGTAGAAGAGGGGGATTCTGTCAGCCATCCAAACAGATGACATTGAAAAAATATTTCCAGAACGGAATCTCAAATTTGATCATTGTATTAAAGATATTGGAGAGTACTTTAAAGATGATAAGGTTGTTTTGTAAAAAAAAATAAATAAATACATAGCTTTGGGGTATCCCCTTGTATATATGTAAATGAAACAAGGAAGCAGATGAATTTGTGCTTCTCTTTAAAACTTACCTCAGCACAAGAATGGTTTGTTCTAATAATGTGGCACTATATGATACTCACCTTCCCAACATGATCACTGAAGACAAAAAGGGTGCATAAGCAAATGTGGTGAAGAAAGCTGATGCTACCCGGCTATCAAAAGATACGGAAGCTGAGGTCTTAAGTGCTTGAAGTTAAACAAGCAGCCATCTAGCAGGGAAACAACAAAACCCACATGGAAGAAACACATCACCCAGTGTGATCATAAGGTGTCGATGGGAATAGGTATCAGAAGTTCAAAAACAAGCAATCAAATTGACGTGAAGGAGCGTGGCCAAAGTGCAGATGCAACACCCACCTGTAAGATAATTGGACAGTGCCTCACAGGAAGACCATACAGAAGGGATGATATATCCAGGGTGTGGTACAGCACTGAAAGAAACACATGAGACCATCCTCCAGTTCTTTAATATTTCATTCCTTTACTATTATGGCTTTCATTTAGCCTCATTAATCCTGTGAGACCTCCATATGTTCATTTGTATCATTAAGATCATTTTATGTATGAAAGCCAAGATAGCTAACCCTTCAGAAACAGTAACAGGAGTAATGGCTCCCTGAGTGTATGGAAAACAGAGGGTGGGGGAGTGGGAGCTGCTAGCAATGATGACTGCATAATCCCACTCAAGGGAAATAAATAATAGAATTGTAGGTGAACTGAACCATTAGATGGTGGAAGATATGGCATCTATCTATCTATATCCTATATGTACATATAATATATGCACGTGAATATATTATATATGTGTGTGTGTGTTTTCCTGTTTCCCTGAAAATAAAGCAGTGTCATATTAATTTTTGCTCCCAAAGATGCGCTAGGGTTTTTTCCCCAGGGGATATCTTATTTTTCCACGAAAAAGAATACGGTACACATTTATTGTTTATTGTTTTATTAAAAGAGACCTCGCACTTCCTGTCTGCTCCGGCTGCGCTGCAGCCAACAGTGAGGTGCAAGGTGGCGCCTGCCACTATGGTCCAGAGTCCAGAGTTACAGTAGCTTCGGGGGGTGCTTATTTTGGGAGAGGTCTTATTTTTGGGGGAATGCTTTATATTTCAGCGAGAGGCAAAACTGTAAGTAGGTCTTATTTTGGGGGGATGTCTTACTTTCGGGGAAACGCGGTACATAAGAACAACATATAATATAATAGTATGGGTTCCTGGAGGGTAGGATGGGCAAGGGAGGGGATAAAAAGGAGCTAAAATCAAGGGAGTTCAAGAAGAAAGAAAATGTGTTGAAGCTGATGGTGGCAGCAATTGTACAATTATGCTTGATCTAATTGAATTATGGGTTGTTTTAATATCTGTAAGAGCTCCCAATAAAATTATTTTTAAAATAATAAGCAAATAAATATAAAAATACTTTTTGAACAGTTATCTTGATCTAAAATATAACTATAACCCACAAATGTTTATGAAAATTCAAAAGGTACCAAAGGTTTAGGCTCTATGGTACCTGTAAAACCATGTAAAGCCATGGAGTGCTTACAAATAGGAATATGACTTTTTTAAAAAAATCATTTTATTATGGGCTCATACAACTCTTATCACAATCCATACACACATCAATTGTATAAAGCACATTTGTACATTCATTGCCCTCAGCATTCTCAAATCATTGCCTCTCCACTGAAGCCCCTGGCATTAGGTCCTCATTTTTCCCTTTCCTTCCCCCTCCCCCCTCCCTCGTGAGCCCTTGATAATTTATAAATTATTATTTTGTCATTGTAAGGTTTATTTAGGTGCGAAACAGAACCAAAGATCCAATTAACAAAGTTTTAGAAGTAGGCTTTATTGTGAATATTGCGGGTGGGTTCAGCAACTCGGGGTATTGAGCTAGTGAAGCCGTGCAGTGAAAAATCTTAACGGTATTTTTATACCCCCTTCTGGCAGGGCCAGCTGGAG
>NW_022103906.1:92530694-92531733 GCF_000313985.2 Echinops telfairi | reverse complement strand
AGAATGCCAATTTAATAGAAGAAAGTATTCTTGCATTGAGGGAGTACTTGAGTGGAGGCCCAATGTCCTTCTGATACCTTAATACTAAACCTATTAATATAGGCTCATAGATCTATTTCCCCATCCTCATATAAATATGACTTTTAAAGACAACATTCTGTAAGAGAGCTTCCTCTTGGTTCAGTCAATGCGTCTCACAATAATAACGACAATAATCAGCTAGAGTTAAGCCATTTCCATTTTACCACTAAAATAAGTGGGAGTTCATTTACTGTCAAGATGAAGTTGTGATCATAAACCTTTATAAGAAATTTAGGAGTTTTTTGACTAATTAAAAACATAACACAAAAACAAACAAACATTACGTAAACATCAATATATACTAAAACCTCCAGTTTATTAAGTAGGATATCTCCCAATATCATATTTCAAAAATGTGAAGACACTGATCTATCCTGTCTCAAAATAATGACAATTATGAATCTTCTGATACTTTTTACTTTTCCTCTTCCACCTTGCAAATACTGAGGAACCTCCTTAATGAATTCCAAATTCCAATTTTTTTTTTATGGAAAACAAAGGCATTTTTAATGTAAACACTATTTTTATGATGTCCGAGGAAATCAAGTGGCGACATCACGAGCAATCTAAGAAGGGATAGAAGAAGCTCAGGGCCATAGGTGGGTCTGGAGGGGGAGTTACAACCTAAAGAGTGTTGGGAAGAGATGGGTCCTGATTAGAGACAGTCTCTATCTTCTGGCTCAGAAAGTCATCCGGGAGACAAGGACACCCCATTCTTTCAGTTAGTAAAAGTTACCAATGAAAAATCATTGTCAGCTTCCTCATTAAATGAACATACAACAATTCTATGGGATTATCATTTAAATTAGAGTAGGTGGATGAGTGGCTGCCCACCACCACCCTACAAACGAATCATCAGTGTCTTATTGGGCTTGCCCCAAATTGATATACAGTGAACCCTCGCCACTTCGTGCTTCGAATTCCGCGGCTTCACTCTATCGCGGTTTTTGCGTAACAG
>NW_022103906.1:92508681-92530399 GCF_000313985.2 Echinops telfairi | reverse complement strand
CTAAAGGGTGTTTTTTCATGTCCTCTATGCTCTAACTATGAAAATATTTGATTTACAAATAAGGAATCCTACTTCGCGGAATTTCGTTTATCACGGTAGGGTCTAGAACCGATTAACCGCGATAAACGAGGGTTCACTGTATACAGAAGTTCTATTCAAAAAAATATTCATCCACAGAGCCACTCGTCAAATATTTATTCCGTAACTTTGTGTATCAAGGAATGGGACAAATGCTTGCAAACGGAAAGGTGGTGCCTGTTCTAGTGAAGTTCATCTCTAGTAGGGAAGAGCAACAGTGGTTAGGTAATGTTTGCTCGTTTTTTAATCATATTATTTGGGGCTCTCACAGCTCTTATAACAATCTGTACATTCATTGTGTTAAGCACAGTTGTACATATGTTGCCATCAACCTTTTCTAAATATTCCTTTCTACTTGAGCTCCTCATTTTCCACTCCCTCCCCCACCTTCCCACCCTCTGAACCCTTGTTAAATTATAAATTATTATGGGATACAGAAAGATTTCTCCCAAGTTGTCTCTCCCAAATATATGCCAAACCTAGATACTTGCTACACATGGCAAATGACTTTACACTTGGAGGAGGTCAACAGAAGTAGGTCAGGTTATACCCTCTTGGGGTTATCAGCCATTTTGTGTAATCAGACTGCATAGTCTGTCTCACCCTAAGTAGGGCCCACTCCCTTCTGATAAGGATAGTAGATTACCCCCCTGAAGGAGAGCCCAGGGAGGTCAAGCCCACTCGAGGGTGACCAAGGTTAGGCTGCCATATTGAGTCTAGATTCCACCCATTTTGTCACATGTATACCTGTAGTTCCTCCCCTTCCTATTACCTGTACACCCCTAGCTCATTCCCTTCCTGTGATGCGTATGTCTATTGTACAGCCCTGTGACATGTGTGATTACCTGTAATCACGCCCCTAAGTACATATTGGCCTTGGCCAGAAATAGAGCTCTCTCCTGCCCTCTCTGCCTGTGTTGTGCATGGATGTGACTGGTGAGATCATGGCCATTCAGGAGGTGAACATGCTGCTATGAAATGTGTCTGACTTCTTTATTTTACTCTCTCTCCTATCTCTCCTATTCTCTATGACTGTACTATAATCTTTGTATATCATAACCACACAGTTGCACCTCCTAAACCCATGATAGTTGTGAGGGCTGGTTACCTCTACAAATTATTATTATTATTTTCATATTTTACGCCATCTGCTGTCACAGATATTTCTGTAGTTCATCACCCTGGGTGTGTGTGTGTTTTGGGGGGAGGTGGGTGGTAATATGTCTATCATTTTAATTGGTTCCCCATTTCTACCTTCCCTCTATATTCATGGTATTGCCAATCCCATTATTGTTCCTGAGGAAATTTATCTGTCCTGGATTCCCTGTGTCAAAAGCTCTTATCAGTATCAGTGTACATGCTCTGATCTAGCCAGACCTGTAAGGTAGAACTGGGGTCATGATAGTGGGGGTTTGGGGGAAGAAGCATTAAAGAACTAGAGAAATGTATGTTTCATTGGTGCTTTACTGAACCCTGGCTTGTTCATCCCTTTTTTGTGACCCTTCTGTGAGGAGATATTCCATTGTCCACAGATTTATTTGGGGTCTCCACTCTGGTCCCCCTCCTTCACATCAATATGATTGGTTTGGGTTTTCTGATGCATGATACCTGATCCTGTAGACACCTCATGACCACACAGGCTGGTGTGCTTATTCCATGCGGTCTTTGTTGTTTTTCAGCTAGATGGCTACTTGTTTATGTTTAAGCCTTTAACATCCCAGATGCTACACCTTTTCATCGCTGGGCACCTTCAGCTTTTTTTGCCACATTTGCTTATGCATCCATTTTGTCTTCAGCGATCTTATTGGGAAGGTGAGCATCACAGAATGCCAAGCTATTAGAACAAAATGTTCTCGTGTTGAGGGAGGACTGGATCGATAGCCTAATGTTTGTCTGCTACCTTAATATTA
Organism: Echinops telfairi; assembly: GCF_000313985.2. Taxonomy (NCBI): domain Eukaryota; kingdom Metazoa; phylum Chordata; class Mammalia; order Afrosoricida; family Tenrecidae; genus Echinops; species Echinops telfairi. The sequence continues at coordinate 92,528,411 of NW_022103906.1, read as the reverse complement.
ACATATAAATATATGTACATAGATCTATATCCCTATTGTTATATATAAATATGTTTACATATGTGCATGTCTGTATTTAGACCTCTATAAGTGTCCTTTGTCTCCTGGTTGTTGCCTCTATTTGTTTTTACTTCCCTCTTGTCCCACTATCAAGTTTGGCCTTCATTCGGTTTTAGTAATTCCTCTTGGCTACATTGCACTTGATCAACCCCCAGGCATTCTCCGTCCTTCTTGCCATCAATTTTTAGGTCACTTGTTGTGTTCCCTTGTCCCTGGGTTTGTTGGTTCCCCCTTCCTTTCTCCCACCTCCCCTCACAATGGCTGGTCCCACTGTTTTCTCCTTGAGATTGTTTCTCCTGCCTATCTTATATAGATAGACATGAAAAAAAAAAGGAAATGGAAAAAATGCCTATAAATAGTTCCAGGTCTGTCTGTTGACCTTTATGAATGGTTTCTAATCAAGTCTGATGAGTTGCCAAGCTGAGCTCCCAAAGTCTCATTTTAGGATGCCTCAGACCCTTCATTGTTTTGTTCGCCTTGCTGCTCTGTTGCACTTCCTTCATATTTTGCCTGGATGTGGGGGTTCAGACTGGGCACAATTCCCACACTATGTATCCAGTGTTGTCCTCACAGCGCCATGGGTCAGTGAGGGACATTGTGTCTCATGCCGGCCAGCCCGACACTCATCTGTGGGCATTGGAGGCTGCAATAATGAGTAGGAATACTGTTCCAGGGCTTGGTGGACCAAGTATGGTGTTTTCTCTCTCTCTCTCTCTTTCTCCCTCCATCCCTTTCCCTCTTAGTTTGCTCCCATGTGTTCTGAGTATACCCGCTCCCCTCCCCAAGTTGTATCTTCGGTGCTATCTTCTGTAGTGCGTTCTGCTGGGGAGAGGGCTCACATAGCTGGGATTGAGGTCGGCCCCCCAGACCTCTCTGTTGGTTCACTGTTTCATGTTATCTTCAAGTCTTGGTGCATCAGGTTTCCTGTGGAGACAGAAACAATACTCTCCCCAAATGAATTTACTTTGTGGGCCCTCTCCACTGTGTGTAAAGGCAAGTAGGAGGAGAACAAAATACCCATGATTCATTGTTATTAGATTAGAGATACATTTTTACAAACATATAAATAAATTGGGACTGGTCAATAAGAGGAAAATATTCATTTCAATGAAGTAGAACAGGAAACACTTCATTGAGGAGGTAACACTTACATGGTTCTCACATGTAGGTTGGTTTTCACACAGAATGCCAGACACAGTGTATCCTTAATAAATTCTGCTGAATGAATGAATGGCTAATGAAGGATGTATCCTACAAGGAGAAAACTGAACACAAGGAATAGAATTTGGAATGCACAGCTTATATTTGAATATATGAATAATTGCTTTCTTTTTCTCAATGTTTGATAACCAATTTCAGTCCATAAGGGACAATTTTGATGGGGGGTGGGGTGGAGACCAAACCAGTAAGAGAAATTATGCAAAATGCCACTCCATCCTAACTCAAGAACATTAGAGTAATTAGAGTAAGTATCCTTCTTATGTGAAGGTTTCACAACTGAAACATGTTGATTATTAAGAGTATATTATTTAGATATATTATTATTATATAGTTATCTATATAGATATATATAACTTAAGTAGATCTAAAATGATTTTCATCAAATTTAAAATCTAATTTCAATACTGAGTGATGGGTGAAATACAAAATGGGAACTCATGATTTTCTATGCTTCCTTGAAAATAATACTAGACACATCTGGGAAAAGTAAATCTAGAAAGTAATTTGAGATGATCTGCCTAGCCCAGTTGTACAAACCTGCGGCAAGCCAGGAAAGGGGCCTCAATAAGAAGTAAAACATAAGTTAAGGGTCTCTTCAGGCTTACTGAAGAGTAACCATCCCTTTACGTTCCACATCATGAAAATGTGTGCCCTTAGGAGGAAGATTACATATTTCGATAGTTAAGAATTTCATTTTCAGATATTAAATGTATCATGTCAATCCAAAGAAGCTGACAATAACAAATTCGTAAGAATGGTGAGGCTTGAATGATTAAGGAATGACCTCAACATCATACAATCTTGACGTGACTGAGAGGGTTCATACTTAAACTCATGTGTCTTGCCTGTTAACTCACACTTCTCTTAACCTACAGTTTCAGGTCAGCATCTAACTGAGTTAACCACCATGTTAACTCTGGGTAAAAAAAAAATTACACTTCCACTGTTGAGAAATGTCTTACTTACCCAGGACTACTATAACGTAGATTCCATAAGAGAGTGCTTTGAACAAACAGACATTGATTTTTTCATAGCTGAGAGACTGTAATACCAAATGCAGGGCATCGGCTCCAGGCAAAGGCTCTCTGCTCTGGGGGAGCGGTGTGTGTGTGTGTGCGCGCTCTTGTCTCTTTTCTGTGTGTATTCCTAGATCCCATCGAGATCAACTGTGGATCTTCCCCTCTGCCAGTTTCTACATAAGTTTTTATTATCTCAAAACAGATTGTGTTAAAGCACACCCTATATTAACCCTACCTCATTAGTAAAATGAAGAAAAATAATTAAAAAGAGGATTATGCCTACAGGTATAAAAACCCACTCTCATAGAATATACTCCCTACGCAGGATTTCTGAGACTCTAGTTCTTGACCATTTGTCTGTCATTTTGTCCTACCGTGTTATCATGCTGTGGTGGTTTGTGTGTGGCGATGTAATGTTGGAAACTATACCGCTGGTATTTCAAATACCAGGAGGGACAGCTAAAGTGAACAGGTTTCAGCAAAGCTTCCAGACTAAGAACAGACAGCAAGGCAGGGATCAGATGACCATTTCAGAGGAAGTAGCCTCTGAAAACCTTATGCAAAACATTGTTCAGTCATGGAGATTTAATAAGTGGAAGCAGAACATTGCAGGAGATAGTGCCGGAGGACAGGGAACTCCAGACAGAGGGCACTGGGAATGGAACTGAGGAGGATCTGCTTTCTCAGGGTGGAGTCAACCATGGTGATGTGAGGGGTAAAATGTGGGGGAGTAGAGACTTCAGGACCTTCATGATGAGGCAGGACTCCAGGCAAGGAAAAACAGCTGCAAAAGTCTGAAAATGATAGGACCTTGGAATGTGCCAAATATGAATCTAGGAAAATTGGAAGTCATCAAAAGTGAAATGGAATGCATATGATTGGTATCCTAGGCATTAGTGACTTGGAATGCACTGGTATTGGCCATTTTGAATCAGAAAATCATGATTTAATATGTTAGGAATGACACAATCAAGGATCTTGGCATTGCATTCATGGTCAGAAATAATCTTGCTAACTCCATCATGAAGTACAATGTTGTCTGTGACAGGACTATGTACAAAGAAGATGGAAAGAAAACACAGAATCACCATACTGAAAAGAGCTAGTTGACATTTCACCATTTCAGGAGGTAGCATATGAGTACCAGTGATGCTAAAGGAAGAAGTTAAAGCTGCACTGAAAGCATTAGTCAACAAGATGAGGTTCCAGGGATTGATGGAATAGCAATTGAACTGTTTCAAAAGCAAATGAGGCACTGGAAACACTCATCTATACTAGAAAATGTGAGAGTCACTTGACCAACTGACTGGAAGAGACACGTTAGTGCCCATTTCAAAGAAAAATGCACCAACAAAGCACTAAACTATAGAACAATATCATTGATATCACATGAAAGTAAAATTTTGCTGAGATCACCCAACCGTGGTTGCAGCAGTACATTGAGAGGAACTGCCAAAGTTTCAGGCAGGATTCAGAAGAGGATGTGGGCCAAAAGGTATCATCACTGATGTCTGCAGGCAGAGGATACCAGAATGATATTTACTTGTGTTTCATTCACTAAGCAAAGGCATTTGACTGTGTGGTTCTTAACAAAGTATAGATAACCTTAAGAAAAGTGGAAATTCTAGAACACTTGATTGTGCTACTGTGGAGCTTGGGCATGTATCAAGAGGCATCATGAGAACATGACAAGGGATGACTCTGATGTTTCTACCCTCAATTTGATTCTGACCCATATCAACTTTACAGGACACGCTAGAACTGCCTCTGTGGGTTTCCAAGACTACAACTGTTTACAGAAGTAGAAATCCTTGTCTTTCTCCCAAGGGAATCATGCATGGTCTAAAATCAGAAAATGTGTGTGTCATATTTGTATCTTCTTATCACATTCATTCATCACATATGCTGAACAAATCATAAAAGAGCTGGATTATTTGAAGAGGAAGGTAGCATCAAGATTGGAGGAAGCCTTACTAACAGCCTTCGACATGCAGATGACACGACCTTGCTCACTGATGCAGATCAAAGATTGGACCCTTCAGTATGGATTACAGATACATGGATAGAAGACCAAAATCTTTACAACTGGTCAACAGATAACATCACAATAAATGGGGGAAAGCTTGAAGCTGTCAAGGATTTTGTTTTACCTGGATGCATGAGCCATGCTTAGACAAGCAGCGGGCAAGAGATCAAAGGGTGCATTGCATGGGGGCAAGACCTCTTGACCTCTTTAAAATGTTGAAAAGCAAGATTGTTACTTTGCAGACTAAGGTGCTCCTGACTCAAGCGATCATATTTTCAGTTGCCTCATATCCATGAGAAATGTGTACATTGACTAAGCGAGACTGAAGAAGAATGGATGGATGCAAATTGTGGTGCCAGAGAAGATGGACAGTACCATGAAGTTCTGAAAAGACAAAACTACTTTCTTGGAAGAAGACAGGCCAGAGTACTACTTAGAAGCCAGGATGGCAAGACTTTGTCTTACATACTTTGGATGTGCTTAGGAGAAACCAGTCCCTGGAAGAGAGCATCCTGTGTCATAGAGTGGAGGAGGGGTGAAAAGGAGGGAGGGTCTTAAAGAGATGCATCGACACAGTGGCTGTAATGGCCAGCTCAAGCATAGGAACAATTGTAAGGATGATGCAGGGCAAGGCAGTTTTTCACTTTCTTGAGCATGCATTTGCTGAGTCACAACTGATTTGCTGACACCTTACAACAAAAACTCCCCGAAGGAACAGACAGCTTTATCTTTCTTAGCAGAGCAACGTGTGGGTTTTTACCACTGACCTTGTGGTTAGCAGCAGCCCAATGCCCAACCCACAGCATCACTAGAGCTATCTTGAGGTTAGGAATTACACTGCATTCTAATGTCTCATCCTTTTCCCTAAAAACACAAATAAGCTACACGGGAAAGTGGCCAAAGTATCTCTATTCCTGTCACATTACCTTCATCTTCCCCATCTGTAGCTGTTGCCTCATGGGCAGCTCCTTCCAATTGTTCACCGGGAAAACGAAAATTGGTGCCTCATGAACAGCTGGCTCTGCGTGATATGCAAGCACTCCTGGAAACTGGAGAGCAGCAACACCATGGACCCTTTCTGAGATGTCCCTGAAGGACAGGGCTGAGGGGAAATCTCTCAGGGGACAGACCTTCAAACCGTGGAACTGGTCGTTTTGCTTTAAAAGATAAATAGCCTCATTAGTAATTGTGTTCAGATTCATGCACCCTAGTCAATGATTTGGCTAGATGGTCAGGGTCTTCAAAGGAATATGGTTGAGAAATTGGTGACAAGGAGGTAGAGGAAAGAGCCATGTAGCTAGATCTCTCGAGTGTTAACAAAGTAAAGGTAGTTGTTTCATATGAATGCTCACCACAGGCTACTTCTAAATACCAGCTCCAACCACATGGCTTCTGGCATAAGTGAGGACTCTAATTTTTCTTATTCTTTCTTAGTTTGTTTTGTTATGTGTGTAAATCATATATTGTTTTCTTCCCTCCCTCATCCCCTTGATTATTAATAAAATGTGAGATATAAAATGGACTAGTATGCTTTTGTTAGTAAGCATGCTAGTTGTTTCATTTTAGATTGAAATATAACTTTATAATTTCAATGAAAACACTACTTCATCTTATAACTGGGCAAAAAAAGCACGAGTTTTTGTGATCTGTTGGAGGAAATCCACTCTTGCTACTCTAGAAAGAACTTTATCTACTGGGTTTCCTGGTGTGAGTGAATCTGCTGTAGCTATAGAAACTAAAATTCTATCATTAGATGCAGAACTGAGGAAGGGAGAGGTTAATAGGTAATCAGCTACAACAGATTATATCAATGCCACTTTGCAGTGTCTCACTCGAAGATCCCCATCAGAGCATCTCAACAGAATGTACAAAATTGGCTGCAGGAGAGGAAACACCCAAAAGTTGGCATTTGAAGAAAACGAGGAAGGAGGATGACGCAGACCACTTTCCTCCAAACTCAGGTGTATTGTCTGAGTCTCATTTGAGCTAGGCTGGAAATGGGGCTGAAAATGAGGAGGAAATTTTAAATTTGGAAATCTTAAAATGGGTAAGAAAATATAGTTTGATATATTAGGCAGGTCTTTCTAAGACCAACCCAGGAGAAGGAATGGGAGATACAGTAGAGTCTGTTAGAAAGAGACAGTAAAATGAATTCATTTCCATCTTTTATTCCACCAAGTTCAATAAACAGGTAAAATATGAATTGTATTACCTAAATATTTGAAATATAAGTTTAAGAATCACAATAGGTATAGTTTATGGTTTCAGCTAATTAGAGAAATTATTAAAAGCCTGGCATAGTACTCAATATATAGGAATTATTATAGCCCTGTGTATATCATCATAGTGCTAGGTATGTAATAGAAAATGTATTACATAGCTGCTAAGCATGGAAATAAGAATTCTACACCAGAGCCTGTGTTCATTTCAGAACTATATATGTCTGCCAAGGGATCTCTAGGTGATACAAATGGTTAAATGATCGGAGTTTCTCACCACCCAGGTGAAGGATCAGTGGAAAACCAATCTGAACAGAGCTAAGGACCACTTTAAATCCCTTTTAGTACATGTATACATGGGGGAAATCATTGACTTAAGTACTATAAAGATAAATGATAGATATCCTACCATTGCTACTGTAGCAGCTTACACATTATCTGAGAGATAACAATTTATTGTCAATGTACAGCTGAGCACAATGTTACTTGCATGTACTATTAATGACATTGTCCAATAGTTTCCATATAATATGGAAGGATGATCCCTTTGAAATAAAACCATGTACCCAAATAACATTGAAACTCTCTACAAAGGAAAATTACCATTATTAAGTTGAAAGTGGGTCATCATTACAACTGTTTTATATATGTGAACACATATGAGAGGGATAATTGGACAATATCCATGAATACATGTTGGTATAACAAAGCTTACTTCCAGATAAACATTTATTTTGTTGAAAATGCATTCATGAATAAATAGAATATACCAAACCAAAACCAAATCCACTGCTATCCATTCGATTATGAATCATAGCAACCCTGTAAGATAGGGTAGAACTGCCCTCGTGAGTTTCTAAGAGTGTGTGGCAGTTACATAATCTGTCAAGTTGTGAAGGGGTGGAGTCTAGCCTGTCAATCAAGTCATAGCCAATGAGGCCTCTGTGTGGCCTTCTGAGGATTCTGGAAACCCCTGTCTTCCTCCCCAGGGGCAGGACACATACTCTCTTTTTCATACTCCTGTTAACAAGCCACATGGAGCTACACTGATGGGGCCAGAACCCTGGAGCTGGAGGAGGCACATGGTGACCCAGCATTGAGCTGCTTCCACCACCACTGGATCCACAAGACTTTCCACCGACTGGCCTGTGATCATCCTGCATTCAGCATCATTGCATGTGTTGCTTGTGTCTGAAGGGGAATTTATAGACTGGTATCAGTCATATGGGATAAGATTGGACTTTATGGACTTGATCTGGACTGGGATGTTTTCTTAATATACAATTACAATATAAAGCTCTTATGTACATATGAGTATCTCTGGATTTGTTTCTTTAGTCAACCCAGGCTAACACAGAGTGTAACATTTTAAGAAAGCCCATATTTCTTCCATGGAGCAACTAGTGGTTTTGAACTATTGACCTTGTGGTTAGCCACTGAACTCAACCACTACAGCCACCAGGGTTCCTAATAAAGCATAAGGCAGACAAAATTATGAAAACTCCTTTAGCTATCACCAAAACCTTGAGAAAATGAGTTGCTGGACCTGGGACTCAAGATCACAGCTTTGGTGGACGTCAAAGGCAATTGGAATAACAGTCCACAGTGACAGTGCTTACATCCTTCTTTGATGGATAGTAACTGGACTCTCAAAGTTAATGATTGATCGTCTGGGTAGCAATTATTTATATTTTCTCCTCTGGAACAAAGGAGACAACATAATAGGCCATGCCAATTAAGCTGAAAAATAAAAAAGAAAGAAAAATACTATGTAATCATCGATTTGTATTTATTACGTAGTGAGTAAATGTGACCTCAGCTCTGTCTTAGTCATACTGGAGAAGAGAGAGAACAGATATGGCCATGCATAACCTACAATCCTGAAATCTACTCACAGATTTTAATCTGGGGGAGAGTAAACAGATAATCTACGAATTTGTAAGACTATTTTTGTTATTGCCTTTTATAGCTGGGAGGACTAAACATTTTAGAACTTAAATCATGCAAAAAGACATTCATAAATCTTTGTTCCTTTATGTGAAGTCAGGGTTTAAGCTTTTTAATATACTTTACCATCTCTTCATCAAATATCTAAACCAGGCACAGGCATGGTTGACCTACTAAATAGCATGATTAAAGGCATTTGTGTTCCTTTTCTACATCAAAACACCCCAAACTTAGATCATCAAGGCCCAAGTCACCAAGCTGGAAAAGCACACAAACCAAAAGTAAATTAACCAAAATAAACACTTCTATTTGGAAAGTTCCCTTTGTACTCATTGGCCTTTTGCCAATCTTTGCTTAGCAAACTTTTAAACATTTCACCTAAAAGGATGAGCCTGCACCTTTAGAATTAAATCACAGTCACAAACATCTCTGGCCTGATAATGTGAGAGTTGGTCTTGTCGGTGGAGAATCTCAGAGGCAGGAATATCTAGGTAAAAATTAATAATAGAGTGCAAAATGATCTTCTGGGATAGATGACGGGTAGGGTACTTTCTTATACCACTTTGCCCCTTTAAACTCATCAAAAAAGATGTGAAATTGGAACTGAAATTCCATACAAAATAATGCTAAGGCACGACCACTTCCTGTCGTTTCTTCCAGACATAATAAGAGGAGGCTAATGAAACAGGTAAACATTGAGTCGGCAAATAGTGCTGAGATATAAAAATAAGCAGAGGAAAACATGATAGACCCAAGTTTATTTGGTTTATTCTGAAGCACAGACTTCATGAACTAACAATTGACTAGTGGCTGATTGTCAACTATCACAAGGAAGGCCAAGAAAGGCCTGAACCAGTGATGATGGATGGGGGGAGGAGCACGGTAGTAAGATGCTCAAGGAAATATTATTAGAGGATGTGACAGATCGGCAGGAATTTGAGTATGAGAATGTAAAAACAGTTTGAGAAAAATGAGATAACTTATTTCTAACTTTGTCATGCTTTCAGTTCTCCGAGTTTTAGAGGAAGCAAACTGAGAACTATGTGAAGCAGGAACTGCACGGGCACATCGGCGGAATCAAGAGAAGGCCAATCGGACTGAAATATGTGAAGGAGCATCAGTGCAGGGAGGACCAGATCACAGAACACCTTGTATTTCTGGGCAAGAATTTCAGTTGAAGGGAGGGCATTGGGAAACTGTGATAGGTGTTTTGCACAGGGGTGACAATATCTATATTTTAATATGCAATTCCCACAAATATCCTCATATGCATATTTGAATTTCCATATAATCTCTATACTAGCTATTTCTTTCTCCTACAGAATTGTCTCTATAGAAACAAATATGCTCTGTACATTCTCAAAAATAGGAAGACAGAAAATAACAGCTAGTTAATTCCATTTTGAGGAGCAGGCCTGGCATCTACATCTGGGCAATATTTACTTCTAAAACTCAAAGACCTATTTGAATATTTAGTAACACAAATAGTATATCATAGAGTTGGTCACCATTAAATCTATCCAAAGAAACACAAATAGAAAGAAAAAGAGGGAAAATAATAGTGATAAATGTATATTGAAATATATTTATAGCTCTAAGTTATGCTTGACTTCTGATGCATTCGAAAAGTTCAACAGTGAATCAGAAAGACTGAAGCAGCGGTGATGACGTTGAATTCAGATATTGTCAAAAAACATTGAACATGACACAGACTGTAGGAGCCATGAACACGTCTGTCTTGGAAGAAGTACAACCAGAATTTTCTCACGAGCAAATCGTGAAACATCATGTCGTGGAAGATAATGTAGAGATGGGTTCTTATCTTATATTACCAATGAGTCTGAGAGGGCCATGATATGAGAATGAGAAAATTTATATACAAATGGGACAGCCAAAGTTGGAGCCAGGGGGACCTTGCAGTATAGATACTCCAGGGCCCAGTACTGTATGAGGGGCAGGCTTAAATACCTTCCCTGTATTCAGCCCGTAACTTGTGATACACTTACACACAAAGGGACAGCTCACAATCTGAAGGTTTATAAAGAAGCATTAACACATCAGCCAAGTGACTCACAGACAGGAGGAGAGGATAAGGCTGGGAAATAAAGTAACTGATAAGTATGCAGACTGCTGCCTTCTGCAGCTTTCATCAGGAAACAGGAGGCAAGTGTCTGCTTATGTCAGGCAGAGAGACAGGCCAGCCATGGCTTCAACAACTCCCGTGGCTGGACCATCAGCATTATCCTACAGGCCATGAACAGTGGAAGGTGGTGGTCTGGTCCTATGTGCCTAAGGGGCAAACAACTCTGCCCCACAGTATTACATACTTTGGTCATGATATTAGAAAGGACCCGTCCCTGGGAAAGGATATTATTCATGATAAAGGGTTGGTAAAAATGAGGAAGACACTCAGTAAGCTGAATTGACCCAGAGGTTGCACCAATGGGCTCAAGTATGGCAACATTTGTGAGGAATGGTACAAGACTGGGCCATGGTTTTGGTTTTTTTCCTGTTATACGTAGGGTGACTATGAGTTGGAAATGACAGGATAGCATCTAATAAAAATGACAACAACATGTAAGGGATCTTCAAAAGTTCATACTCTACTATCTATTTTATTCCATTTCCCCCAAAACTTTTGGAAGCCACCCCCACCTTTTTAAAGTAGAAACCATTAATTTTATTTATTTATTTTTAAATCATTTTATTGGGGGCTCGAACAACTCTTATCACAATCTACACATATATCCATTGTATCAAGCACATTTGTACATATGTTGCCATCATCATCCTCAAAGCATTTGCTTTCTGCTTGAGCCCTTGGTATCAGCTCCTCATTTTTCCACTCCCTCCCTGCTCCACCCTCCCCCATGAAACCTTGATAATTTATAAATTATTATTATTTTGTCCTATCTTACACCATCTGACGTCTCCCTTCACCCACTTCTCTACTGTCTTTCCCCCAGGGAGGAGGTTATATGAAGATCCTTGTAATCTGTTTCCCCTTTCTCCCTCACCTTCCCTCCACCCTCCCAGTATTGTCACTCTCACCACTGGTCCTGAGGGGTTCATCTGTCCTGGATTCCCTGTGTTTCCAATTCCTATCTATACCAGTGTACATCCTCCTGCCCAGCCGGATATGTACGGTAGAATTGGGATCATGATAGTTGGGGGGAGGAAGCATTCAAGAACTAGAGGAAAATTGTGCTTCATCATACATTACACATATAACATACAGACATGGCAAACAAATTTCTTACTGATTAGTGGTTCAATGGAAAGTGGAGTTCAACATATTCAAGTTCAAGTCTTGTGTTAGGCTGGGTTATCTAGAGAAGCAAACCAGGGATGCTTCTCAGCGTATGCACATGGAAAGAGATTCATAGCAAGAAATGGCTTGCACCGTTGCAGATGTGAGTAGGCTCAGTGTGATTCAAGTCTGTGGGTGAGATGTAAGCTAGCGGTTTCTCCTGATTTGTCCAACTGCAGGGGATGATGAACGAGAATTAGAAAGATGAAACAGGAAAACCACATGGGTCTGAGGTCAGCCCTATGAATCAAAGGTCAGCTTTCCCGTGCTGGCTTCTGGGATTCATAGGCATTAAGTGACCACAGGCATGAACAGGTGCAGAATTCAGATCCAGCAGAAGTGAGCTAGCTCGTACAGTGTCCATCTATACTAAGAATAGGCCATACCCTGAATGAAATCTACCCAGATTCAGGTGAAACTTTCATATTTCTTTGAACATCCGCTTGGCTGCTTCACAGATGATCTCCCCCTGGAGTTGACTACTCAGTTTTGGATCACATCGTGGGATAAACCTGGACCACTCAAGTGGACACAAACCGTAACTATCACAAGTTTCAAGGGAAAATCTGACAGAACCACTGTCGAGTCTCTTACAGGACCCAATGACCTTCTGACGAGGAGAGTTCAAAGATGCCGCATCAGGAAGTAATCACTGAGCAAACAAAGCTACTTTCTCTTCTTCCACTTGATTCCCAGGCCCAGGTTTCTGGATTTCGGTAAAATAGCACTACAAGTATATATCAATTGCCGTGTACAACCATAAACTGGATCTACTATAATATCATCTCACAATTAGCGACAGAACTTGGTTTGTAGAAAGCCATTCAATGCCCACTCTGGCAAGCTCCTTCTTTAAGTGACAAGGCATGTGGAGAAATCAGTGAATTTTATAGACATAAGCCCATTGTTATATTTCTTATACTGTAACTGAGAGCCTTGGTCAAAAGCAATATTGCATAGAAAGCTCTGTTGGTAAACAAAGCATTCTCTTAAGTTTATAGATGAAAAGACTGGATAGCTATTACAGTCAGGGAGGTAAATTCACAGGCAAAGGATAATTAGTTCAATGAGGAAAAATAATAATCTTCCCATGGAAATATTAATAAACCAAAACTCCTGCCTAATGAGAATCTACTGTAATCAAACTGTTATCAAATGGCTAGCTATGTTTTAAAAATTATTCCTGCTCAGGAATCATACCACTTATTATGCATTCCATATCCATTTCTGCTCTTGGAAACTTAGATGTTCCATACTTGCATATCGTATCAATCTTGTTTAGAAGCCCATGTTACTAAGGCCAAGGATAGCCTCTAACTCTGGCTTTACAGAAATGTGACGTGTTAGTCCGGGTAGATTAGAGAAACAAATCCATACAAAATCATATGTGTATGAGAGTTTTAAATAAAGGGTAATTGTACATTAAGAAAGATTGCTAACCCAGTCCAGTCCAAGCCCATAAGTCTGATATTAGCCCACATGTCTGATACCGATCTATACATTCTTTTTCAGACTCATGAAGCACATGCAATGACACTAAATGCAGGACCATCACAGGCCAGTGGATAGAAAGTCTTTGGATCCAGTGGTGGTATAAGCATCTCAGCACTGGCAGGGGTCTTTGCATGGCTTCTCCAGCACCCAGGACTGCATCAGGGTAGGTCTATGCAGCTTCTCCTCAGGGATGTCTCATAGGAAGAGAGCAGAGAGAGAGAAGTGTCTCCTGCCTCCAAGGAGAAAAAAAACAGGAATTCCCAGAATTCTCAGTAGAAGGCCATGTCCACACAGAGGCCTCATTGGCTATGACCCAATTGACAGACTCCACCCCTTCACTCTTAATCCTCCCAAGTCCAAAATTGACACCAGATTATGAAGCATGTGAATTAAATGTTAATGAACACGAACTCAGGTCATTGTGGAAAGAGGCCTACAAGTCTCCACATGAAGGTTAGCGTGCTTATTTGGCCATCAAAAGTGTCTTCTGCCAGGGATGCCTTTTAGTGAACAGTCACATGAAACACAGATCACTTCGCTGTCTGTGTCCATTCAAAGATGTTCCACCTTTAAGCTACTAAGCATCCATACACAACTTTAGTGCACTTTGAACACTCATATAACAAGGACAAAATAATGTTGTCAGTAGCTCACAAATGGTTTTCATACAAAGTCTCTATTAGAACCATAAAAGAAAACTAAATCTATTAATTACTACAGAACATTTTATAATTTATTATGGAGTTTTAAACTAATATAAAAATTTAGAAGTGTTTCCAAATTTAAGAGCAATACTCAATGATAATTATTAATTCTTTATACTAACAACAATATATGGTATAGAATAAGAGACCCTGCACAATAGTTACTTACATTATAATATACATAGACTGAAAACACTCAAACTCATTGCTATTGAGTCAAATTCAACTGAGTCAAATCATAGTGACTCTCTAGGACAGAGTCAAACTGCACCGCATGGTTTCCAAAGCTGTACTCTACAGGGAATTAGAAAGCCACATACATGTTACCCCTCCAGAAAGCCACATACATGTTACCCCTCCTTTTGTACTTGAACCTCTAACCTTTCTCTTAGAAGCCAGGCTTTTGGCTACTGTGCCACCAGGTCTTAAATAGAAAGAAAGAAAGCTAAATGAATATGTGAATGCACAGGCTGAGAAACTGATAAGCACTGTTGAAAGAAATAAAATTTACATAAATGGGTATGTATTATGCATTCATGAGTGGAAAGCTTCAGTAACACAAATTATGAGTTTCCCCCAAATTATACACATATTTAGGAATATTTCAATCACAAAATATACTTTTCAACGAATAATTATCTAATATGTTCTAGAATAATTCTAAAAATTACAAAATACTTGCCCTATGTATTAAAAACTTGTCCCAAAGCTTCCATAATTAAAGCATTGCATCAGAGGTCCATGAAGAAGTAAATAGAAAACGGGATGAAAGGAAGAAACAGAATCAGTCTCAAGTGTGTGTGCGGATGAGGACCTGTGCATGGGAGCTGGAAGATCAGTGCGCAATCATCGACTCTTTAGGAAAAGGTATGGGGAGAAAGTTGGCTTTCCTTATGGAAAATGAAAATTCAAATCCTTAAGATATATAATTTTTTAATGTACTTATGGGAAAAAGTAGAGAAGGCTTTTAACTCTTTTAAGAATTCATAGATTCTTTCAGCGAAGACAGGTTAGGAAACACAACTCAAAATGGAGAAGATAAATTGGAATATACCAGAATTTAGAATGTTCATAAGAAGCAGGTACCATAGGCAAAGTTAAGACAATAATCAAATTAAAATATTTTCCCAATATGAATGGCAAAGAATCTCACCTCCTAGGAATAAAAGTCAACATAGATAAAAGAAAAATAATTTTAAAAATTAGTGGAACCAACTAAGGAATATGCTGAGAAGGATACAGGCAGTAAAGGTGAAAATATGCACGTAACCTAATAGCAATCAGCTAAGTTCAAACCAAACAAGGTGAGTCTTTTGCGCAAGCTTCAGGGGACAGGCAAGAGTCAGGAGGTAAGCTATTACTAAGTGTGCACAAGGATGAGGAAGGGCAGGGATGAAATTTTCATGCTCAAAGTTATTAATATTAATTTGTAAAATAGTCTGGAGAATAATGAGAAAATTTAATGCAATTGAAATGAATACATACTACTACATCACAAACTGCTCCTTGCTTTGTACTCTAAAATAAACTCCTATTTATATTTACAGTAACAATTCACAATGTTTACTATATAGATTTATAAGCTTAATTGAAAAGATTCATAAGATTGTAAAACTGGAAAAGCATCAATGTTCAATATATTGTCATGTATTCACATAATAAAATACTACAAAAGCTAAAATAAACTGTACTTTTATTGATCTCCATAATATCGAATCAAATAATTATGGGGTGATATATACAGAGTGATTACATTAAGGTGATTTTTTAAATCCTGCCTTCAAAGAATGCTGTAAATAAATACACCAAATTCAAGACAAAGGTTTACTTAAGGGAAGAAGTTTACAAAATGCTATTGAGAGTCAAAAGCAGCTCCCCATAAGCCAATACATTATATTATTGGAAGTTAAATGATAAAAGAATTTAATTATGAATTCTGTGACTACTGGTATCTGATATTTAACTCTTTCAAGATTAAAATACACAATTCCGTGATAGCTACGTTTTAAGAAAAAGCAAATAAAGAATATTCTTGATTTTTTTCAAAGTGGCAATTAATAATGAACCAAGAAAGGAGAGTGACTGGGATAAAGTTAGGAGGATATAGAGACCAGGGATTGTTTTCATTTATTTTATTTTTTGCTTGCTTTGTCAGTTGTGGAAGGTTAACGAATGCTCCCAAGGCACCGGGGATAATTCACAAAAGAAGAGAAAATTAATGATGCAAATGAATAGGCAAAGACAGAGCGTGTTGAAATGTAACAAGAGAAAAATGCATTTCAACAGAGGAGTCATTGATATTAGGTCTACTGATACTTTCTCGGCTGGAAGTAGAGAGAAGGGACATATTGTGCGTGCTCACATTGATTTGGTGGTGTGTAAAATGTTCGTCTTTCTGTAGATGGATGATTGTTTCCCTGGCAGATGTGAGGAGTCATTGCACGTACGAGTTCCAAAGCTCTAGAAAAGTCGAGAAACTGCTAAATGCCTCTGCCCTTACCAGTGGTATCCGACTTCCTAGTATAAATGAGTATGTAAAGCGACTGGACTGACTTCCAGTATATTTCAGTGACTGCTAAAGAAGGAGCTTCAGAGAGAGGGAGTGTTTCATTTTAAGACAGTTCTGTACCAAAGGCAGGCTTACTATGTATAAACAGGTGATTGGGGGCTTTTTATAATATAATTAGTTCTTTTTTCATTCCTGTTATTTTCATATATTTGCTTACAAAATAAATATTGTTTAAAGTGAATCATCTACACTAATCAGTGGCATAAGAAAAAGTCATCTTTTTCTCCCCTTCCTGAGAAACTTATCTTAAAAAGAAGGTTGAATGGGGCATGTAGGCAGCTTGAAAATTGTGGAGAAAAGCATATTCTAGCTTAAAAATGTATGATCTTAGACATACCCCTGAGAGATAAACACTACCTGTCATATGGGATGTATTAAGAGGGATCCCTTGTGGAAAATGATGAATAAATTCATATATGATGGCTTCAATTTTTCCCTTTGAAGTATGAACTAGGTCATCAAGCATGAGTGATAAAGGAATAATATAAGGAGATAATTATTTGTGAGAGAGTCATCTTACACCATGCTGAAAAGAGATATTTGAGACACATCGAAGGAATCTAGACAATTCTACTTTAAACATTGTCATCATCTGGTTTAAACAAATGGCTGTGTAATTTTCTTCAGCACCAATCAGTGTCTCAAACACGGATATGAAAATATGGGTCATAATTTTCATCTGTGTATGGTAAAGGGAAAATATAAAGACAAAAGAATTGACAGCATTTTCAAGAATGTAATAGTACTGGGGGTCAGGAAATCTTGACCAACCATTGATTCTCAGGTGATAAGAAAGGGATAAGTTCCTGATTTAAATTTTTTCATATATTTTTAAAATGGGACCAACATGTTGTGGCATATATATTGATAATAATAAAAATGTTGTTGGAGAACAGAAGGAACATAAGTTTCACGAACAAGATGCTTAGTGTTGTGATATCTGAAGGAATCAGTTGTTAACTGATCCTCTATGTTGTTAGTGACTCAGTCTCCACTCTTAGAGACCTTCTGTACACCAGAACAAAAGAATGCCCAGTCTCGAGCCAGCCCTACAATTGTTGTTATACTGGAGGCCATTGGTGCAGCTACTGACCCTTTATGACAGGATGATGAATAAAATGATTGGAGTTCAAGAGATTGAAGACGAAGATACTGATGGTCATTCATCTAAAAAGTATTCATGTCCCTGGGAATGATAATATAAATCAAAATAGTGAGAAAAAGATGAACTTCATTAAAAATTAGGAAGGAACAGGTTGTCCACATCTGATGATGACTCTGAGTGGGGAAGAGGTACCCTCTACATAGTAAGATTTTCTCTGGTTACAAAAATATGACTGATGTAATACGCTTTATTGAGTTGTGCATGTGGAAAGCATTGAATTGGTAAGTGTTATAAGTTAGAGATTAAGTGGCATTCCCCTGAATCTATGTGTTGAAATTCCCAACCCCTATCCCTGTAGTTGTGAAACGCCACCTAGTCCTATGCCATCCTCACAATTGTTCTGAGGTTCAAGCCTATTGTTGCCTCCACTCTGTCAGTCCACTGTCTCCAGGGTCTTTCTCATTTTCCTTGTGCTCTACTTTGGAAAGCATGATGTCCTTCTCCATGGACTGGTCTCTACTGACAACATGTCTGAAGCACATGAGGCTCATGAGAATCACCCTCCCGGCTTCAAAGGAGCACTCTGGCTGTACTTCGCCCAAGTCAGATCCGTTTGTTCTTCGGACAGTCCCTGTCAGTGTTCCTCTCCAGCATCATAATCCAACTGCATCAATTCTTGGATCTTTCTTCTTTGGTGTCCAACTTCCATGTGCGTATGAGGCGATTGAAAATGCGATGGCTTGAGTCGGCTGCACTTTAGTCCTTAAAGTAACCTCCTTGCTTCCCAACGTTTGAGAAAGGTCTTGTGCGGCAGATTTAGCCAATGCAATGTGTCATTTGATCTCTTGACTACTGCTTCTATGAATATTGATTGTGGATCCAAGTAAGATTAAATCTTAGACAATTTCAATCTTGTTCCTATTTATCATGATGTTACCTATTTGAGACTAGGTAGCTTTTATTTTGTTAATACATCAGGAACAGTCTACTAACTGCCATAAACCAATCTCTTTTGAGATGTAAAAGATTTAAAACAATTAAGTGAGAGAACCAGGAATGCAGGAAGAACAATCCCAAGTCAAATGAAGATTGTCCAGAAGCATAAGCCTATAGCGACAAGGACCTTCTCCAAATGCCAACACAGAGAACAAGCCTTTCCCTGTGGCTGGAACCTTGAATTCAGGCTCAGTTCATCCTACTTTGCATGATTTTTGTGTTGCTGTGATGCCAGAAGCACAAACAGCTCCCTAAGCTGTGAGAAATGAATTTCTCTTTGTTAAAGTCACCCGTTTGTAGTTCTTCTCATGTAGCAGCTCTAGATACGTAAGCCATCATGTTATCTGTGTATTTACAGAGATAATGCTAAAAAGATCTGCCCCTCTCTTCCCAGCAACAGAAAAGTGGTAAATGATGTGAGAGTGGCAATGCTGAGAATGTCGACACCTAATCGAATGACTAGCTCTAAACTTGGAGGATACTCAACGTAAAATGTTAATATCAATCATGACAGGAAATATGATTCCGGAGGATCATTAACATTTATATCAATGTAGCTCAGGGCAGAAGGAGTAAGAGTAAGCATGGACTTGGAAACACTGCCATCTCTATCTCTCTCTTTCTCCATGCCCATGCCCATGCCCATGCCTATGCCTATTTCTTACCTATGTCATGATCTCGTTATCTACAGATATCTATAAGCTATATTTTTTAAAACGCAGTACCGTCAGATTGGTGCCTACTCATAGTGCCCTATGCGACAGGGTAGAACTGCCCTTGTGAGTTTCTGACATTTGTTAACCCGTTTCGGGAGTAGAAAGCCTGCCTTTGTCCCTTAGAGTGGCTGGTGGTTTTGTTAGATCTCTCTGGAGCTAGATTTATACCTCGGTCCTTGGCTCCGCGCGAGAAAGAATTCACGCCGAAGCCTGGTTCGTGATCGAAGTGAGTTTATGAGCGTTAGAAGAAGTTTCAGGTTTACACGGCATCCAAGGGGCTCCTCCCGGACACGCGGCTTAGCTGGAAGCGGCTCTGCGTCCCGCAACGCGTGCCAAAGCTCTCT
>NW_022103906.1:92438203-92504151 GCF_000313985.2 Echinops telfairi | reverse complement strand
GAGCATGTGCGCTGTGCCACTCCTTTGTTCCCCTAGCTTGGCCCTCTGGGCACGTGTTAATGGACATCTCCCAGCCCTATGCTGGCCTACCTAACAGTTTCGAACGGCTGATCTTTCTATTAGCATCCCCGTTCATCACAGTTATGCCAGGAGAGCTCCTTATGGAAGTGAACCTCCTTATGGAACCGCTCAAATCAGAAAATATAAGTTGAAATAACAGAGCTAAAACAGATTGTTTCAAAAAAAACTCTGACATATTCTTTTCAAAAAATCTTCGGAAAGCACTTCTTCTGGTTACAAAAAAAAAAAGTAGGTGTGTTTCCCTTTCCCCCTCTAAATAAATCAACCCTGCCCCCCATATATCAGATATAAAATGAAAATTAAAATCCTCTGAAAAGTAGAAAACAGAAGGGAGATCAGCCAAGGTGCTTTGGAGCTGCGGAATATCATGTTGATGAATCCCTTGGGTTTTCATGTTGACCCAGGCTTGTAGTTTACCTAATTGGAAATGTCTCTGAAAATAGATGAGAGAAAGAAAGGAAAAACCTTTATCCCAGTTCAAAGAAAGAGAAAAATGGCAGCTTATTAAGAGAAACATTACAAGAAAAAAATGATCACCCCCAACTACATCACAGCAATGATGAAATGAGGATTTAATACTTCTGCCCTCAACAGACTGGAATCAGGCAAAGGTACCTCACCACTGCGCCACACTGTGTACCTCAACACTAGTGCTGAGGGGCTGTTATACGGGGTTCAGGAAAAGCCATACTGGATGATAACGAGGTCCTCCTTGATGTTCCGAGGTGCCAGATTAGAGGCTAGACTCTGTCCACACCTGGAAATAACAAAGTACCTTCCTTTCCTTTGGGGACAACATCAGACAACATTGAGAGTGGGGATTTTCATCACAACGCAGAAGTAATAAGGTCACTTGGTGTGGTCTCAGTGGAGAATAATCGGGGCACAGTATCAAGATTCCCCTGACATTACCAGCCAGAGTAGCATCAATAAAAGTCTAATGGGGAGACTAAGTTCCTATCCACGCCCAGCAGTAATGAGGAACCGCACCACCATGGCTGTGTTAATGGAGGCCACATAGGCAAGTTGGAATTCTATGCCAACTTATAATAACAAAGTATTACCTTCCTTCCCTCCACTGAAGAAGTAACAGAAGAAGCAAGCTAAAAGAGATTTAATACGCTTTAAATGTTGTTTTTATGATCGTGAGTAACATAAAAACAAAAATGTGCAGATATAAATTTTTTAGACATTCATCACACAAGGAACCTAGAAAAGTGTCATCTTAATAGAAAAGATGACAGATTCCAATCCCAAAATGACATCACGTTGAAATGATCTGACAAGATCATAAAGTTATTACCATCATCAATGGTTCAATGAGTAAATAAGAACAGGCTTCAGAAAATGAGGAAAAGTTGCAGAAAAGAAATAGATTATGTAAATAAGGGCCATGTAAATGTTTAAAATTGAAAAATGCAATAACAAATTAAAAAACTCATTATATGGACTCAACAGCAAACTGTTGAGCAGAGAGAACAAAACAGTGAACTTGAACATAATACAATAGAAATTACCCAGAAGGAAAATGAGAGAGAAAAATAGTGTCAAATCAAGTACAAAGAGCCTTGGGAACGTGAGGGACTGTAAGAGAGATTTAACATGATGCTGCTGGAAGAAGGGAAGGAAGAAAGAAGAGAAATGGAGAAGGGGTGAAAAATTATTTGAAGATGTAGTGTCTGAAAAGATTCTGAATTGAGCAAAATAAAAGTGTAATCTCTAAACAGAAAAAGGCAGGGTGGCCCGCGACAAAGAGATGCATTCGAAGAATAATTGTATTCATTTCTTATGTTGTTCTTACAAATTACCACAAACGCAATAGTCTAAAACATACATGTACGCATAGACACACACACACTAAGGGAGAGAGGAAGGGGGAGTGGAAGAGAGAAAAAAAAAAGATGTTACACTTCTGGAGTTCAGGAGCCCCACAGTGACAAGGAGAGCATCCTTAGAACGCAATTCCTCCTGGGAACTTAGGCAGAAAACCACGCCTCTGCTGTGTGTGTGTGTGTGTGTGTGTGTGTGTGTGTGTGTGTGATCAGTGCTACATCTTCGCACCAAACACACGCATTCTTTCTCCTTCTTTGTTGTCTTGTTTCGCTTTCCTTCTCTCACTTCCCTTTCCCTCATCACGTTTCCCACCCTATCGCTGACACTTATGCCTCAATTCTATAAAAAAATCATTGTAATTACACTGGGCCCACCCAGTTAAACTGTGATGCAATCCTAATTCAAGAGGCTTAAATGGAAAGTTCCTTTGCCATGTAAAGTAACAGGTTTATAGTGTTCGTGGATTAGGAGATATATATATATATATAAAATCTTTGTTGGGTCATTATTCTGATATATGTATAATTAAGTTTCTGAAAACAAAAGTATTAATTATAGACAAAATATCTTGAAAGACTCAAGAGATAAATGCAGCTTTCCTATAGAGGATAGTTAATAAAAAAATAATTTGAATATCAGCTGATTTCTCATCACTACTTGTAGAGGTAAAAATTCAAGAAAACTTAAACTTTGATTTCTGTGGTAGTTCAGGATTATGACAAGTAGACCCTCCAGTATGAGGAGTGGAGTCAAACCTGTCAATCAAGTCACAGCATGATGAGAATTTCTTCATGTCATAAGCTTTTGTACAAAGGCAAGATCAACAGAGATGATCTCTTTCTCTCTGATACTTTGCCTTCTTGCCCACTCGGACTCTGCCACCAACATTGAGACTTGCTGGCACCCTGCCATGTTTCCACCTACTGTTGGATCCATGGGATTCTGCACCACTGGCCTGTGATCTTCTTGCTTCACGGCTCACCATTCGGCATCACAAGCTTGTGTCTATGGGAGTCTGTGAAGGAATTTATGGACTAGCATCTGATTTATGGACTTGAGTTAGAGTGGGCTGGGACCCGTCTTTTCTATATACTTACTACTTGACATAAGTCTCTTTCTTGTACATGGATGAGTGTCACTGAATTTGCTTCTCTAGATAACCTGGCCCAACACATTATCCTCATCATTGTACTTTTATTCCTGGCATAAAACAAATTAGGCTTTGCCTTGTTGTTCTCATATTAAGCCATTCTTGAACTCACTAACTTGTTATGGGGTAGGATTCTACAAGCTATATTCTACGCTATATTAAACAGGATATCTAAAACTTTATTTATTGTAAATATTGACCCCAGAACAAATCACTACACAAAAATGCAAATCTGTAACAAACAAATTAGTAAATAGAGTGCCACCTTTCTAAAGTAGAATGACTAGGAGTAAAATCACAACTAAATACTTACCGAGTTATTTAAAGACCCCAGCTTTATAAGATAGTTTGGTGGTTAAATGCAGGATCTTACCTAATAGCCCAGCCAGTTCCCATTCAAGTTTTCCCTCTTCCCCTAACCAGCATGTGGTTTTAAATAAACCTCTGTGTCTAACATCCCATCCTACACAGTTTTTTAATTTAATAGTATTGTCTGCGTCACTTTTGTGAAGAATACAGATGCTTCATAGCAGTGATTCCTACATTGACCCTCTCTGGTTCTGCAGACTAGTCACTGGGAATGGAGAGAAGGAACTCCAGAGACCTGATAAGAGGGGTGATCTTCTTATCACAGATTGCAGATGGTTTACTGGAAAAGGTCTCCTTTTCCATTATTCCTATCTTTCCTAACTTCATGTGACAGTCTACAGATTTGATAATCAGGCTCTTGTCACCAACTACAGTCATCCTCTAATGGAATCCCCCAGACTATGAAACCATTTGGATGGGAAGATTTTTTTAATGATTCTGGAAGTAAACATATTCACAGCGTAGGTAGAGGTGTGTCCCTTGGCAGCATCTGCTTCGTGAGTACCGTCCACTCCCTCCCCAGGAGCCCTGTGAACTCCAGGGGGCCAGAGTTGAAGATGAAAATGCATAAGGGCACGGCTTTCCCATATCTCTTTGCTGAGTCCTGTGAATGCTGGTAAATGCCAGGTATCCTATTGGAGCAATAACTCCACAAAATAAATTAAAACTTGATATATAACAAAAATATCTTTGAAGCATAAAAATATAATTAAAATATTATTGTGAAGGAGTAGCTGGGTATAATTAGTGTTAGAAAATATATCCTAAAATAATTGCAAAACAAATGTCTCTACACTGAAGGTAAATGATAATTAAAGATTCCTGTAACATAAGAGACAAGAACTACCAGAAAGAATAAAGCTATAAATAAATAGAGCACATTTCCCTTCTCTTGAACTTTCAATATCATGTTTAACAGTTGATGTGGTTCTCAATGAACGTAGATATGTAGACACTTTTATTATAAATAGGATAGATAAAGTAACATAATAAGAGGTAAGTGTCAACACTTCATATAAACTGGTAAAATAAAATACATCATATAGATAACAGGGTAATATCTTGTGCAATCCATAGAGAAGATATATAAGTAGATGCAAACATAATAGATAAATCAAAGAGGAATTCTAATAAATGCTCAAGCAACACACAGGAAATAGGAAGAGATAAAAACAGAGATTACAAATGGAAGATTTATGTCCTAACCTACCAATAATGACAACAGTAAATATATCCAGATTCTTGGATTTTGTTTTATTTTTTGCTCAAGATATGGGGCATTGGTATAGTGATAGTATCTAACCTAGTACAATGCACCATCTTTTGATTTTAACTAGATGGAAACACACCTTTTTCTGGTTTTAACTAGACTGGTCCCTTTTGAGAAAATGTCCGCAATGTAGATGGGGACGTTTCACCATCCTCGCTCCAAAGAGGAATCCAGGTCTTCTGTAAATGATCTTTAAAGATCATTTTGTTCAGTCTCCTGGCAGTCCATGACGACTTCATTATTCTCGCTATTTAACACGATACTGGACCAGTTGTGAAGGTTTTTATTTGCCTGACATACTGAGTTATATCTCCCGTGGAGCACTCTATTCTTTCACAGTCATCAGTACGTAATTCAGACCTCTTCCCTCTCAGCAAGCAACGGGTTAATGAGTCTTCCTCCGAGTCCTGTTCTCCATGTACCCCATCTTCGCAGAATGTCTGCTCGGCATAAAGAATGAACTAAACGCTGTGAACGGACACTGCTGCAACGCTTCCCTTTCCTGATTTTAACCCACATCCCCTTGATCTTATGAACAACTGCTCCTTGCTCTATGCACAAGTTCTTAATGTGCACAATAAAGTGTGCAAGAATTCTCATTCTTTCCCAAGCCTATCCATATTTTTTTATGACTCACACAGTCAAATGCTTGTGTATAGCCAATAAAACACAGGAAAACATTCTTCTGGTATCAGATGTCAGAAATGATATCGGTTATTCCACGTTCCCTTTTAAACTTGACTTGAATTTTTGACAGCTGTTTGTTGACGTATAGCTTTAGCTGTTCTTAAATTATCTGAAGTAAAAATGTTCTTGCTTGTTATTAATGATGTTATTTTGATAATTTTTGCATGCTGTCAGCTCACTTTTATTTGAAATATGCAAGTCTGTTGACCAAGTAGCTGCTTTCCAAATTTCTTGGTATAGATGATTATAATCATTTAACATTCTTGAAATTGTAAATCTGTAGAAGTGGAGAACAAGGAATTGGATCCCAATAGAGGGAATTGAGTATGATTATAAAAGGGGAACATGAGGTATCCTTGTGATGATGAAAATCTTCTGTATTTTGATTTTATCAGTATAATATTGTAATCTATATAGTTTTTCAATATGTTGAAGCAAAATAGGTAAAAGGGCCCTGGACTCTCTCTGCATTACTTCTTGCAAATGCATGTACATCTATAATTATTTCAAGAATTTTAAAAGTTTGATAAAAAATAGAACTTTTGTCCAACCTCATTTGGAAAAAAAATTGGAATTAATCTCAACAGTCTACATTGCTGTAGGTAACATAATTGTTTACCTGTAATTAATACATCTATACCCAAGCAAAGTTTTTTAAAATTTTTGTTGTTCTCAATATAACAACAAAGAAATAACTTGGCCAGTGGCAACATAGTAGGGAGAGCAGTTTCAACATTGATATTATGAATCAAAAAATTAAGAAAATACCTTTACTTTACAATTATTCATTGGATGATCTATCTACAAATAAGACATGACTGATGTTAAGAAGATTTGTTAAAATATAAATATATGAGACCAAAATAACAGAGACATAAAAATAAGAAAATATAATGCAAATGGGAATTTTTAGCACACATTGGCTATATCTTTGCATAGACAAAATCATGTATAGCTATATAGCATAGATTGGAAAACTTATTTTTCTTACATGGCAGATAGGAGATAGTTTAGATTTTATAAGCTCTAGGGCTTCTATTGAAATGATTCCACTCAGCTGTTGTCTGAATACAGCCATAGACAATATGCGAACAATAGGCACGATCGTCATCGAATAATGCATTATTTACAAAATGCTTACTGATTGGACTTGGGCATTGTTTCCCAACCCTTGTTACGAAATATGTAAACATATCAGTAAAAATGCCTATCTAATGTATGTACTTTTATTTTTATACATATGCATAGACCACTGCATTTTCCAGACTGCATCTTGAAATAAAGGTTTCTGACTCGCTAAGCACAAATTAATAACCAGCACATTAGTAACAAATATAGAAACACACAAAATACTCCAATCAATTAATACTTTTTACAAAAAAGTTCATTACAGTGTATCTACAGTGCCATTACAGTGTATCTAGTAAGTACTGACAATGGTGTCTGCAAGTCCCTTTATGTAGATCAAACCAGATCTGATTGTTTAAGTTATGAGCTAAAGCTAAGAATGTTCTAAGGGGGAGATGCTTTAAATAGTTTGGTTTGAAACAACAGAGTGTGAACATGAACTCATTTCACTGAAGTATTTACTATGTACAAGCTGCTTGCCTGGGCAAACCCTACCTGACAGTTGCAAAGCAGGAATATCATGACAGAATTCTCTTATTGTGTCTTAAAGATATCCCTTCTGCCTGAGTGTGCTATGTTTTCATAACCATTTGTCTACAAGGGAAAACACGATCCTACCCCACTGCTCGCTACACCAGAAACACCTGCTGAGGAATTCAGCAGTGACCTGGGGAGATTCCCATAGATTTTCTTTGTAAAAGTGAGGAGACAAGCCAAGCTCATGGGTCAAATGAAGATAGTAAGCAGCTTTAAAAGTTACCTAGTAGAGAAATCAGAGTAAAGACTAACCAATGAAGCAAATTTAACTTGGGACACAAGAAATCACAATGGGAACACAGAATATTTCTGTACTTGACAAGAGCTTTGAGCTGCTGTGAAAACACTAACGAAATATGAACAGAATTCTTTGGTAAAAGAAAAATCAAAAGAGAAATATCAAAACTAGGAACTATAAAAACTTTTTAAAAAGTAGTGACTATCCTAATGGACAGAATTGTAAACTGAATTAATGAATAGCCTACTTTTTCCCAAACACATAGTAAAAAGAGAGATGAATAGAAATGATGAAGAAAAAAATGAAATTATGGCAGATATGTGAGTTGTAACCAGGAAAATCAATGGCATACACATGAAGAGGTGGGTGGGAGAGAAGATGGGAGGGAGTAGGGAGATGAATTAGGGAGTATGGCAGTGAGCATAGACATGCAGAGACCGAGAGGGATGCATGAAATATACCATATTGGAAAACTCTTCATAGTTTTAGATCAGAGAAAAATAATTCACATAAATACAAAGGACACTATACGGAATTCTGAAAAAAGAGAGAAAATATTTAAATTAGGAACCTAAACCTTTATTGTAAACTCAACAGATAGATGATTAAGGACAAAGGAAGACCGTTGTAGATACAGAAATCTTAGAAAAATATATCTAAAAACCTTTAAGAAATATGTTTTCTCTAGCTTTTACTTGAATAGAAAATTAAATCGTATTTTCCATAGTGTTGTTTGTCAATCTTATGGACTCCCAGAGTGGTGCAAATGCTAATATGAACAAATACAAAATAAATGTTTCGAAATTTGATACCATTCAGATGGAGCACTTATGGAGAAAGGCCTGATGGTTTTTACCAAAAAAATATCAAACATGAAAAGTTGCATAAAGAGTGTTCTATTCAGAGGCATGGGACACGACGAGTTGAATTCAATGGCACAAGTGGAGAACGATTCCATTCTCGAGCAGAAGGGTATAAAGTGTTAACTGGCATTAGGGAAGGGCAGTTTTCTAAGGGAATAAGCTTGCACGGGGGTTCCAAATAGCAACAAATTCAAAAAGATAAAGAAAGACATCACAATCACATCACAATTCCTTGCTCTTGTAAGTGAGAGACAATGACGAAACTCTGTACCATCTGCTCAAACAAAGGCAAGAGTTTATTATGGAACAAACCCCTATTACTTCCATACAGCCACATTCTCAACCCAAACAAAATGATGTCCAAATGGCTCGCCTTTCTAAGAAGATAAAAAGGAAACTAGCATCCTGTGGATTCCTACTCATATTGACCCGATGTAGGGTTTCTGAGACTGTACACCTTTATGGGAGCAAACATTTTCTTTTTCTCCTGAGGAGCAGCTAGTGGGTTTGAACCCCTGACCTTGCAGTCAGCAGCCACAAAATTACCCAACAGCACCACCAGGACCCCTTTTCTAGGAAGGTGATTCTTAGGAATTTCAAAATGAATCTCTATGTTGGTGCAAACCTAACAAGCTTTTATTAAGGCATTTGGTTACATTCAGAATAGAAGAATGTTTTATTTGCTTGCTTTCTGCAAAAATACTTCTTTTAAAATGTTAATCTCCATTCACTCTTCTGTAATACACTTCTGCTTGTCAGTTACTTTACGAGTCTATTATAAATATACAATAGATGAGATAAAGAATAATAACTAATGGGGATATGAAGTGGTTAGTGTTTGATTTACATTATCTCACTTTTGAGCTTCACAAACAATACAGCAGGCTACATTTCTGGCTACATGACAACTTACTATGTGGGAGTCTCCAGCTTAAACACTCTAGTTCCCACGGGTGATAGGCATACCTCTCTGACAGCAATCCAGGGCTATCACCCAAATTGTATTATGATTCCCATTGAGAGAAGAGGGAAAGAGTTTGCAATAAAGATGTTAAATAGCAGATCCATACCACAGACCTCATACCTGAGAACAATCAGACCTGGGATTCAAAGCCACGTTCTCTGCCTCCAAACCCGGGCATGTTTTTTCACAGATCCTCTCTCATCTCTAAGTACAAGAATGAAATCACATTGCATTAGCCCCGTGTCTAGCCCAGAGACATTTTCTTTCCTTCTGTCTGTACCAAAACGGAGCCAGGAGATGCAAGTGAAGGCCATCCGTCATTCGAAAGAAACCTGCGAAAAGCCCATTAGCCAGAAGAACAGCATGTTTTGGGACACCTTTCACATACGCTGGCTCAGGGACCTTTTCGATACAATTATGACCTTGTCCCTGTTATCAAAGGACTGTCAGCAAGCACTTAAGGAACTCACCTGCCTGCTAAAGTGCCCCGTAGGCCAATGGAAGATGTTTCTCAAGCAGAAAGTCAGAAACTCTTGCTGATTGCAGCAAGATCCAAGACAACCTGGCACAGGTCAGTCCGCAGCTTTGGCCTCCAGGAAGCCATCTGCCTGTACAGCTGAACTTAGGATGAAGTAGCACAATCAGCAGGGGAAGATGAAGTGAAGAAGGTAATGCCAGAGGCCCTTCTTTTCAAGTCTGTACACATATTCAACATTCTACTCTCAGGTGCAAAAACAAAACAAAGAAATATCCCATATATTACAGGCACATCGCTTCACAGGGGGGACTTAACGAGGAGTTTAAAGATCCTTATCCAAATTAGAAACATTGAGGTCTGTTTTTACCAGATATTGTGCTGGACACTTAATATGAAGCATTGCAAGTAAACCTTGTGGAAAACCATTGGTAAGGAAAACTGGGTTTCAGTTGAAAAATTTTAAAACCTTGTTCTACATGAGAGGCCCTGGTGAAATATTGGATTGTGCCTATGGATGTTAACCTCAAAGTCAGCAGTTTAAACTACAGAAGGAATATGAGGTTGCTTGCAACCTTGAAGTTTAACGTCCTCCAAAATCCACGGGGCAATGATTCTGCTGTATAAGGGCAATGGGTTGACAGTGTCATGACGGCAGTGGGATCTTGCCTAACTGTTAGCAGTTAGTTGATAATAGAACTACTTTGATGCACGAAGCTCCATTCCATGCAAATCTCAAAAAGGGGCTAAAATAAAACACAGAGCAGTGTGGCAGGGCATGCCAGAGACTAGGAATGCCACGACTGCATATTCAGGACCCAAAGAAAGGAGCTCTTCACCTGAGAGCCAATTAGCTGGCTTCCCTTGTTCAAAGTCATGGCGCATACAGGTCTGTTGAGTGACTATAACCTAGTGACTTGGTTGAAGAACGTGCGTCCTCATGCTCTGTGTCTTCCAATAGCACACTGGTGATTTTTTTTAGTTGTTATGTGCCAATAAGACAGTTTCAACTCATGGTGACCCTGCGTCAGAGAACAAAACACTCCCCAGTCCTAGGGCATCCTCATAATTGCTCCTACATTTGAGCCTATGGATGCTGTCACTGTGTCAACACAACTTGTCCAAGGTCTTCATCTTTTTCGCTGCCTCACCAGTTGACCAAGCACGATGTCCTTCTCCCAGGACCGGGCTCTCTTGACAACCTGTCCCAAGTATGTTCGACAAAGTTCTTACTTCTAAGGAGCCTTCCGGCTGTTTTTCTTCCAAGATAGATTTATTTTTTGTTCTGTTGGCAGTCCATGTTGTTGTTGTTAGGTGCCATTGAGTCAGTTACAAGCCATTGCAACCCTGTGCACAACAGAGTGAAACACTGCACTGGCGTGAGCCATCCTGATAATTGTTCCTAGGCCTGAGCCCATTGTTACAAGCACTGTGTCCATCCATCTCCTTGAGGGCCTGTCTCTTCCCCTTCACTCTTTGAAACATGATGTTCTTTTCCAGGGACTGGTCTCTCCTGACAATATGCCCAAAGTACGTAAGATGAAATCTTGCCATCCTTCTTTCGAAGGAGCACTTGATGTACTTCTTCCAACAGATTTTTTACAACAACACAGAAGCCACCACAGTATGACAAACTGGTAGACCATGGTATATTCTATATCCTTTTCCAGCACCACAATTGAAATTCATTGATTCTCCTTCTGTCTTCCTTATTCAATGTCCAACTTTCACCTGCCTATGTGGCCATTGGAAATCCCATGGCCTGTGTCAGGCATATCTTAGTCCTCAAAGTAACATTATTGCTGATGATTTCAGCCAGGCTAATTTCCAACCCTGTGCCTCAATTTACACAAATAATAAAGGGGGCTTCAGACTACATTATCTCTAACTCCCTTCTAATTCAGACTATCAGACTTTAGATTATCATTCTCAAATACACGTTTATAACAACAAGGCAGTTTTATATAAAATATTATATTGTCTGATTAAAAAATGTGTAGGTAGAAATAAAAGAACCAGTTCAGACTCAAGAGTCATATAGGACAGAGTAAAACTGCCCCACAGGGCTCCCTAGGCTATAAATGACATGCAAGCAGACTGCCTTCTCGATCTGGACCCGCCTACCGTTCCCAGGTG
Organism: Echinops telfairi; assembly: GCF_000313985.2. NCBI lineage: Eukaryota > Metazoa > Chordata > Mammalia > Afrosoricida > Tenrecidae > Echinops > Echinops telfairi. The sequence goes on along the minus strand of NW_022103906.1, from coordinate 92,492,420 downwards.
AGCACTTACTCACTGTAGCACCAGGACACCTTAGGATGAAACAGCCTGATGACTTACTTCCTCGAGAACGTTTGGCTCAATTCATTGAACATGGAAGGATTCCCAAAGCCAATTGAGAGATTTTAAGCTACATTTTTTCTCCTTCTGTAAAGACAGGTATAAATATTAACTTATATTTTATAGAATGTTATGGTTTATAAAGTCCACATATATCATTTCATTAATTTTTACCTTGTGATTTAAATGATGGTTTTTAGAGAGCAAATCGGTTTCCTATTCAGCAGTTCACACACATTTTGTTTCATGCCGTTGATTTCACTTCCCACAAGGTAACAGGACTCTTCGTATGTCCTTCCTGCGTGTACTATTTCTATTCTTTTGGGGGTTTTTCCTGATTCATTTCTGTCTTGGCGATTTATCCCATAGAAAATGCTGCTCTTTCAATGTCATATGGTTGATTGTTCTAAGGAATGTGTACCTCCCTGGAATGAGTGTTCACCCAGCAGGACTGCTTTTGTTTGCCCAAGTGGTGAGTCATGACTGTTAGTACAGGTCCAGTCCTGAAGAGAGCCACAAGCCAGGGTTAGGGGTTCCATCCATCTCAATCAGCCCGTCATGAATTTGCATTTTGTTCCACATTTTCGTCCACTCTCCCAGGTTGGCTCTGGTGAACGCTACTGCAGGAGTTAGCAGTGGCAGTTAGGGTCCCTGTGTTTCTCTAGTCGCAGGATCATGGGGATTGACGTTTGAGTAGTCCATTATTGCTTTGAACTAATTTTTTCCATGTTTCTTTTGTTTACTTCACTCTTCTTTGCTCTTGATGAGGAGGGAACAATAGTTACACTGCAGGTGGCCACCCCCACTCATTAAAGACCCTAACTGCTACTCACAAAAGTAGAATGTAGAGTATTGTCTTTGTGAACTACGTTTTGCCAGTTGAACTTGATGTTCCTTTCAACTATATCCCAATCCTCTAGACTGTGATGCATTTCATCCAGGTTTTTGGTTATGGCTGAAAAATTATGTAACTTTGCTCCCTGTTTGCTCTATTATAAGTGTGAAAAGCATATAGTTGTATATCAGTGTACATATCATCTGCCAGACATGTGTATAGTAGTAAGTGTAAACCTGTTTGCCTACTCACCTTGTTCATCTGCGCTATCTGCCTAGGTATCCAATTGTAGTTTTGTTTTTCTTCCTCATAATGCACAATTTCATATGGAATAGCACTCACCTTTATTAGTTTTAGCTTTTGTTCTGCTCTCTTTGCCCTCTTTTTCTTTCATGAGTCTACCTTATCAATTGCCTCCTTCACCCAAATTAACGTCTACCTAGTCAATGATTCTCATTCTTCTCCCTTCACATCCCTGGTAACCATGATTTTTTCCCCCCTATGAGTAAATCTTTTCTTGACTTTCTTTAGTGTGCATTTTTATAATTTTTGTTCTTTTGTGGTTCACTTATTTCACTCAGCATAATGTCCTCCAGGGTCATTCACATTATGAGAAGTTTCATAGATTCTTTGTAATTGTTTAATGTTGTATAATATTCCAATGTTTGTATGAACTGTAGTGTGTTTATCCATTGATAGGCACATTGGTTGTTGTCTCATCTCTTTACTCTCGTGAAAAATGTTGCGATGAACATGGGTGTACCTGTCCATGTTCTGACTTTTTATCATTATTATTATTATACATAATAATTTCTGGATCAAATGGTACTACTATTACCAGATTCTAAAGGAAACCTACTGTTTTCCACAATGGTTGTGCCATGTTGAAGTCCCCTCAGCAGTTCTGTGAGTTCCAATCTCTTCAGACCATCATTAGAATATGTTGTTGACTTTCATGTTTTGCTTTATCATTATTGCTAAAGTGAGTACATATCTCACTGTTGTTTTGATCTGCAGTTCTCTAATGGCTGATCAGAAGGAGCCCTAGTAGCATAGTGTTTATGTATTGGGCTAATCAAGAGGTCAGCAGTTTGAAACCACCTTCCATTCCATGGGAGAATGATTAGACTTTCTACTCCCATAAACATTTATAATCTCAGAAACACACAGGGGCAGCTCTACCCTTTCCGATAGTATCTCCATGAGTCAGAATACACTTGATGGCAGTGGGTCAGAGAACAACTGAAGAAAGAGCTATGGTGTCACTGATGTGTAAGCATTGGATTGGTGACTGCAAGGTTGGTGATTCAAACCCATCAGTTGCTCCTCCAAAGAAAGATGAGGCTACCTGCTCCCATAACACTTTGCAGCCTTGAAAATTCTAAATAAGGTCGTTATGAGTCAGCATCAACTCAAAGGTAGTGTGTTCATGGCCAATGATAATATTGTAACATGTTTGTTGTCACCTCAATCCTTCTTTGGGGAAATGCCTTTTATGTCCTCTGACCCTTATTTAATTGAGCTGATTTTTTGGTTGTTTTTGAGAAGTTGTTTTCTATAAAGTTTTAAGATTAGCCCCTTGTCAGTTATGCAACTGCCAAATATTTCCTCCAATATATTTCTACTCTTGTGGAGTAAAGATATTGATATCTATAAATTGCTTTGGCTAAAATGGACATTTTCACAATGTTAACTTTTCCTATCAATGAGCAAGGTAAACTCTTCCATTTAGGTAGGACAACTTTAGTTTCCTGTAAAAGTAGTAGGTAGTTTTCTTTGTATAAGTCTCATATTTCTCTCATACTTATTCTCAAGTATTTTATCTGTTTGGTAGTTATTATAAGTGGTATTTTTTTCTGATTTCCTTCTCATAATCATTTGTTTTTGATATTATTTTGGTTTTTTGTATAAATGAATCTGACAAATTTTTTGAATGTTAATTTTGTACTCTGTTGCTTTACTCAATATTTCAGTGAGTTCCAGTAATTTCCTTTCAGTCTGGGGGATTTTTTTGTAAATAGGATCATATAATCTTTCAAGAGGAATAGTTTTATTTCTTCACTATCCATTTGAGAGCCATTTCTTTCTCTTGTCTTATTTCCCTGGATAAGCCTTCCAATATAATATTAAATAGAAAGGGTGGTAGTGGGCATCCTGTGTCATTCACCTTAAGAAGGGGGAATTCTTTCAGTTTCTCTCTATTGAGTTTATTGATTGCCCTTTGTAAGTAACATGTTATTTTCTCTGAATTTATTGTTCTAAAGATTCTTTGTTTTTCATTTTAGGACGTGTGATAGTTTAGTAGGCCAGAATTCTGTCATTTTTCAGTTGAGGCCTCTCCCATGACATGATCTGGCAATACGTTCAACCCCATGATGGAATCTACTGTGAACAGCCAATCAGTCATGGGAATATTAGGGTAGAATGCAACCCCTTACTTAGTCACACCTCTGATGATGCTTCCTTGGACGTATGGCCTAGTCCATATGCAGACACTATGGAGAGTTTATTCTCTTTTGCTGGCCTAGATCCTGCCTGTGCCTCATGGACCTCTGCTCTGTTGGTCTTGTGTCAAAGGCCTGCCATATTGCGTGCCAACCTTGGGAGTCATGAGTCTGCCTTCAGATCTGCTAGCCTTGGACTCATCTACCTCTGCACATATCAAACTTGGTCATTTTGCTTGGTCTTCCTGCTTCCTGGTTCATCTGGCAGAAAAAAGCCTTCATCTTTTCCAATCCAAGGGCTTGAGATGGCCTGGACATTTCAACTGGATGAACCACATTCTTGGTAATAAAATTTTCTTCCATCATATATGTACAAGCATCACACATATTGCTTCTCTAGAAAATCAATCCCAACACAAAATGTTTCAATATTATATCTTTGTGACCTATTTCGGAGTTGTCTCCTGTATGGGTCACAATCAGCATGGACACAATGACAGTGACTTATTTGTTTGTTTGTTTTTTATCCTGCATGGGGTTCACTGAGCTTCTTAGAAAGATTTCTTTCCATTTTTTCGCAATATTACAGAAGTTTTCTGCTGCTCAGCATTTGAAAATTTTGTCTGAGCTTGTTAAATTTTTTTCCCCTTTTTGGTTTGTATTGTTTTCTGGCCCTTCCTGTTCTGGAATTTCAATCATCATCCCACATAATTGTTATACTTTCTTTATTTTTCATTTTCTGTTTCTTTTTGTCCCCTCACAAAATGGTATAAGGGGCTTGTTTTAAATTCACAGATTCATACTTCAATTGATGTAATCACAATCTTCTGAACTTTTAATGTATTATCTATCTATCATTGAGATTTTGTGATAATTTTCTATGTGCTAAATGCTATTGTATGCATTCTAATTGTCTATTAATTTTGGCATTTTGCTCTTGTATTGTTTTCCTGACTGCTTCTAGGATATATTTTCTATTTTACTTAATTGCATTTATGGTTTCCTTGATATCTTGGAAATATATAGATATAACCTTCACAAAGTTCATAGAAAAATGAAATTAAAAGATAATGGAATTTCTTCATTAACTTCTTAAAGCATTCCTATGCATCTTTTGAATTATCTTAGATATCATAATTAACTTTTTCCTTGAAGAGGTTTATTTGTATTTTATTTTGCTTACAACTTGTCCTTTATTTAATTTGAAAGTGTCTGTCATCTGAGAAACTTTGGAATTTTTTTATTCATTGATTATATGTTGGTGTATTAGACTCTAGTCGTTTTTTGTTCTGTTTTTTTTAGAATTTCCAGACAGGCATGGTGGCCTTACTACTTCAGATGCTAGTTTGGAAGCACGTAGCCCCTCCCCTCCTGTCTCCTGGTGGCTGTAGTGACTGGTGAGACAGTGACTGCGGGTCTCTGCTTGCTGGTCAGGGAGAGAAACGACTGCCCTGTGAGCAGCTGTTGTACACCATCTGTTGCTATTCAGTGTTTCAGGAGCCCATGGTGTGAAGAGCCTGTGAGGTAGAGCAGGAGGTGGTAGGTGGCTGGCTAGTGGCAGACAATATACTCCTCTCACCAGATAGGGAAAAAATAAAACATTAGGAAAAATAAGAAAGAAATTTTAAAATGAATTAAATATTTAAAAAAAGAGTTACATTTTTAAAAGAATGAGGGAAGAATAAACTAGTAAAATGGACAAGGCAGACAAAAGGAAAGAGGTAATGAGAGCAAGCACAGAAAGAAACCCCACACATGAAAAGAAAATCCTGATAGATATCACTGCAACACTGCCTTTTATACAACCAACGGGGGACATTCCTGCAGGTGGGGCTGGAGCCTGGGACACTTTACATGTTTGTGTGTGCACCTCTGATGACAACAGTAGCAAGGGGGAAATTTAGATCCCCTAAAGTACACCCTGTCAGTCACATAGGTGCCATTAATGCAGGGATTGGTCTGTGCAGGAAATGGTGCAGTGGATGGTCACTGGTGGGAGGAGTGGTCTAATCATACCTGTGGGGCAATGCGTGTGTCTGTAGACATTTCATTAGTATGGGCATAAGAGAATCTCCACATTAGTCACAAGAATGGTTTGATAGGGGAAAAAAAAGTTGTAAAGGGAATTTTCTGGTGCTACTTATTGGTATGGACAGGTTAACTTTAGGGGAGGCACAGTCAGTTATCCCATTGCAACTCATTCTCAGGGAATGGTAGGGAGGTACCTGACACAGGGCATACAATGGTCACCTTATAGGCCTTCATGTCTCCTTGGCCCTTGTAAAAAGAGCTTGCAGGCAACATATCTCCTCCTCTGCCTTCACAACGAGGGAGGTGAATCAAACTCTATCAGCCCAAAGCCGGTTCCTATAAGGTTAAGGTCAAACATGCCTCTGCTAACCAACCTTCTTTATCAATCATCCCTCCTGTAGGACTCTTCTGATACAAACCTTCCCTCCCATGGAACTCTCTGCTTCTATTCTGGGTTGAATAATTCATTGCAATGCCCAGGCAGAATTAATAAATATTCATGATCTCAGAGTTTATTCAGAAGTTAACAAATTACAATTCAAGATCAGAAATGCTCAGGACACAATTCTTCTGGACCAGTGGTTCTCAACTTGTGGGTCGTGACCTCTGGGGATCAAATGACCCTTTCACAGGGTCACCAAAGACCATCAGAAAGCATCTATTTCTGGATGGTCTTTGGAACTGAGAAACCATTCCTCTATCCGTCTCCAGGTGGGTCCACTCACATGAAGATATACCCCATACTAGAACCTACTACACCATGTTTCAAGGCAAAATTTCATTTTTTGTAATTAGAAATAAATATTTCACAATATGTTACATATTGTTTTGTGATTAATCACTATGCTTTAATTATGTTCAATTTGTAACAATGAAAATACATCCTGCATATCAGCTATTTATAACAGTAGCAAAGTTATGGTTATGAAGTAGCAACGAAAATAATTTTGTGGTTGGGGGTCACCGCAACATGAGGAACTGTATTAAAGGGTTGCAGCATTAGGAAGGTTGAGAACCACTGTTTTAATCAGTCATACCTGCAGGTATGCATCTCTCTAATCTTTAGTCACTGGCTTCTCCCCTGCATGAGTAGAATTTCTTTTAGGGCTAATGGAAAATGCCCCAAGGGCTTCCCACTTCATAATAAGTGTCAGCCCAAAAAACTTAGTTCTAGCTCCAAGGGACAACAAATCTAGCTTGAGCCACCTTATTCTGCATGTAAGCCTCCTGCCCAAAGCAATTCAGTTTTACTTGCTCTCTCTCGGAAGCCCATAATTCTGTCGTCCTGTGTTCAGGATCTTGGTTCTTCTGACTCCTCGGCCATTCTTTTGGTGTCACAATTTTCTGTCCCTAAACCAAGGAGATTCAATTCCCAGAGAGAGTGAAGTCCAAAGGACACACTCCACACCTGACTTTTCTTCCTTGATAGTAGTGAGATCCTCCCATTACTTATTCTGAGAATGCTGATTTTAATACCCAGCAAAATTGTCCAATCCCTCATTAGAGTTCCAACTTTTTAGACTCACAATTAACTATTAACAATTACACCACCCCATAACTAAATCAAATAATAATTTTAGCATTATCTCCCTACTTTGTCTTCCCCAGGTTCCATCAGGATGAGAGGAAACATATCCGAGTTTCAGGGTTAAATGTAGTCCATTGGTGGGAGTTACAAAGACTGTGGTTAGAAGCAAATCGTGGCACTGCAGGCCTCAACCCAAAGCACCAGTGTTCTCTACTAGTGAATGATTTCACCTCCCTTCATTGGATCTACTCTTGCTCTTCGGTCACAAATGACATGGATATTCTTGCTCATTTGATGTCCTTTCCTGTCCCATATCCAGCATGCATTCTGTTCGCCTTCTTTCAATCAGGAGCTGGCCACACTATGTCTTTCTCCCAATAGGGATTCTGTGAAGTTGGCTTCTTCTCATCCGTGTGTGTTGTCTTGTGTGCTCCAAAATGGTCACACGTGGTGTGGGGCCCCTCTCCATAGCTCTTCTCCATCACTGTTTCAGTTTTATCCCCCTTTCGAGTGGGCATTTAAACTTATTTCTTATCCTCTTGTTTGATGCTCAGCCAAAAGGATTACCATTTGTATATGTTTTACTCAATTTTCATGGTACTTATTCTACAGGGATTAGGAGCGTGTGTAGCCAGGATGCAATGTTTTCTTTGCTCCTATTTTATTAAATCTTCCCAAGTCTTTGTAGTGTTATCAGTTAAGATCATGAAGACCCAGGAGTATAAATGAGGTTGCCCAGGGTGACACCTAAATCCTTATCTTGATTACAAATCGTATGTTCTTTACACTTTAACATCTTCCCTTAAGATTAGCAATCAATAAAGTGCACTTATATTTTACAGTGAATTAAGATTCAATATTTACCCTCAAAGGCATTACCAGTTCTATGTGATGCATGCATTTGGACTTTGGCAATTTTTCTGCTGCTATTTTAAGGTTAATCATTTATCATAGGGCTCTAAAGTTACTTGTAATGTTTATTAAAATAAAAGTTATTTTAATTTGTCTAAAGAGGAGGGGGAAACAGTGGATTATTTTCATACTTTGCCACAGAAAAGTAAATAATGTTTAAAATGAGAGGCTCGGTACATTTCCAAATGCAGGTTTGACTCAGTTCTAAACTGTCAAAACATGTTTTTCCTGCCCAGAGCTAAAACCATTTCTAATATATCTTTCAAACATTGTGACCAAACTGACAAACTTTTCAAGTTCTTCTGTTGTTTGAATGAAGCAAAATTATTATTTCCTGAAATATGAAAATGCATGAAAACACTGTGAGTCTACTTCTCTGCCCCAAGAGAAAGAGAATTAGCCCCTGGGGAAGTTTAAATGTGTACTATTCCTACAGTGCAATAAGACTTAGTTATAGTTCTCCAAACCTGTCATGGCACTCTCTGGGGGCAGGTGAGATGTTTCAGAGATGCTGGTGACAGGAACACAGGCATAAGCACTCTCCCAGGCACTAGAACTAGCTGGAAGTTGTAGGCCTATAGAGTGACACTACAGATAAAGGAGAATATAAAAACCTGGAGTTCAGAGAGATGTATAGATAGAAACAGATATAGACAAACCTTCTCTACCTGGGAGAAACAGTTCTCCCACTCAGCTGTTAACTAAAAATCTACAGGTTCACGCTCACTCAGAAGCACCTTGGAAGAAAAGCCTGGTTATCTAAATCTGCCATATTATCCATGGAAGACCCTACAAAATACAGTTCTACAGTTTCATTATTGGTCAGAGCAAAGGAGGCAGGCTGAGAGCAGAAGCCATGCCCAAGAGACGATGAGACAGAATAGAGAGACAGTGTGAGCTAATGAGACTGTGAGGCTGAGTGACAGCTTGGCTCCTGGTCCACAGAGGCAGAGACCACGGGACCATGTCGTTGAGAGGCAGAGGACCAGTAAGAGAGCTGGAAGCTGGCAGAGAGAGGTGTTTCTATGGACAAATAACTGTGTCCTTATTGTTTACTGATCCTGCCTTGTGGTAATCTATTGACTTCCTTAGTAAAGCCCCATAATTTAGAGTTTTGTCTGAGTTCTGTGGGGCCATTGAAATGAATTATCAAACCCAGCCTTGAAGTGGAGCATGGTTGGCATGAGAATAGGTAAGGAAGATGAAGTTTTGAGGCATGTCTCACCTCGGCCTCATTGCAGTAGGGAATCCAGAGGAGGTCAGACATGGCCCTCGTCTCTGAGCTTTTGTGTAAAGACCTGTATGGGACGGTCCTGAATCACCACTGACCCCATAGCAATTGGTTTTCTCCATTTTCTTGTTCTTCAGGTTTCTGAGCTCCATTGGTTAAGCCCACCTGAAGCTGAAGAAAAATGGCTTCCAATAACGCCATTGACCACCTGAGAGAGGAACCAATGCTAAGAAAATCTCAAACGTGCCCACAGTCACCAATGCAAAAGGTAAGCATTGGCCATCTAGGTCTCTTGCAGAAGACACGGAAGAAGATACTACAAAGTTTGCATGTCAGAACTATAGGGCTGTGCCTGTAACACACACTTACTTCAAAACTCTTGTCTCCTATGGTGGTTACATAATCTCATGTCCACTTGAGGATATCATGAGTGAAGGGGTGAGTCTAGCCTGTCAATCAGGTCATAGCCTGATGCCGCCTTGTGGGTGTGGCCTTCTCATAAAGTTTCTGGTAACATCCTCCCTTTCTCCCTGGAGGTGGGCTGCACACTCTCTGCTTCCCCTTCCTGTTGAAGAGCCACGTAGACACCCACACCAGCTGAGCTACTTCTCTTGTCATTGGATCCGCAGGACTTTGCACCCATCGGCCTGTGATCTTCCTGCATTCAGCATCATGGCACGTGGCTGTGTGAGTCTAAATAGGTATTTATGGACTAGTATTGGACATATGGGCTAATATTGGATTTATAGACTGGATCTGCACTGGGCTGGGATACTTTCTCAAGATTCAATTGCTCTTTGATGTAAAGCTCTCTCTTATACATATATGAGTGTCTCTGGATTTGTTTCTCTAGTCAACCATGACTAACACATCCCCAAAGCAGATAATGTCTCCACCCACTATAATTTCAATGAGAGTGAAGGTAAATTTCTCCTAGTCTCAATTGGGATTAAGCTCCATGGTGCTGAACAGGAAACCTAATTTTTGAAAGGTCCCATATTTTTTAAGTACAAAATAGAGAGTGTATCACTTGTCACGTGCACCTCCCTTTCTGAGTTACTGTGACAGTAATCTGGAAGAACAATCTAGAAAATGTTTGGAGAGAAGTAAACACATTACCATGAATATGAATACTAACCATAAAATACAGCCCTCAGTGCAATGATGAAGTCTAAGTGTAGGTGTGGAAAAATAATTTAAGATGAAATGTACTGTTCAGAAAACCACAGGGGCCTTGAAAATCGGGGCTAGTCCTTCTTTTTTATGGGAGCAGAGTTTCAAAAAACTGGCCTGCAGACTGCATCATTACCAAGTCAAAGCACAAACGGCATCTCAGAAAGGGCCCCTGTGAGCACAGCAGGCTCTAAAGCACCATGAAATGTTCTTTAAAGGTTTAACAGAGTGTGAGTAGGTCCCAGAGGGAAGATTAATCACTTTTCTCTTAAAAACAAACAAACAAATAAAAATGTGCATTTATACTAAGCCATGCTTCTAGCCTTATCATAGAGAGACATTTTAAAATGTCCCTGAGACATTGACAAAATATTTTTAAACACTCAACCCTTATTAATTCCTCATGCATTAAATTTACCCTCTACTCTAATTTACCCTCAGAAATGAACAATCGTTCTATCTGCATTTTGCTAATTAAGAGGGTCAAGTCCAATTCTGAAAACCCATCTACGTGCCGTTTTCTCCACCGAAAAGAGTATAGTTTTAAATAAATATACTGATATTCTTCTGTTTTGTTTGACTCATAGAAACATTCACTGAGTTAAAATGGGGAAAACAATGTTTAAAAAAAACCGAAATACCAAAAAGGAAAAAAAGCAACAACTAAATATCCCAAACCATGTTGAATCATAGCTTGCTCAAAGTGTTTTGCTGTCAGATCAAGTAATACCTTCTCGGAGTGTACGGGTTGATGTTCTTGGTTCCTGTCTCCAGCCTTCTGCGAACAGAAAGATCTCTCTCTTAAGAGAGAGGGAGAAAAGGAAGGACCTCCTAAAAAGCTTCTGACAGTTTATCCCGGCTTGTTCTACAGGCGACAAAACCGAAGGTTAGAGAGGGAGGAATTGCTGTCACTCGCATGACACACAAGTACATTTTAGTGGGGCTGGGGTCGGGTGCAAGACTATCCACACGATTTCAGTGTTTCCTTATGTGTGGCACCTCAGAACATGCCAGGGACTTGGATAAAATGTGGATGCAGGCTTCAATTCTGACTACTTGAATCAGAACAATTTTCCTTTCCTATTATGTAGTCTATAAAATAAAGAAATCACCAATGATGACAGAGAAATACTATAACAACTCAATGAGATGTTTAAGGATACCTTACCTGGGACTTTGCATCAACCAAGCCTGAGCAAGTGTTTGAGGAAACTCTTAACTATCTCATCTTCATTCGCGTGCCAACACTTGGACCAAAACCAAGCTCCTTAGCAACAGAACCCGTTATCTTACTAACAATATTTCGAAAATTCCCCCTTACAAAATGCATTAGCCGATGGTACTTTACTTAATACAATCTCTATGAGATTTTTAAAACACCCTACATTGCTCAGACGCAGACAGGCTTTGATTCAGCCTCTAGGAGGCAGATAGTGCTGAAAGTCTTCTCTTATTACCTGAATGTTAGTCAGTAAAAGCTCGCCCCCGCTCTCTAGTTAGTCAACAAGCATATACTGAGACTGGCTTAAAACTTAACAAACCTTATTGTTCTGTTTGCTTGCTTATGGTCAACAGTTCTTTCCTGTGTGTATGCTGAAACCTGAGTTCATGTAATACATCTATATGTGATCCCCCAAAGTATAAACCCCAATGTAAAAGACAGATATTCTCTGTGCATTCTGATATCAGACAGGACCCCACAAAGACTGTCTGGTTTGCCCTCCCATGGTCTCCTCGCTGGTATAGCTTCTCAATCAAACCGTCTCGCTCCTCGGTGATTGGCGTGGGCAAGTCGGCTGCACTGCTCCAGGGTAAAATACTTGCCTTTCAGGTGGCAGCAAGGCGACAAACCTTTCATGCTGTGTCTCTCCAAGGCCTTTAAGAATTGATTTCACTCTTCTCCCTCCATCTTCTATGTTCTTGTTCCTTGTTTCATCTCTTCCAGCATACAGCATGCCTCTTCCCACTCAGGGAGCCTGAATAAGATGCTGCCTCTGCCCAGAGACAGGTGCCATCAGCTCTTAGATCCAGCACAGCCCCTTAGCACAGGAGCCACAAGGTTCACGTTAGGTTCCAACCAAACCCAAACCAGTGGCAATTGCGTCCATCTTAACGCACAGTGATCCCACTTGTGTTAGAGTAGACTTTCAGGGTTGAATTTTTGGAAGTGAATTACCATTTCACCCCCTTGCATGGACTTGATCTTCCACCTTTGCAAGTAGCACTTGAGTATTAACAATTGATGCTATACAGGGATGGTCACATTTCACTTTGGATCCCCCAAACATTTTTATCTCCTTTAAAAGTAGAAATGGCTATAATCCAACCTGAGCTTTTCATTCTTTTATATCAACACTATTTTAAAGATTATCCATGTATGTGTATGTTTATATGTATATGCATGCATATGAATATATGTATTTGAATATACACAAACACATATATACATGGGTGCCCTAGTGACACAATAGTGAAGCACTCATCTGATAACCAAAAGGTTGTTCATTTGAAGCAATCCAGTAGCTACAGTTGGGGAAATATATGGCAATCTGCTTCCATGGAACTGACAGCCACTAAAACCACGTGGAGAGCTCTACCTTGTTAATGGGCTGTTATGAGATGGAAATTGAGGGCACTGAACAATAATATATATCTCTATCTATCTATCTATCTATCTATCTATCTATCTATCTATCTGCTATGTATCTTTATTTGGAAGGGGAGGTCTTACAAAGGTAAAAGTGTCTATGTTCTGTGAAAGTCATGGTACAGCCCTGACCCGACTACACTACTGTCCCTTCCCTGGTTAAACCCTCCAAGTGAGTCTGTTGAAGCAGCAGTGTATGCGATAAAACTCACAGCCATGAAGGCCGTTCCAACTAAGAGCAACTCTCTAGGACAGGGTAAAACTGCCCCATAGGATTTTCAAGACTGTAAATCTTTATAGGAACAAACAGCCTCATCTGTCTCCTGTGGGTTAACTGGTGGGTTTGAACTGCTGGTCTTATGGTTAGTAGCCCAATATTTAGTCTGTTAAGCCAACAGTGTTCCCAAGCTCACGTAATAATCTTCTTTAAATAGGAGAGAGAGAACAAGATAAACTTGAACCTCCCAATCAGAGTTGTTAGATGAAAAATTGGGAACCATGCCACTATGGTAACATGAGAGAATGGCAAATTCTTGTCCTTCAAGTCTGTCCTCCTGAGAGAAAATACTAAACGAGCAAAGTTATATATTTAAGCAGGAGACAAACCCAAATGACTTTACAAACATAATGAGGAACGAGGGAAAGCTATAGAATCTCATTTCCTCCCTCTGGTTATAGAGAACATTTATGTGCCAATCAATTCCAATAATTGATTAGCTAATAAGAAGCTGCATTCACAGCTGTAGGGAACAATGCACTCGATATTTCAAGGAAATAGCTTCCTCACGGTGAGACAAGCATTGAGGGTGAGGGTGGGGGGACCAGTTTTAGAGAACAAGGTAACACTGTCCTTCCATCAGAGTCACTTGCAGAAAAAAACACACACCTTGCTTTGCTATGAAAATGCTTAAGGTGGTGTAAGAATTCAGGCTGATATACTAGTTATAAAATCTGCTGCCAATATGAGAAAATTACAAGGGAAGGGGTGGAATCTAGCCTATCAATCATTGTATGGCCAATGAGGGCTTCATGTGGACATGGCCTTCTCCTGAGGATTCTGGAAACTCCGGTATTCCTTCTTGGAGGCAGGAGATGCTCTCTCTTGGCTCCTCCCTTGGAGACTCTCTACTGACAAGGTTCACTCCCTACAAGATATCCCTGAGGAGAAGTCACATGGACCTATCCTGATGCAACCAAAGCCCTGAGAGCTGAAGGAGCCATGTGGAGACCCCTGCCAGTGCTGAAATGCTTACAGCGCCACTGGATCCACAAGACTTCCCACCCACTGACCTGTAATCTTCCTGCATTCAGCATCATTGCATGTGTTTTGTGAATCTGAAGAGAACTTTATAGATTGGCATCAGACAGATGGGCTAATTTTGGATTTATGGACTTGATTTGGACTGGGCTGGGATGTTTTCTCAATATTCAATTGCTCATATATAAAACTTTTTTCTTATTCACATGAGTGTCCATGAATTTGTTTCTCTAGTCTACCAGGACTAACACAATATATGTGTGTATGTATGTATGTATGTATGTATAGATAGATATCACCTATATATATAAATTATAGAAGTACAACAAACATCATCATTATTCTTACATATTCAGAATAGATTGGTTCATTTCATATATGAATTTCAATCTCTCTCTTTCTTAACTACAAAAGAAGAAAAAAGTATTGGTCGACAGAGAGGAAATGAAGTATATATAAATACTCAGAATATTCCTAGAATTCTCTAAAATATAAGATTAACTTATAGTTCCTACTTTTTCCCCCACTACATGGACTTAGGACAAAACTATTTTTAAATACTCAAAACACTCTTTTACATATGATACAGTCATTTTGATAAGAAAAGGATGTCTTTATTTAAAGGGTAAAGGTAAACTTTATTGCTTTCTATGAGCCGTAAATGTATTGACTCAGTATTGATGATTTCACAGTATTTGTGATTATCTTTAAAATATGTTCCATGATTCTAAATAACAATTGATTCCACTCATAATCTTGATAAATGGTCATTGTCTAGTGCAGTGTTTTTCAACCTTCCTAATGCGACAACCCTTTAATACAATTCCTCATGTTATGGTGACTCCCCGACCATAAAATTATTGCTGGTGCTACTTCATAACTGTAACTTTGCTACTGTGATGAATCGGGCTACTCTTGTGAAAGGGTCATTCAACCCCCTACAGGGTCAGGACCCACAGGTTGAGAACCACTGGTCTAGTGTCTAGTGTGTGGCACCAAAGGGGTTAAGTGTTCAACTACTGGCCAAGTGGTCCAATTCCACCCATAGGTGCTTCGGGAGACAGACCTATTGAAGCGCTTCCAAAAGAGCACATTCTTGAAAACTGTGTGAAGCAGTTCTACTCTGCCACCAGGGATTACCACCAGTGGAACATTATTCAACCATCGCTAGGAGCAGCGGAGATGAGCAAATCTGAATAATGGAGTCAAAAATAAGTGGCTACATGCATTTTGGAAAATGACCATGAAAGAGTAACCAGGTAACCCAAGCACAGGAATATTTTAATTTTTTTATATTATCTTTTACATTTATAAATGTTGGTAACATATCTAACTACAAGTCTGTTTCCCCAAGTTGAAAACAAGTATAATACTTATATGTTTATCATTAGTGGCAAAAGAGGTGATGGTTATTTACATCAACAAATATTTATTTTACTTCTGCTCTTTCAGGATATGTTTGATATGTTAAACAACTATAAATACAAGAGACATGCCAGATATTATTCATTATATTTTTATCTGATATAAGATATAACCCCAGGTCTTCTAGGTGATATTCATTCTAAAGTGATATTCATTCTAAAAGTTATATTTTTGGTGCTTAAAATAACAACCTTTAAAATGTTCGTTTGAAAAATAAGAAAATGGAATTGAACTGTTGGAGTTTTGCAGCAAGTAAAATTTAAACCACTACTTCTCTGTTGGTTTACTCTGGTGACTTGTGTGTTGTTATGGTGCTGGAAGTTCTGTCACTGGTATTTCAAATATCAGCAGGCCACCCAAGTTGAACAGCTACAGCAGCGCTTCCAGAAAACAGGCAGCCTACAAAGAAGGAATAGGCTTCCACTTCTGAGGAATCAGCCAGGGAAACCTTATGAACAGCCGCGGAGTTTGTCAGATGCTGAAAACCTCATGACTAACAATGCACCGATACAGTGCCTCGAGATAAGCACTCAAACCAGGACTGAGGAAGAGCTGCCTTCTCAAGCCCAGTTCATCGTAATGATGGGGATGGAGTATCGGCTTCATTTGCTGGTAGTGCATGACTCAAAATTAAAAGAAAAGGCTGAAAGCATTTTTTAATACATGAAGCTCAGAATGTGAAATATGAATCTAGGAAAAATGGAAACCCTAAAAACTGAAATGGAATACATGAAAAATTTTATCTTAGGCATCATTGAAATGAATAGTCTGGTATTGGCCATTCAATTATGAATCAGACAATCAGACAATTATCAGATGATATAGTGATTTCATGTATTTCTCCATCTCTTTTGATGCTTCTTGCATCGTTCAATATTGTGCCCATAAACCAAACCAAGTCAAAGCAAACTTACTGCTCTCTAGTCCATTCCACAGAGAGACCCTGTAATCAAAAGTTGAACTTCCTCTTGTGAGTTTTTGAGACTACAGCTGTACCGTAGTAGAACGCATCATCTTTCTCCAGTGGAAGGGCTGGTGGTTTTGAACTGATAAGGTTAGCACTTCAAGAACTACTCCACCACCAATCTATTCATATTGTGACTTGGGGCTTACATTTCTTTTTCAGGTCTTTCAGCAGGAGCGATGATGAGTGTGTTCTTCCATTTTGGTTTTCAAACTCCAGGTCTTGGCACATTTCAGTGTCATAATACTTTGTCTTCTTGAGCTGCCCTTTGAAATTGCTCATCTCTTTTACATCATCATTTCTCAATTTACTTTAGCTATTCTCCTATGACGAGCAAGTTTCAGTCTCTTCCAACAGGCACGTTGATTGTGACTTTCTTTCCTGTCGTTTCAGTGACATCTTTGTATACGATGTTCTCTGTGTCATCCTACTTTGAGCACTACGGGGGTCCCAACTCAAGTTATGATTGTTTCAATGGCCCCTATGCATGTGATAGTTAGATATTGAATAAGGAACCAAAAAAAGAATTGATGCATTTGAATTTTGGTGCTGGTGAATAATATTTAAAGTGCCATGGACTGCCAAGAACAAGCAGATCAGTCCTGGAAAAAGTACAGCCGATTTGGTCCTTAGAAACAATACATGAGGATACTTTGTCCCATGTATTTTGAACATGTCATCAGAAGAGATCATCTCTGGAAAGGGGCATTATGCTTGATGAAGTTGAGGGACAGAAAAAAGCAAAACCTTCAGCGAGGTGAACTGACACAGTAGTTGCAACAAAGGCTCAATAATCAAAAATCGTGACTATGGTGCAGGACCAGGCAATGTGTTGTTCAATTGCACATAGGGTTGCTATCAGTCATAACTAGACAGCACCCAACAACAGCTAACAACCTGAGTCAAAGCAGAACACATCCAACGGAATATCTATCTATTTATCTATCTATCTATCTATCTATCTATCTATCTATCTATCTATCTATCATCTATCTATCTATATCAATAATTTTATTTATCAGTATCATTGCAAAGAATGATGATAAAGCCAAATAAACTGAAGAATTGCTCCCCAACAGTATCACCAGGGCTCCCATGAAAATATAATTGAAAAATAAATGAAACTATAATTTTCTTTAAAATTAGAATTACAAAATTTAAACACTTTGTCAGAAAGAAAGTCCTTACTAATAAATGTCATGAAATAGATCAGTCAACGTGAAGGTCCAAATGACAAAAAAAGATCAAAGCCAGGAGAGGAAGACTTATCCAGGGCCACATGGCTAAAGATCTCACAGAAATCTTAATCAGGAGGATTTGGCATTCAGCACAGGGAAACTCTTTTGTATTAAAGAATGATTTGTTTCTGTTGTTCAGTGCCACAAGGTAGAATTGAAAATAGTTTATCTGAATGCATGAGTCCATATAACAAACCTGAGAAAGGTGAAAAGTGAGCTGAGGAAACCTATCAGAAGGGAAAGCCCAGTGATTTTCCCTACAATAAGGGAAAGAAAAGTGGCGCAACTGCATCCCGTTAAAGGCAGAAACCAGAGGATTCCCAGAGGCAGACGGAACAAATTCAGGCTCGCTGGGCTTTGTTTCACTGTATCAATTTTCAGTTGAAGGAGGCCTGATGACAGCTACAGCCCTTAATCATTGTGCCGCTAACCACAAGGTCAGTGGTTCAAATCTACCAGTCCTTCCAAGGGAGAAAGATGAGGCTGTCTGTTCCTATAAAGATTCACAGTCTTGGAAACCTCAAGGAGTAGTTCTACTCCATGGATTAAGTCCCTTCATTAAAATAACTCTACAGAGAAAAAGAGGAACACCCTAGCAAGATGGATGGACGTAATGGCAATGACAAGGGCTCAAACAAAAACAATTGTGAAGATGGGGCAAGGCTGGGCAGTGTTCCGTTCCCTTGTGAGTCAGAACCACCTCAATGGACCACACAACACCAACACATATTGAACATAACGAGCACCTGTAATCATAACATTTCTGTTGCCCATAATAAATCCACCATCAAAAATCGTCTCTTCAAATACTGGGGAAGAGCAGGGCTAACCCTATTTGGAAGACACTGAGAAGAGAAATCAATATCCCGAGTTTATACACTGCATGTGAATGGGGCTACATACAATTTCAGCTGGTAATTCTCTGCTAGTGCTTCTTTCCCACCTTACCCCTACGGAAGTGCGTTATGTTCTAACTGCTGGCTTCTCTGTTTTGCAACGACTGCACCATGTTCCCTGTGACTTAGAATTGGTTTGGTAATTTTGATATCATGCTCTGAAGGCTTTTGACCCACCCTTCCATAATCCAATTGTGATTGCAACAGGCTACAAATGTATCTGACAATTGTGGTGCCTCATATATATGTTTTTACAAATTGGGTTCTAAAATAATCCTCCTATCCAACAATGCAAAATTGACTTTTTTGCTTTAGAAAACATTGTGATACTCAGAGCTTAATTTCATCTGGAATTATATTGCTCCTGGTTTAGATTTCATTCATTTTACTAAAGGTTAAGACTGATTTAACTCAAGATGTGCGCTAGAGACATTGTTTTGAAATCATTGCAGTTTTTGAAAATCAAAGTTTTATAGGCAATAATAAAAAGATGGGGTTACATGTACTTTTTTACACAGTTTATTTTGCTTCTTACTGCTATTTCTAAAATGAGTCACTTTCCATACAGCTCTCAAATTATTACAACTCAGGGAGTGTTTTCTAGTCACAGCGTACAGTTACTAAGTGCAGGTAACTATTTCTATGATAATCATAGTATTATGATTATAGAAACCAAAATCATAATTTTCACTAAGCACTAATAAAGAGCAAAAGAGCAATTGCTGTTGTGGTTTCTAATCACTAAATAAATAAGTTGGTTAACTTGTTGTTGTTAAGAACCACCAAATCAAATCCTGTACCACCACCACAATCACTGTTATACTGGATTCCATTGCTGTCAGTTGATCCCATTGAAGCTCTAACTCTTGTCATTGACCCTCTACTTTATGACATAGTATATCTTCCAAGGACTGGCCCTTCTGATGATAGATCCAAATGGCCTGAGATGAAGCCTTGCTATCCTTGTGTCGAGGGACACTCTGACTATACTTATTTCAAGATAGAGTTGCTCTTTCTTCTGTCAGTGTATGTATTTGCTATTTTCTATCAATGCCATCATTCAAAGCCCTCAAGTCTTCGGTAGTTTTTTTTATTAATTGTCGGACTTTACGATGCATATGAAGTAACTGAAAATGCCAGAGCTTGTATGGGGTGTGCCTTAGTCCTCAAGTGACATCTTCAGATTTTAACACGTTTACAGGGGTCTGCTGCAGCCATTTTGCCCACTGCAATATGTTTGACTTTTGGGGCTGCTATTTCCATGAGCAATGATGGTGAATTCAAATTAAAAAAAATTTTTTTTACATTGTCAATCATTTCTTCACATTAACATGATTTTTCTTATGGAATTGTTTATAATGATTATTATTTCAATTTATTTTGAGATGTAATCCATACTTAAGGCTCTGATCTTTGATCTATTTCAGCAGGTGCTCAAGTCCTCTTACCTTTAAGCGAGTATGATGATGTCGTCTGCAGTCCACATAGCGCAGGTTGTTGACTCGTCCTCTAATCGTGCTGCTTGTGATGCTCTCCATACAGTAGTGGTTGTTGAATGACTTGTTCACCATACATAGTGAATATATAGGAAACAATTATACAAACCTGATGTATGTACCGCCCAATTATAAACCACACAGGATCACCTTATTTTCATCAACTATCTCCCTTTGTTCTGTGTACAGGTTCCACATGAGTACAATGAAGTGTTTTGGAATTCCCACTCTTTGCAGTGTTATCTATATTTTATTGTGATCCACACATTCAAATTCCTCTGCATGGTCAATTAAACACTGGTAAATGTCTTCCTGATAGTTTCTGCTTTCAGCCCACATCCAGCTAACATCAGTACGGACACTCCTTTGGTCACACCCTCTTCCCAAAACCAACTTGAATTTCTGGAAATTCTTTTTTAATTGTCTTCAGAAATTTTAACTGGCATGTGATACCAATGTATTGTAAGATAATGCTCACGTTCTATTGAATCGACTTTTTGGAGTAGGTACAGATATGATCTTTTTCAGCAGATATTACAGGTAGCTATCTACCAAATTCTTTGCATGGACGATTGCGCACGTCTAGAGTTATATTTTCCCATGCTGAAACATCTCAATTGGTATTTTGTTAAGTCCTGGTGCCTGGTTTTTCACCAATTCCTTCATTACAGCTTGAGCTTCTTCCTGGAATATTCTTGGTTCTTGGTCATACTCTTCCTCTGGAAATGGCTTAACATTGACCACTTGTTTGGGGTATAGTGACTGTGTATTCCTTCTACCTTTTTTGGATGATCCCTGTATCACTCATGATTTTGTTCACATTGTTGTTAGGTACTGTGGAGTCTGTTTTAACTCACAGCAGCCTGGTGGAAAACAGAACAACACACTACTTGGTCCAGCAAAATCTCCACTGTTGTTATTTTTGAGCCCATTGTTGGAACCTCTGTGACAGTGCATCTCATTAAAGGTCTTCCTTTTTTTTCCTGTGACCCTCAAGGAGATGGAATATCAATCACTATGACCTTACTTTGGCAAACCTGGTGCCTTCCAAAGGATGAGAGATGAAGTCTCTCCATCCACCCTTCTAAGGAATGTTCTAGCTGTACTTCATCTAAGACAGATGTGGTTGTCTTTCTGGCAGGTCATGGTAGGCTCAATATTCTTGAGCAACACCATAATTCAATTGGTCAATGTTGCCCATAAAATCCTTCAATAATGCATTTGAAGCTATTTTTTTCAATTCTTTCAGGTTGAGAAAAGCTAAGTATGTTTACTTATTTTTTCCTTTTAGTTTTCTAACTGCAGACCTTTATACATTACAGTATCATAGTTGGTCTTCTTAAGCTCTCCTTTGAAATTTTCTGTTCAACTCCTTTATTTTTTCACTTCTTCCACTTGCTTTGAGTACTCTATGTTCAAGAGCAAGTGTCAGTCTCTGTTAACATCTACTTTTGCCTTTATTCCTTCCTGTCTTTTAAAATAACCTTTTGCTTTCTTCATGTATGATATTCTTGATGTTATCCCACAATTCCTTGAGTAAAATATAGTATTGATTTTTTTAGATTTGAAAAAAAATGTGGTTTATATTCTGTCAAATAAGATAGAAGAAAGATGTAGAGAGAGCTATGCCATAATTTTTTTCTCTTCTGTCATCTCAGGAAGTGTAGGGATATTCTCAGTAAAAAAGAAAATTAAATACTGAAGACATCTTCATTATTATTGTTAAAATCATTGTATCAAGTTGCCTTTTTGCTACCAAATCAGTTATTCTGTAAATAACTGAATGAGAGGTTTCCATTTTAATGACTTTTATGGATTTCAGAATTTGTGATTAGCTATTATGGACCAATATCTGCACTGTAACATATATAATTGATTTACATTTATATATTTCCACCTTATCTGTCTTATGCAAAAAAAAATACTTATAACCAATAAAATAAAATCAATTCTTTAGATGATCCCTAAATTCATATAGAATATATTTAAGGTCATTATTTGGCTCCCATAAACTTCTTTTCATCTTCCCCAACTTCCTATTGTACAACCGATGGTCAGCTCCTCCGTCACCCCTGGCTGTGTTCTAACCAATGACATAGGGCTTCTATAATGTTTCTTTTTGAGCTGTAGTGGACTTGATTCCTGTGCTTTTCATCTGATGAGATCCACAAGTATAGTTGTAATTTGTGGAATTAGTTTGTCCTGCAAAATTCTATCATGACAATTCTGGTGGTTTTTATCAGAAATGCCATATTTTCCAAATCCCTATGTGTCTTTGTTTCCAATGTTTGCATTCCAGCCAACAGTATTTACTAATACATCTTGACCGCATGTTTGAACATTTTCAGACTATAGAAGTTGGTGAAATTCTTCCGTTTCCTTATGTTTGGCCTTAGTGGTTGGTACATGAATTTGGAGAATACTTTATTAACTGCCTTCCTTTTAGGTGCGTGGGGACCATCCTAGCACTGGCAACATTGACCTTCAGGATAGATCTTGAAATATTCCTTTTGAGGATCAAAATGACATCATTACTCTTCATTTTATCATTCTCAATATTAAAGAACAGGTGCTTGTCTGTTTAAAAATGACCAATACCCATCAGTTTCAGCTCAGTAATGCTTGTGATATTGCTCTATCAGTGTTCCGTTTCATTTTGACAACTTTCCAATTTTAATCATTTCCACGTTCTGACTAGTAATGGCTGATGACAGCTAGTTCTTCTCCCTTCGGCTTGTGCCACATCAGCAAAGGAAGGCCCTCAGATCTTTGCCGAAATCGTTAACGTTGACTCAGCTCTGAGGAGGCAGCAATTCCCTACTCGTGCCTTGCCTACCACACCTTCCCGCTGGTGGCACACATCGTATGGCACTGTCATTCAGGGTTCCGCTGCGATCCATGAGGTATTCACTGGCCTGATTTGCTGACATCCAGGACCTCCTTTCTACTGTGTCTCAGTCTGGACTAGAACTCCGTTGAATCCTGTATATTACAGGCTGCCTGCTGATATTTAACAAACCAGTGACATAGCTTCCAGCATCGCAGCAAATGCAAGCCATCAGAGCACAACAAACTTACTAACTAGAGGCTGGGGTAACTCTGGAGATTGTGCTATTTCAACACCCTTGAAGCCTAGATCTGAACTCACCTCACAAGATCTTTCTGCCAAACACCAGAGAACCCTGCAAAGTGAATTCTCCAGGGCAGAATATGCCGCTCAGTATAATCAACCACATGGGACCAGAAGGGCCGTATTTTCCCCAAACAAAGCTCAGAAGGAGAGAAGGGCCAGGAAGGGCAAATGGAAATAGGGGACCCAGAGAGAAAGAGAAAGTTCTGTTAGATCGAGGGAACTGCAACTAATGTCACAAAGTGAAGTATTCATCAATTGCTGAATGGAAAATTAACTGGCTATGTGGCCTTTTACCCAAACTATCAAATATAAAGAAAGACAGGTGTCTGTAGGACTGCCTCAAAGGAAGGAAATAAATAAAATAACAGCTTTTTATTTATAGTTTCCCCTGAGTCTGTTAAAAAGCAAACAAACAAACAAAACGCCATGCTCGGAACAAATTAAGCAATAAATAAAGCAATGGCATTAAGTGGTGGTATGCAAAGGACTACCGGAATCCAGGCTCATTGCTCTTTGTGGCATTGGCCTGTGCCAAGGTCAAAAGCTTTCTGACCCTTGTGCCTGTAAACATGTCAGTGGACTAGGGACATTCTCAGTGACTCCACTGAGGGCACCTTATGAACCGACTCACATTTTATAATTTGAAGTTTGTTCTCTCACATAAACTAACTATATTTCGAGCCTCTGATTCGCAAGATCTCCTTGGGAGGAAATATCTTCGTTATCTAAGTATCCATATGTAAGCAGGAATAGTATGCTTCACTTTGCACTCTGAAATTAATTGTGACTTCAGAACAGGATGAGAATTTAGGAAAGATTAGGAAGTTTACGAAATAAAATAGATCATCTTGTTATGTCAAGGCCACGCAATAATCAAGTAGGTTTTCATGCAAGGGATGGAAGAGTCAATTCCTGGTATGCAGGACTGCTCAGAAGGAACTTAGAGAGTCACTGTCTCTCAGGAAGAGACCAGTGAGCTCAATTAGTGCAGTCCTGAAAGGGGAAAATACACTACTTGCCAACAGCTGCCCTCTGACCTCCAGGAGTCAGATACAAGGGGAACTACATTCCACTGCGACGGTTCTGATAGTTCATAATTTTCCTTGGGGCAGTTATCAGGAAGTCTCTATGGAGCTAATCTTTAATTCAAGTGTTTATCATTTGAAAACCATGACCATGCTGCTGAAATGACACAGCAAGACTTTAGATGATTGTGTCCACTTCCCCAAACTCTCATGCTTAAAACTCATGATTTGCTCTGCTGAATTAGGCTTCCCCAGTCTCGAACCTGCACTTCTGGGTGATTTTCACGAAAGTCTACATCCTGACTAGATGAATTTATCCATTGCCCAATCAGGACGTTATAATCCTCCTTTTACAACCTTGTGAAATTTGTAAATAGCCACTCTCATTTCATTCCCTTTGCCCTGAGCTGTTTATAACATATTAAATTTCTAAAGTATCTTTTGAATGCATTCCTCTTATATTTTTTAAGGTCTACTGCCCTTTGTGGAGTTTATGTCAACCATTTTTAGCACCCTCCTCTTTACATGGGAAATGGCTATGGCGTGAGTATTCAAGTGAAGTAGAAGCCACCTTACAAGTAGGTGCATTGAAAAGAGCTGTCATAAAAAGTTAGGAACTCTGGGAAAAGGCTAGACTTCCCACTGACTTTCTGGGTGACCTTGAGTAAGCCAAATCCCTGCTACTAGATGTAGTTCATTTAAAACATCCTAAAGATGTTGAAGAATAATGGAATAGAATTCTCCTGGGACAGCGTTAGATACAGGTACATAAACATCAGGTGTGCTAACATACTCTAGACATAATGGCTTGTCTTCAATATTTGATTTTCAGTTAGAAATGGTCTTATTAAAAATGTCTCTAGATCCCAATTTGTGAACTTCCTGTTTATCTTTACCTTATAATTCGTGTGCAATTTGATATTAGCCTGTTACCTTGTCAAGGAATTAAATCAGAGCAACTCCACTGATGCTAGGATCATTGTCGCCATCTCTTTCAACTCTCAAAATGTGGCAGAGCAGCAAAAAGCTCAGAAAACATCTTGGAAATGTCATCCACCTTTAATGTTCTCAAAAACCCCAAACCAAAAAGGCACATGTTGCAGTATTGATAATCCCAAGGTTGTTCCCAAGACCTTTCAGGCCTGCCTCAAATTGTGCTTCCAGAGTCAGCCCTCCATTTCCAGAGAATCAGAGGAGGGCAAATTAGATCATATATTTGAAGTGCTTGGTTTCCCTTTAAGAGAGGGTCTTATCAATTCTCTGAGTTGTCACTTTCTCCTTCCCCCCCCACCCTTTGATCTTAGCTCTCAGAAAGTAATTTATAATGTGCACTGTGAGGGCACCTGAGAACAACTCCATCCGCTTTCCAGGTAAAGAGGCCAGAGGAAAGAACACCCCGCCTGTCACCTCCACATGACCACTGGCCTCCCACTTCCCCTGCTGGAAAAAACATAATTATAAGAACAATCGCAGCTGTGAGCGGCCAGGAGTGGGAAGAGATCCGTTGCTGCTAGGCTCTGCTCTGGGGGAGGCTGAATCAGAATGCTGGCTCTCCCTTTTTCTGACACGCCCTACTCCAAGCCCCAAATTTATTGTGAAAAGGGAGAGGAGAGCTTTCTGATAATCTGTGTAACTTGGAGATGCTTATCAGAACAGTCCCGTAGCCCGCTCCATTCGAAAATGCTTTTTGTATTTTTATTTTTAATTTACTGTGTTCAGGGAGGCAACAAGGAGAAAAAAGAGGCAGATATTTCCCCAAGAATAATGATAACATAAATAACAAATACACTAAGAATGCTCAGGGTTTGAATTCTGTATTTAGTGCTATCCTTTTCTTGCAAGGCACCCGAGTCAGACATGCCCCTCTTTTCTTACAGCCTGCATCCAGTTGCAATTTTCGAGTCTCCTAAAGAACCTCAGATTCACTCCCATCTCCCTCTTTGCTAAGGTTACCGTGGTAGTCTGCATTGCTCAGCTCTCCACTTCTGTGCTAGCAGCATTTCTTCCAGTGGACTGCTCTCCTCCGTCTCTTGTGCACTCCAGGAACCAAATATTCTACCATGCAAAACCCAGAGAGGTCTGGGTGTTCAGGACCCAGGAGCATGTGAGAAGTCTAGTACTGATATCAGTAAACCAGTGAGGAAGAGTGAAGCTGTTCCTGGCTTCCTCGACTCCTGGTAACTTCATGCATAATAAAAATGAAACTGATGTGCGCTGTTCCCACGATTGATTGTTCATTAGACCGCTGTGAGTCTAGGGTCTTACCAGCTGCTGTTGAGAAATAGTCACCAGGCCTTTCTTTATCACCCATCTTACCCTGACAACTCTGTGAGACTTACATGAGAGCCAGCACTGACAGACGAGTTGTATCTGTGTATGACGTGCATTTCCTAGTATGCCTCCCACAAAGAAGGTTAAAATTCTGCTATGGAACCACTGAACCACTGCTGCTCCCAGGAGAATCCAGGAAGAGGAGGTAAGGAGCAGGGGGCTTCCCCCTCCCACAAGCACAGGTGTGTAGAGGCGGCATAATTGCAAGGAAGAAGGTGCCTGTGTCATTTCTAAGCAGACACCTGCCTAAGGTGGGCTCCTATGGAGCTGCTCCAAAGAGTGAAACACATCAATTTTCAGATTTAATCCCCAAACACTTTTCTACCCCCACTTTTTATTTCTCCCACAGTCACACTTTAAATTAATCTAAATGGCATACAGAGTTTACAGTTTTAAGCTATTTTTTGCTAATCCATTAATCATTCCCAGTGAGTCTCTCATCCAATTGGCAAATTCTCTTTGGTCTTTACAATGTAATTGAAACCTATCTCCCTCTTTTGAGGCCTTCTTTATGATAATCATAGGTCTATTCTATTCTGTGCACTTGCTGTACTTTTTCATCTACATGGTGTATCTTTTCCCACAACTATATTATAATTATTCTTTCATACATTTCTTTCTCCAGTAGACTAAATTGTTCACTCCAGGAATACTCTAGGCTTTAATAATATTTGTATTCCTAGAACCTGGTGTCATTACTGGAATATAGTTGCACAAGATGTACATTTCTTATAGTACATGAAATTACCATATGTAATAAGCAGTTATGAAATAGAGACCGTGAGAAAGAAAGAACTAGCAACCCAAACACCAGGTGCTTTTGAGATGCTGTTGCCCTTGAACCCACACAGTGAGTTTATACTTCATGGTGATGAGTAATGGGGGATTTGAGATGTCAGGGGGGCCCAACCCCTGCCAATCCTCTGTATGGTTTCAATTGCACAAGTCTCTCTCCTCCCCTCAAAATGCTGTGTTTTATTTGCGTTACAAACCTCTGTAGAATACTTACTAGTTATTAGCAACTGTTCTGATCATTAACTATGTTACATCTCATTGTAATACTGAAGTGGGTTCAAGTTCTGTAGCCTCAGGATTTGTTTTGGTACTGAAAATCATGGTGGACCCTAAGGAGTTTTGGTGTCTATGGATCATATTTATATTAGCAATTTAAATAGCACATTTTAAAAGCATTAGCTTAAACATTTATCAATATCATATTAATAGAAATAACACTTATTTTTTCAATAATGTCTTCAGTTATAATTGCCTTGTGCTGATATCACAGAAATACCACAAGGAAATGACATTAACATACAAATGTCTGGTCTCACTATTTAGGAGGCTAGGACTAGCCTTTCAGGGCACCAGCTTTACAGGAAGGCTCTCTCTGTGTGTCCATTTACGCTCAGGGAGTGTTCTACTACAGTTCCAACATTTATGGTTTCCATCTCCCTTATAGAGCCTTCACAGCAATCTTCCTTCTGATCTAGGGAGGTCTCAGCACAGGACCCCAATTGCAAAGGACTTTCTGCCCCTGGCTCTGCTTTCTTAGTGCTAGTCAGGTTGCTCTGATAGCAGCTCATTTGTTTAATCTCTTGCATATCTAAAAAGATTGACTTAAAATACAATCTAATCTTTTGCTTATATCCCATCTCATTAACATAATTGCCTCTACTCTTGTCTCATTAATATCGTAGAGATTGGGATTTTTAACATAGGATAATTGTATCAGCTCATAAAATGGAGGAAAAGGCAAACTACTGAGAATAATGGCCGACACAAGTTGACATATAGTTGGGAATGCACAATTCCATCTATGACATTCCATCTTTTGACCCCCAAAATACATGCCCTTGCCACATGTGAAACATGTTAACACCATCATATCATCCGCAAAGTCTTAAGCCAACTTGAAGCTCAAATTTTAGGGAAAATTTCCCCTTCATCTGTGAACCATTAACATCTAGAATAAAAATGATTGGCTTCGGAAGTACAATGGCAGAACTAGTGCCAGGTAGACATTGTCATTAGTAAATAGGATAAATATATAAGTTTCAAGCAAGTTCCAAACCCTGCAAATCCTTTGCTACCACTCTGCCCTTCAGTTTCTGAGTATTGACAATGCTCTGGAAATTCTGGGCAACTGGGAAGACAACCCCGCTCCCTTGGCTTGGGGAGTCCTATTCTATTAGTCCAACGGAGTGGTGGACCTTGGCCATGGCAGCCCTGTACCCTCAGCTGTAAACAATGGTTCTGCCCCTCCTCCAGCACTCACAACCAGCAGCCCCCCATGCAGGAGCAAAGCTGTGACTCTGAAACCCAGAAGATCATAGCCCCCCCTGTTGAGACCCCCAAGGCTCTATGGATTCCAGAAGGTGTGTCCTTCTCCTTTGAGACAAAGAAAGCTTTGCTGCTCCTATTCTCTGTCTCTTTGGCTTCTGCTTCCTGCTTCTTTGACCCCTTGGCTCAATGGCCCCTCTCTCTGGCTAGCCCAGATTCTTTTCCAGTGCAGCAAGTGTTACATGATTCATACATACATATTCCTCTACAAAAGCCTCCTGTCTTGAAGGCATTTCCTTACCGCTCTCAATTCGTATTTTGGCTCCTTTGACATCTTACTGCATCTCTTGCACGATTTCTCTGTTGCTTCTTTTTGCCATCAATACCACCCAGTGTTTCAATTCTCTTAACTTCCTTCTGAGCCCTCACCAGAATTCCATATGACACCTTTAAGTTCACCAGTAGCACTTCCAAAAAACCTAGGCTTCTAAGAGTAGGCATCTTAAGAGTTTTCCAGCTTCTACTCAACACCCAATTCCAAAACTGCTTCCGCATTTCAGCTATCTACTAGAGAAGCGGCCCACTCTTGCCTCCAAATGCTATCTTAATAAGCTCGTGCTGCTGAAACAAAAATAACAAGTGAAAGACTTTAGCAAACAACTTTATCCTCTCACAGTTGAGGACATTAGAAATCAAATTCCAGAGACCCAGCTCTCCCACAAGGCTTGCTCTCTCTATTGCCTCTGGGGAAAGGTCCCTCTCTCCTTTCAGCATCCGAGAACTTGGTGTCCAGTAGAGATCTTCTTGTGTCTTGACATCAAGCATCCAATGGGTCAAGAAGTCTCTCGGTGCCGAGATCGTTGACCAAAAGGTACACTCTGCTTGGTACTCTCATTTCTTGGGAGTAAAGTCTGCCTGATCACTGCGTGTGTGTTTCATCTATTTTATACCTCAAAAGAGATTGAGTCAAGGCAGGACTTAATCATGTAGATTGTGCCCTGCCTTATTACCATCAATGCCTCTAATTCTAACTCATTAATATCATAGTGTTTCGTATTCACAACTTAGGATAATTGCATGAGATCACAAAGTGGAGGGTACATATATCATTCCAAGAAACATGGCCCACCCAAGTTTACACACACTTTTTTTTTGAGTGGGGACAAAATTATATACATGACATCTTCCAAAACAAAACCAAAAAAACTGGTTGGCTTTACGTTTTTTAAAAGCCCTTTAGTATCTCGCTTAATTGAATAAGCTGAATTTCCACATTTTCTCCTCCGTGTACTCTGGTTGTGATATATCATTGTGATTGCTACATAAAGAAAATCTGACTTTATCTGGGATGTGTTTATAGAACAGGTCTCTTTAAATAGGCTTCTCATATTCATCACATATTATTTTTTCATGTTATATCCAAATTAACACATAGTGATTGCTTTAAAGATGAGCTACTATTGAGGAACAGAATTTTAAATAGTCCTGGCATCCAGACATTCTGGAGCCAGTTGGTTTGAAATCACCTATCAGAAACTATTGCCTGAGATAATGTGTAAATCCTGAACCTTACCTTAAACTGTGCTGAAAGTCATTTTGTTAAATCAAATATTAACAAAATAAAAATAAAAACCAAACAAAGTCATTTTGCTGTCAATCCAATTCTGATTCATATCAACATGCAGGATAGAGTATGACTCCCTCAAAAGTTCCCCTCTGTGGTGACCTCTATGTAAAGGCCTCCTGGTCGCACTGTCATTAGGCGTTCAGCGCGGACTGTAATGCTGGCAGTTCGAATCCATCAGTTGCTCAGCTATACAAAGATGTGTCAGTCTGCTGGCACAGGCAATCCCTTGGAAATTCTATGGAACTGTTCTTTCTGTTCTATAGGATTGCTCTTAGTCAGAATGGTCTCGATGAAGGTGGGTGTGGGAGGGAGGGGGATTCACAAAAGCAGATTGAAGCATCTTTCTCGATGAATGGCTGATGGGCTTGAGCCCTGTCCTTTTCGTTAGCACTGAGTCTTAATCACTATGCCAGCTTCATTAGTAAAGAAGGTTTTCTCTGGGCAATTTGCCTTTTAAAAGAATAATCTATGTACAGTTTCTAAAATTCCAAAGGCCAGGGTAGAGGCTATATTTTAAAGCCAATCCGTAATTATTAGAATTATTATTTTTTTGATAGAAAGATGTTCTTTATATTGTAACAACACTGTGTATACAAATGGGGGATTAAAAAACCTATGGAAAAATGACATTACCTTTTTTCCCCCCTCTGCTTCCCCTTCCCCCATGAACCCTTGATAATTTATAAATTATTATTATTTTGTCATATCTTACACAATCCAATGTCTCCCTACACCCACTTCTCCACTGTCCATCCCCCAGGGAGGAGGTTATATGTAAATCCTTGTAATCTGTTCCCCCTTTTGTATTGGACATGACAGCTCTGTACTGAGAAAATGTTGACTGGAATTATTCATATCCACATATTATTATATAAACACTCCTTGTGTTTACAGGACAATGTTTAATTACTAGCAATAATCTGCGGTATAAGAAATATTTTCTTTATTTTTCTGAACATTCTTATTTCCCCTATTTGAAAACTATATATTAAATTTCAATCCATTTCTATCATTGGATTAATATTGCTAATACATAGAATCTAAAACTATATCCATAAGCATGGTTTATTTTGTGACATTCAAGCTCACTGGTGTAGCTTACACTCTGAAGTAATATTTTTGATCTTGTAACGGTATGCACTGCTCAGTTGAAAAGTGTGGGCTCCTTTTGTTCTTTTGTGCGGTCAAGTAGACTTGAACTCAGAGAACCATTAGGGGGACAGACTAGAACTCTCAGATGGGGTTTCAAGGCTGGAGTCTTTAGAGAAGTAGACTACCATGTTTTTCTTCTAGGAATGACTAGTGATTGTAGCAGCCAAGTGTCTAAACACTGCACCATCAAGGATGCTGTAAGGCTCACAGATCCACACCCAATACCTTTAAGCGTATACCTACCGCCTATAGCAACTCCATATGGGTTTCCAAGGCTGTAAATCTTTACAGGAGCAGAGTAAACTCAGTGTTCTCCCACTGAGAGGTTGGTGGGTTTGAACCTCTGATCTGGCAGCCCAGTGTTTTACTGATAGCACAAGCAGGTCTCCTTTATTTTTGCTTGTCGAGTTACAAAAAATATTTCAAGGGCTAAAACACATTTTTTTGTAAAAGATTGAAAAATTATATTCATTCATACTATCTTCAATCCCATCAGAACTATCTTCAAGTATTAAGAAGCAGTCAAGCATACTGTGAATCTTCTCATTTTCCCCAAACTTTTCTTTTTTAAGCTTGGATTGTGGAGACAAATCTTATTAGCTTTCCCGCTTACTGTGATGGGCTGATTGCATTTTTGTTGCGATGGGGGTGGAATCTGAGAGAACACACTGGTGTCCACTTGCACACATTTTGTTCTGTGACATTGGTTGCCACCCCCGGCATGGACAGCCTTCTTCACCCTTACCTGTGTTTATTGTGTCCATTCATCCTTGTTTCCTCTCATTTCCTGCCTTCTGAACTTTTAGTTTTGGCGAATCCTGCCCTTTTGATCATCCGTGGTTGGTTGCATATCTCCCTGGTGTTGTTGAAGGCCTGCCTACTGTTGGATGCAATGCTGAGCCATTGGGTGAACTCAGTTTCAGGCTTGTAAGGTGTGTGAGCAAAAACCAACGGTGCCGAGGGAAAAAAATTCAAACTACAGCCAAATATAAGTTCCAGGAACTAATGGAATACCAGTTGAAATGCTACAGCAAGATGAAGAAATCCTGGAAGCACCCACTCATCTATGTCAGGAAATTTAGGAGACAGACACCTGGCCAGTTGGCTGGAAGAGATCCATATTGTGCCCATTGCAAAGAGAGATGGACCAACAGAATGTTCAAACTACAGAACAATATCGTTGATAGCACAGGAAAAATAAATTTTTTCTTAAGATCGTCCAACAGTAGTTGTAGCAATACATTGATAAAGAACTGTCAGAAGGTCAGGCTGGATTCAGAAGAGAACATGAAACAAATTATATAATTGCTGATGTCAGATGGATCTTGACTAAGAGAGAATACAAGAAAGTTTTACGTTTGCTTCATTGACTATGCGAAGTCATTTGACTGTGTGGATCATAAGAAAATGTGGGTAATCTGGAGAAGACAAATTCCAGAACATTTCATTGTATTCATGAGGAACTTGCACGTGGATCAAGAGACAGTTGTGCAAACAGAACAAGGGCATGCTGCATATTTTAATTTCGGGGTTGCCTCCTCTCACCATACTTATTCACTCTGTGTGCTGAGCAAATCACCAGAGAAGGTGATATGTTTTATGAGTTTCAATTTTGTTGTATATGTTTTTGTACTGTATCTAGGGCCTCTCCATTCTGAGCAGTCAGCATTGATAGTCAGGCACTGTCTAGTTCTTCTGGCTTCAGAGTATTGAGTGATATGTTTACTTGGGCCAAAATTCCTTTGGGCTAATTGTTTTCACGCGTATTTGATTTTCTGTATGCTCTTTTGCTCCTGTCATGGAGAAATCAATAGCTATACCTTGCATGACCTTACTTCCTATTGCCTCCTGGGTTTACCTTTCACATTCATCCGTCTTTCCTATCTGTGGTGTTGCACACCTCTCAAGACTTGTTGCTACTCATCAAAGCTGTAACTAGAATACTGTCTTTGGGGAAAACGTAAACCCATGGACCAGTGGCTTCAATCTGAGCACTCAAACCCAGAGACTCATTCCCTGAGTGTTTGTTTGGTTTTGTGATTTTATTTTGAGAAAATCGCGTCTAATTTAATTACTCAAGTGGTTCATCTGTTATTTGTTCATCTGTGCCCCTGTGGTCTTTCAAACAATACTCGTTGGGGATTTGAAAGGATGGCTAGTTTAGTTCATAACTGAAACCATAGAACAAGGGCTTTTCTCGAAACAACTATTGTACCCTAGTCTGCAGCTGAAAACCTCATGTGCATTTCCCATTTTGTGGCACAAAAGCTTAAAACAGAAAATGTAATTGGAGATAAGTTTGAATGAAAGTAATAATATCTTTGGTTTCAAAAGGGATACCTTTAAGTGAAAATAGTTCTTTTTATTTACTGCACGTATTTACCATGAGGAATAGTGAACAATTATAATGAACAATCTATTGCTGAGTCTTCTACACAATCAGTGGAAGGGTAAACCCAGTGAGAGAATCAATAGCAGATACGTGTGGTCTCATGGACTCCTTGAAATAACCTTGGGAAGGCTCGGAAGTCAATAGGCCATTCGTTAACCTCTGAGTCGAACCGCTTTAGAGATAAATAAATTAGGTTTAAACTTTGTATAACTTCTTCAAGATCACACAGCCTGTTAGACACCAGAGCCGGGATCCAAACTTGGGCATACATGCTCTGAAATAAGGAAATAAATAACCAAAATAAATATAATTATTATATAATTGCTATTTTAATATGCTGAGGTTCTTCTATGGTTTGGATGAGCTAGAGAATTTTCAGAATTAATAATTCAAATATGCAATTATATTTTTCAGTTAAGTTTGAAATCTAACCACCACAAACCCTAGCTAAACCTGCATTATAAATAAATGCTCAATGACTTAATTGGAAAATGATTATTTAAGTACAAGTCTGGGCAAGAAAATGCCTCAGTCACCAGCCATAGAATATAAGTGAGCATAATAAGTCTTAGGAGCTCAGAAGAAACATCGCTTGATTAGTCATGCTGACGCTATACTGTACTCAGAATAGTGAGCAGGTGTCGACCTGCTCTCCAACCTCAGGAGTCCAGGGCGGACAATCATTTCCTAGCTGACTCCATTTTGACCGCAAGGTAGGTCGCCAGCAAGCAGGGTAAAGAGAGGACAATTTGATCTATCTGGGACTAGTCTCTGAGTAAGAAGACCTCGTGGGGTAATGGGTCACGTGTTGGTCTGCTAATGGCAAGATCAGCAGTTCAAATTCACCAGCAGCTCTGAAAGACAAAGATGAAGCTTTCTGCTCCTTTATTGACAGCCTCGGAAACTCAAAGGGCCAGGTCACCTCTTTGCTATAAGGTCACTATGAGAAGCAATGAGCTTGATGGCAGTGGCTGGTTGGGTAGTTCCTGAGTGGGGCAAAGGTTTAGGTGCTCAATGCAGCAGAAGGGTTGGTCATATACAGCCATATGGAGAGGCCTCAGAGGAAAAGCCTAGCTATCTGTTTTCAAAAAACCATGGCTGTTAAAAATGTTATGGAGTGCAATCTACTGTGCACACATGGGGTCTCCAGGAGACAGAATAAACTTGACCACCATCATCAGATGAGAGCTCCCTATCTTCCATGACCAATTCTGTTATCTGCACGTGCTTCTGAACAGCTTCATTACTATTTCGATTGTATTAAACTGCCAATTCCCTAACAAGGGGTATGGCCTCTTTCTCTCTCACCTGAATAACCCTGTGTTGTCAAATAGACTCTCATCTTAGCTTTTCAAACACAGTGAAACTTTTCTAAACCCACTCAGACACGCACTGCCATCAAGTCAAGTGCTGACCCATAGCCACGCCTGTGGTTTCTGAGTCGGTAACAGTTTATGGGCGTGGAAAGCCCAGTCTTTCTCTTGCAGAGTTGTTGCTGGCTTCAAACTGTGGACCAACATACACCAACGTGCAACACATAACCACGAAACCACGAGCGCTCCCTATTCGAGGCTATTCTACTCGATTCTAGGTATCTGTCATTATTGGCTCCTGGTTTCTCTCAAACTATGCTATCTTGTTTTTCTCTTTCTAATTGCTAAAGTTACTTAAGGTTCAAGCTGGGTTTACATGCCTTCCTTTATTTAATTTGCGTGTGTGTCGGGGGTAGGAGGGGGTTGGGTTTTCTAGGAAACAAAACCGGTGACACTCAGATGTGTATGACAAAGAACTTTATATCAAGAAACATTAAGAAGAAGAAAACAATCCGACCCTGTGCAACTCAAGTCCATGGATCTGATGATAGCCAGAGCCCTGTTCAGGTTCATCTGACTGCAGGTCAAGGATGTAGAGTGGTAAAGCAGGAAGCAAGGAGCTCACAGGCCACAGGGTACAGTCACATGAATCTAGGTTTAGTGGAAACATGGTAGGATATGGTACCTCCCAGGTTGGTTCCCAGGTTTGCCGGTCCACATCAGAATACCCAGAACAAATAATCATATCCATGCAAATGAGGAAGGGGCACTCGGTGTAGAGACCCAAAGCCCATGTATAGACAATTGGACATCTCCCCACAGAAGGGTCACAAGGAAGGGACAAGCCAGCCAGGGTGCAGTGTAGCATCGAAGAGACATACAACATTCCTCTAGTTCTTTAATGCTTCCTCCCCTCCATTATCATGACCTAGTTCTACCTTACAAATCCAGCTATACCAGAGCATGTACACTAGTACATATAAGAAATCTCTCAGCACAGGGAATTCAGGACAGATAAACCCCTCAAGAACAATAATGGGAGTAGAGATACCATGAAGGTAGGGGGTAGGTATGGGGGGGAAAGGGGTACTGATTGCAATGTTAAGTATATAAAATCCACTCCCCAGGGAGACTTGGGTGAAAGGAGATGGCAGTCAGTGTAAGATATGAAAAGAATAATAATTTATAAGTTATCAATGGTTCTTTGGGGGCGGGGGATGAGGAGCTAATACCAAGTGCTCAAGTAAAAAGAAAATGTTTTGCAGAGGGTGACGGCAACATATGTACAAATGTGCTTGACACAATGGATGGATGGATTGTTATAAGAGCTGTAAGAGGCCCCGATAGTATGATTGAAAAAAAAGTTTCAAATTAGAGATCTGGCTTGGTTCCAGATCCAGATTTTCCATTAACAACTCTGTCAATATGGGCAGGATATTTGTCCTCCTGGTATAAATTTGTTTTTATTCTCCAGTGAGCACAGAAAATACACAAAGATATCCTGATAAGCAGTGTAGTGAAGCTAAGAACAAAAACTCCGGGAACCTGACAGAGGGAAGAGAGAGTTTGTGTATCGGAACTCTAACAATTTTATGAAAAACAAACAAGTGAACCTTTGAACTGTAGCAGAAGGTGATGGTGGCAAACCGGGATAAACTGGCATGTATTGAACGTTCTGTGGTAGGCACTAGTTCTTTAAGTTATCAGTTAGTTCATTTACCAATGCCTGAAACAATCATAGTGGTACTATGGGTTAACTATTATCTCAATGTTCCAAAAGAGGAAATTAAAATTAAAAGTATGTAATACGCTCTCCAAATTCACACTGTGAAGCTGAGACTCAAACACAGATTTGTCTGATATTTAAGCCCTAACAATTATACGATACTACAGCACCTTAAACGATGTAGTCATTGGGTGTCTTTAAGTCAGTTTTGATACCTTGGGATTCCATGTCTGGACATCTGTGAATATCACTAGGTGGTTTCTGAATAGAAGATACGGGAAAGGAATTCTAACCAAAGGGTAACCATATACAAAGGCAGAGAAATAGGGGAACTCATATAATATTTGTAAAATATGGGATGTTTAAAATGTTTTAAATATATTCTGTATCAGGAGTAGCTTCAGAAAATTAAAGAGGGCAGTGGGAATATGTGGGAATATTGTGAAGACTGTGTGCCCAGTCAGAGTGCTTGGATTAAAAAGTAGGAGCTAGGAAGGGGGTTTAGGTGCTTAATCACGGGGGAGTAAGGATCCTGAGCAGATTGGCATTTTAGCTACATGTCTCAGGAAGCAATGCCGAAGAATGAGGGTAATCAGTGTGCAAGAAGATGATGGGAGTCTGCTAAGAAAACACTGTACACCAATTATAGCACTTACTGCATACTGCCTGATTGCATAATGGTTTACTTGTTGGCTCCTATCCACAAGGTCAACAGTTTGAAACCACCAGTCACTCCAAGAGACAAAAATGAGGCTTTATACCCATGTAAAGATTATAGCTTCAGAAACCCACAGGGGCAGTTCCCCTCTGTCTTATGGGTTCACTCTGAGTTGAAATCAACTCAATGACATTGAGTTTGGTTTGTAGTTTTCTGAATTCCGGGGATGGGGACCAAATGTCAATTATCTCTCTCCAATAACATCATACGTCTAAACCCAAAGATATCTAATGAGTTTAATAAAATGTCAAAACGATTTTAAAAGATAATTTTATTACCTTTTTAAACATACACACTTGCCTTCTTTTTAGACATTGTTTTAGTATGACATTTATCTTAATTTTTAATTAAATTAGTGCCTAGTTTTCCTTTTCCTTCCAGTAATTAGCATTTGAATCCTATATTCAATCTAGACTCATCTCTCTATTTACCTCACTTAATCAAAATATTTAAATTTACTAAGTCTTTTATAATTTGCCAGACCTTTAAAAATCAGGGAAACTAAAAAGCCCCAGGGGTGGTATTGAAATCTGTAGGGCTTTAGTTGTGTTTCCCAGCTATTTAGACACGTGACTTATAATCTGCACTATTTTTAGGATACATAACATGTTTCAGGTATTATGCTAACAAACTTTAAAATTATTAAATTTCCATCTTTACAAGAGGGAAAAAAAACCCCCAAAGCCTGCAAAGGTAAAAATCACTTGCCAAGTTTTGCACAAAACAATCCCAAAACCAGAAACAATATTAATACCATTCCCAATCCAAACCGTGTTCTTTCCTTTATCTCAGTCTGCCTTTGTCTAAAACCAAACCAATCATAACTCCTAATGCCTTTGCTCTTTGAAAACTATGGTCAATATTATGTTTAAAATGATTGTTCTTATAATAAAACATCTTCCACAGAAAAAGTTCCCTCTTGCCTACTTCCAAGGTTTATAATCCAGCTTTCAAGACCAAAGTACTATTTTTTAGCCAAATTAATTAAAAGCTTTGATTAGAAAACACCTGAAAATGCTTTACTCAAATCAGCTTAGCAGGAGTGTGCTATGTTTTTTGACAACAAGATCAAGTTAATCCTCCAAGTCTTTTGAACTTCTTATCCTTTAGCCAAGGAGTCCCTGATAGTGCAGTTGAAGCACTCCGTTGCAAACTCACACGGTGGCGGTTCAAACTCACCAGCAGTTTCACAGGGAAAGGCGTGTCCCTTTTCTATCTGCCCTATGATGATTAAAGCCTCACAAACCCTACAGGGAAGTTCTACTCTGTCCCACGGGCAACTATGAATCAGAATCAACTTCATGGCACTAGATTTGTGTTGGTTATGCATGAGCTGAGGACATTTAAAAAGTGGAGCAATTAGAGCCTATGCACTTTTCTAAGAACTATGCATGCTTTAACTTATTTCATCAACCAATATTTTGAATGTGTATGGACATATTTGTACTGACAACGTCAGTCAGATCTAACTTCACCTTTCCATTTTCATTGTGGTGGAGTTAGTGTCCAAGGCCTTATCTTTGCGTGGCCAACTGTGTTTATTTATCGGTAATTCATCTAACCCACCAACCCACTGCTACCATGTCAGCTCTGACAGCTCCACCCTAAAGATAGAATGGAACTGCTCCTTCGGGTTTCTCAGTGTGTAAACCTTTATGGAAGCAGGCTGCTCATCTTTTGGCCTCAGAATGGCTGGTTGGTTTGAACCACCAACCTGTGGTTAGCCACTCAAGGATTAACCCACTGCACCACCAGACTTCTTAGTAATCCACTAAGTACATACCTCTTAGGAAGCCTGCAGATTAGTGGAATGTTACACACACGCTTCCATTTTGCATTTAAGCCAGTGTGAGAGATTCCCTGTGCTTCCCACATCCATTGTACAAATGCACCTAGAAAATAATGTCACCCAACCTGTTGGAGTGCAAGTCAAAATTGAAAAAAGGTCATCTCTTGATCCTTCTTTGTACTTTGCAGAAGGGAGCCCTGAGTACCTAGCAGCTGGTAGGTGTTGCGTGGGGCGGGGGCGGGGGCGGGGCCGGTGTTCATGCAGTAAAGCAGTGTTAGAAGAACATCGGCTATGAGGATCCATTAAAATTTGTTACTACTAGGATTCCAGTTCATGCACACACAGGTCTGTTCCAAACGAACATGTTTAAACATATCTCTGCAATCAATGGAAAGCTGCAGAAAAACTCTCTTAATAACACACTTGTCTTAGTCTCATTAGAGTGCCTTCAAAAATGATTTAATCAAACCTGTGGTTTCCTAGAGAATCCGCTGGGCTGATTTATTAAATTTCAGGGGAGAGATTAGCCCAGAAGGTTATAGCATGTTTTTCTTTTTTTTTTATTCAAAAGGGGTAATCTTGATAGATTTTCCTAAAGGGATGCAGGACAATCAAAGGAGCTGATTAGAAAGAACTTTTAAGTTGAAAACTGCTTTGTTCAAAAAGGAGCCATGCAAAAAATTGAGGAATTGCTTTTCCTTAGGACAATGCACTTGCTCTTTCTGGAAAGTAGCAAAGGCTGTCCTCTGAGAATTTTGTTGGGAAACTGACCCCACTCACTCTACAGCCTGATCTCACCCCTTCAGACTTCATTTTAATGCTAAAATGGTTAGGTAGCTAGATCAGGCACAAGGGGATTGTCCCTCCCATGCCTGCAAAGCCCCCATATAGGCGGTTGGGAAGAACTCAGGCAACAATTAGACACCTATGAAGACCCTAACTGAGCATGCTCAAATTCAAGCCCCCAGTCATGTGGGAGGTACACCTGGGCAGCCCAAACTAGGCCCAGGCCCATCACATCACCCAGGTGGGCTGAACAAAGCCAATGAGGTCAACCAATAACTTTCGACCATGCCTCCCCCAGCTACAGGGTGGGCCAGAATAAAGGCAGCAAGCATGCTCTGGGACTTCCTCTTTTACTTTCTTCCCCAGTGCTCTCCCATGCCCCATGCTCTCTCTGGCCCCAGTCCTCTTGTCCTTTCTCCCTTGACCCCTCCATCCCTGGGATCCCCGCCCAGTTGCTGGGATCCCTCCCCCAGTTAAAGTGGTGGCTGACTGATCACAAAGTCAATGTTTACATATGCACTAGGGACTTCACAGGCAAAAGCTGGGGCTGTCTGGTCCAGTAAAGACACAGTCTTGGAAAACGCTATGTAGCAGGGCGTGCACTGTTCCACGAGGCTGCTCATGATCAGTTGTGGCTTGGCACACTTCCCCAAAATAGTGTGTACTCTTTGGAGACTGTAAAACCTGAAACTTCTCCCATCCTTCATAAAAACTCACTTGGGTTACAACATGGGCTTCGGCATAAATTCTTTCTTCTGCGAAGCCAGGAACCAAGGTACTTGAGAAACCTCACAATGACATTTCCCGTGAATACAATTTGAGTCCCTTAAGGATGCCCGAACTGCTATGTTGATCTAGTGTCAAATGAAGAGCCTAGAATCCCACATGGGAAGGTCAAAGGGAGGAGCGCTCCACCTACAGTGTGTAGAGACTTAGATGAGGGATGTGTCAAGAAATAACAGTTTCATGTTTTGATTGTTTGTCTCATAAAGATTGCTACAACTTTTCAGCAATACTTTTGGACTCATTCCTGTGTTACTTTCCTGGCTCTCCCTGAACTGGCAGTGGTGGCTGGAGTCATCATCCCTCTTTCCGGTGGCCTCGTCTCCAGACTGCCCTCACAGCCACTGAGTGTCAGAGACCAGAGAAGGGGAAGGCACATATCTCAGGAAGGGGAAGGCAAACGTTGGAAGAATTGTATGAGTTTTAAAATAAGGAGAACAGCAGAAAAAAAGAAGTACATGACTTAAAAGAGTGTTGACTGAAAGTGACCTTGTGGAATATGTATGACCTTTAGAGACATTGTTTTCATTGACATTATTTCACGTGTATCTCACAAAAAGATCATAAAGGAGGAAAGCCGGCCTTGCTCTAAGATGGCCAAATGAGGGATGGCAGGCCAGAGGAAAGGCCACTCTAGTACTGAATATGCGCAAAGTTTCTGGATGTCCTTCAAAACCTATAGTTTATAGCTTTCAGTCAGATGTAGAGGCCGCCAATGTGTCAGTAGGAGGAAATTGCGATCTAATTAACTCTAATTTTAAGATGGCCTAGATAACAAAATGAAAGCTTCATAATAAAGCATGGGTTTATATGAGACTTTTTAAAAATTAAGGAAACTATACACAATGCAAAGATACTTGGTGGTACAGTAAGTATAGGGGTAGCTTGCTAATCACAAAGTCAATGGTTGTATATGCACTAGGGACTTCACAGGCAAAAGGTGAGACTGTCGAGTCCAGTCTATGTAGACTCACCTTGTTATGTACAGAGTCAACTGTAGACGCGATCACTTAAAGAGTCCCTGCTATGAATTGAACAGGAGTCACTGTGTGGGGAAAAATATTTACTTACTAACCTGCTAACCAAAAGATTGGAGATTCAAGTTCCAAGATGTGCCTCCTAAGAAAAGCTTGGCTATCTTCCCCAAAAAAATCATTGAAAACCATATGAACAACATTTCTACTCTGACACACATGGATCTCTATGATATAGATTTGACTCAATGTCAACTGATACTGATCTATGCTTAGAATGCAGATGATGCTTAGAATGTAGAGCCTTAGGTGAATCAGAGTAATACTCAGGTTTGCCTTTTACATCAAGGTAAGTGACAGACTCTGTTATTGAATTACAACCTTTGCATTTGAATTGGCAGGGGAATATTCAAAGAACACGTGGAGTATATACTGGGAGGGTATTGTTCAAGTCTCCACAGGAAAGGGAGAAAGGAACCAGACCTCAACCTGGGGTGCCAAGCCTCAGGGGCAACATACTGCAGGAAGCAGCAAACTAACAGAAAGATCTGCAGGCCAGCCCCAGTCCCAGCTAAGTCAACTCCCTCCCCCCAAAGAATGCACTACAGAGACAGCACCAAAGATACAGCCTAGGGAAAGTGGCAGGTCTGCCCAGACTACACAGGAGCAACTTAAGAGGGAGAGAGAGCGAGAGATCAGCATCCTGACCCACCAAGCCTTGAGAAAGACATTCCTGCTCGGAGCAGCCAATGCACAGAGAGGACTGGGGGGCTGGACCCACCAGGAGACATGAGGCCCCATCAGTGACCCACAGTGCTGAGGGGGACAGCACTGGAGACAAAGTGCAGGTATTGTGCATGGTCTGACCAGTCCACACCAGAACAAAACACCAAGGGAATGCAACAGAGCAGCAAAGGGAGAAAAACAATGAAGTCCTTGAGAAATCCAGAAAATAGACTTCAGAATCAGTGGGCAAGTCGTGGCGCTTCAGCAGATCTGATTGGAAAACCATCAGAAGGGTCAGCAGACAGACCTCAAACTATTTGTAGGCTTCTTTC
The DNA here is from genome assembly GCF_000313985.2 of Echinops telfairi. NCBI lineage: Eukaryota > Metazoa > Chordata > Mammalia > Afrosoricida > Tenrecidae > Echinops > Echinops telfairi. The sequence continues at coordinate 92,449,198 of NW_022103906.1, read as the reverse complement.
TTTCTTTCTCTTCTTTTTTCTTTTTTCTCATGTCTATTCATATAAGATACGCAGGATAACCCATCCCAAGGGGAAAAGAACAGGGCCAACGGCTCTGGGGAGACATGGGCAAGAGGAAGAGGTGGGAGAAAGGGAGCAGGGAGCCAACAAACCCAGAGATAATGGAACAATAAGAGATCTAACATCAATAGTGAGGAGGGCATTGACTGCCTGGTGGGGGTCGATCAAGTGCAATGTAGCCAAGAGAAAGTACTAAGAGTCGAATGAATGGCGAACATGAGGGTAGGACAGGAGGAACATAGAAACGAAGAGAGGAAAGAACTAGGAGGAAACAGACCTTTATAGAGATACAAATATAGGCATGCACATATGTAAATATATAAATATTAATAGGGATATAGGTCTGTGTACATATATTTAAATGTTAAGTATTAAGGTAGCAGATGGGCATTGGGTCTCTACTCAAGTACTCCCTCAATGCAAAAGCACTTGTTCTAAAAACCTGCCATTCTATGATGCTCACTTTCCTACAGGATTGCTGAAGACAAAAATGGGTGCATAAGCAAATGTGGTAAAGAAAGCTGATGGTGCCTGGCTATTAAAACATAGTGTCTGGGGTCTTAAAGGCTTAAAGTGAAACAAGCAGCATCTAGCAGAAAAGCAATACGCCCACATGGAAGAAGCACACCAGCCTATGTGATCATGAGGTGTCAGCAGGATCAGGTATCAGAAGACCCAAAACAAACAAATATATCCATGCCAATGATTCAGGTCAGAGAGGAGACCCAAACCTCATCTGTAGACAATTGGACATCCTTTCACAGAAAGGTCACAAGGAAGGAACGAGTCAGCCAGCATACAGCCTAGCACCAACGGAGCACACAACATTCCTCTAGTTCCTTACTGCTTCCTCCTTCCCACTATCATGATGACCCCAGTTCTACTTTTAAAATCTGGCTAGACTGGAACATGTACTCTAGTACAGATATGACATCTTGACACACAGAATCCAAGACAGAAAAACCCCTCAGGAACAATAATGGGAGTAATGATACCATGAGGTAGGCGAAAGGTGCGGGAGGGAGAGAAATGGGGAACCAATGTCAATGGTCAATGTATAAACCCCTCTCCCCCCAGGAGGACAAACAACAGAAACATGGGCAAAGGGAGACAGTGGATGTTTAGAGGTATGCAAATAATAATAATTTATAATTTATCAGAGGTCCATGAGGGTGGGAGGGTGGGGAAGGAGAGAAAAAAGAGGAGCTATACCAAAGGCTCAAGCAGGAAAAAAAATGTTTTGAAAATGATGATGGCAACATATGTAGACATGTGTTTGATAAAATTGATTTATGAATTATTGTAATAGCCCCCAATACAATGATTTATTAATAATAAAAAAGAACCCTTGGAATGTAGACAATAGAACTTTAGTGTTCATATAGACTGTAGTCTTCAAAGAAGGTCTTTATGATGCTGAACCACAGGATGACTGTACAAAACCTCTGAGGAGAAATTACCACGGAGCAGAAATAGCCCAGTTCTTCTAGGCTATCCCAACAAAACAAACAAATAAAAAAGGATGTTCTAGCTACAAGACTTAGAGAAAAAGGGAAGGCCTCAAGGAGATGACTCATCATAGGGGCTGCCACAATGGGCTCAACCGTAGGAACAATTGAGGATGGCACAGGACCAGGCACGGTTTCCTTCTGTTGTGCAGAAGGTCCCTATGGATTGGAACCAGTTCGAAGACACCTAACAACAATAGCAACTATAAGAGTACTCAGAGGGCTTGACATTGTTGTCATTAAGTGCTATTGAGTGGGTTCGAACTCATAGCAATCCTGCGTACAACCAAAGTACAACCCGCAACTGTGCCATCCTCACAATTGTATCTTTGAGCTCATTGTTGAAGCCATTGTGCCAATCCATCTCATGGAGGGTCTTCCTGTTTTTCATGCTCCTCTACTACGCCAAGCTTGATGAGATTTTCCAAGGAAAGGTCTGTGCTGATAACTTGAATGAAGTAATTAAGACAAAAGATTCTCATCCTGGCTTCAAAGTAGCATCCTGGTTGTACTTCATCCAAGATAAACTTGTTTGTTCTTCTGGAAGTCCATGGTCTTTTCATTATTTATCAACAGCACCATATCACATCAATTATCCTTGATTATTCCCGATTTGGGCACACCTTAGTCATCAAAGTGACATCTTTGCTCTTCAACAACTTCTAAAAGGAAGTCTTGTGCAGCAGATTTACCCAATATATCATTTGATTTCTTGACTGCTGCTTCCATGAGCATTGATTCAAGTAAAATGAGATCCTGAACAATTTCAATCTTTCCTGTTTTTCATGACTTTTTCTTTTGGTCTAATTATGAAGATTTTGATTTCTTTACACTGAGTTCTAATTCATACTGAAGGCAGTGGCCTGGCTTTCACCAGTAAATTCTTCAAGTCCTCTAACTTGCTTGGAAAGTAAGTCCAAGACTGAGGTTCTGAAAGTCACATTGCTTGCTGCGTATTACGGCATTCTTCCAATCTTCTTCAGTATAGTCCATCTTCTTGGAATATTTGCTCAGGATAAAGATGGAATAGGTCTAGTGAAAATAGAGTTCTAATGAATGCCTTTCTTAAATTTTAGCTATTCCATATTTCTTTGTTCAGTTAGAGCAATGGTCTCTTGGCCAATGTACTGGTTTTGAATGAGCATAATTGATGAATTGGTGCCCTGGAGTTCACATTATCAATTGTATTCATATTTTGTTATGATCCACACCATTGAATGCCTTGGGATAGTCAATAAGTAAACATTTGTTTACAATTATTTGTTTACAATTTTTGAGATTGCTTTTAGTCAAGATCCATCTCATGTCAGCAATGATATCCTCATTCCATTTCCATTTCTGAGTCTAGATTGAATATGTGGTAGCTCTCTTTCAATGTACTATGATAAACTATCTCTGAAATGTCTTCAGCAAAATAATATTTGGAAGTGTTATTAGTGATTTTTAATAATTTGGTCACTCTGTTGAGATACTTGTATTTGGAAAGGGCACAGATGTGGATCTTTTCCAGATATTGGCCTGGTAGCTGGGTTCTAAATTACTGGCATAAAGGACTGAGTGCTCTTAGCACTGCATTCTTTTGGGGCAGCACCTGAGTTGGCATTCCATCAATTGCTGAAGGCTTGCTTTTCACGTTCAATGCAGCTTGGACTTTTGTCTTCAAGACCATCTATACTTGATAACATGCTACTTCTTGAAATGATTAAATGTTGACCAGTTTTCTTTTATACATGGCCTTTGTTTATTCCTTCCATCTGTTTTTTGTTTCTTATTTAAATCATTTTATTGGGAGCTTTTACAGATATAATAGCATTCCATAGGTCTATCACATCAAGCAGTGTTGTACAATTGCTACCCCAGTTTGTTTCAAAACATTTCTTTCTTCTTGAGCTCCTTGATATCAGCTCCCCTTTTCCCCTTCCCTCCTTCACTGTACTCCCGAAGAACCCTAATTCCTTTTTCTTTTACTATAATAGTATTGGTTTTTACCATATCTCACACAATCTAATATATCCACTCAAATACAATTCTGTTGTTTGATCCCCTTGAGTGGAGTTATACAGCTATCATTGCTAACACTTCCCCGTGTCCCCTTGCCCACCTTCCCTCTCTTATCCCATAATCTCCGAGACCCATTATTCCTGTTACTATTTCTATTGGTTTAACTGTCTTGACTTTCATGTACCGAATGATCTAAAATATACATATGACTATATGGAAATCTAACATGATTAATGAGGTAAAACAGATGCTTCCTATGTTCTTTAATATTTTCCCCATAGAATCCTTCAAAATATCAACTTGAGGCTTGAATTTGTCTTTAGTTATCTTAGATTGGCACATACTAGGCATATTCTTTGTAGTTGGCTTTCTAATTCCAGGGCTTTACTCATTTCATTGTAATGTGTTACTTTTTCTTTGTGAGGTAACTTTTCAATATATTCCCCATTCACTTTAGCTACTTCCTGTTCAAGAACAAGTTTTCATATTCTCTTCCGATATCCGCATTGGTTTTTTCTTTCTTTCCTATTTTTTTAGTGATCTTTGCTTTTCCCGTGTATGAATCCCCATGCATTCTCTTTCATTTTCTATAATTTCTTAATGTCATCCCAGAACTGTTTTGGTCATTGGACATGGTTTTCAATGCATCAAAGCTGTTCTTGAGCTGGCCTCTAAATTGAGTTAGGATATATTCATGGTCATATTTTAGCTCTTATGGATTTGTTTTATTTTTCTTCAGCTTCAATCTGAATTTGCATATGAGCAATTAATTGTTTTCTGGTCTGTTCTATAGCCTGCCCTTTATCTTCTTTTGGCTGATGATATTGAGCTTCTATATCATCTCTTTCCACTGTCATCATCAGTGTGATGACCATGTATCACATCTTGTGAGGTCTATTCATTGTTAAATCGACCTTTAGGTTGTTGAAAAGGGCAATTGCATTGAAGAAGTCATTGGTCTTATATAATTCTGTCTTGTGATCTCCAGCTGTGTGTCTATCACCAAGGTCATATTTTCCAACTAATGATCATTGTCTAGATAGAAGTTGTCAAGAATTCTGTCTTGCTTGAGTCTACAATCAATGCTCCTGGAAGCAGCAGTCAAGAGATCAAATGACATATTGCATTGGGTAAATCTGCTGCACAATAATTCTTTAAAGTATTGAAATGCAAGGATATTCCTTTGAGGACCAAGTTGAGCCTGACCCAACCTGTGGTATTTTCAATGACCTCATATGCATGTAAAAGTTGGACACTGAGAAAACAGAGGAAGAATCTATTCATTTGATTTATGGTTCTGATGAAGAATACTGAAGGTACCACGCACTGCGAAAAGAAAAAACAAATCTGTCTGGGAAGAATTACAGCCAGAATACCCCCTAGAAGCAATGGACATGTAGTCAGGAGAGACCCATCCCTGGAGAAGGACATCGTGCTTGGTAAAGTAGAGGGAAGGGGCAGTGAAAGAGAGGAAGGCCCTCCGCAAGACGGATGAGTTCAGTGGGCGCCACAAGACGCTCAAACCTAATATCAATTGTGAGGATGGTGCCAGACAGGGGAGTGCTTAGTTCTGTTGTAATCAGTCACTATGAGTCAGAACTGACCCCAGGGCCCCGAACAACAACAAGAACATTGATGTTCATTTCCAAATTTCACATTCCAATCATAAGTAATTGTATCTTTATGAATGCATCTGGATTGCATATTTGATCAATTTCAGCATGAAGCAGTTGGTAAAATTGTTCAATTTAATCATCATTGGCTTTAGGAGTTGGAAAATTTGAATAACAGTTGTATTGACTTATCTGTCTTGTAGGCAAATAGTGGGATCCCTATCACTGACAGCATAGTACTGAAAGATAGAATATGAAATGTTCTTTTTGAATGATAAATGCATAGTGATTCCTCTTGAATTTGTCATTCCTAAAAGTAGCAGAAACAGGAGCCAGCGCTGGAGACACAGTGGTGTCCACTCCAGCGCAGACAATGTAAAACTGAGAGCTTGGAAGGAAAGAGTCTGGCTTGTGGAGGGAGCCTGCCTCTGACCACTTATCTGGGGGACCTAAATTTTCGAACCACAGAGCTGGAGCTGAATGCCTTGTGCTGATTGAGGCTTACAGCAGAGTAGCATGCCCTTTGGGAAGTCATTAACAATTTGGAAGAACTTTGTAACATGTTCTGACTGAGCAACTAAATCCTGTGCATTTGTTGCTTGCATTGTAACCGGTTAACTTCTTCATAAATCCCATAATGCTGAGTATCATGGGTGTGGCCATTGCAGTGAATCAACCTAGCAACTGAAGGAGAGTGTGATGTGTGCCAGGGCAGTTGCTGTGAGTCAGAATTGATGCAATGATATCTATCAGTTTGAGGTTTCTCTCGTGAAGGAGTCCTGGTGTTGCAATGGGCTAAGCATTGGGCTAGGAATCAAAAAGGTCATGGCACTCCATGGGAAAAAGATCAGTCTGCTTCCATAAAGATTTACATCTTTGGAGCAACTATGAAGCAGTTCTATTCTGTCGACACTGTGAGTCAGAATCAACAGAATTGGGTTTGGTTTGGGTGCCTGTAGTTGTGATCCCACTGAAAAGAAGGCTTTCCTTTGGTTGTGGTAATGAGCGCATACCAGTGTAGAGTGGATCCAAAACTTTATCTTTTCTGATTGATAAAGGAAGAGCAAACTAGAAACAGATACTAACCCAAAGGAAATTCACTGCCATTGAGTTGATGCTGACTCAAAGCGACCATATGGAACAGGATAGAAATGCCCCTGTGGATTTCTGAGACTGTCACTCTGTATGGGAATAGACAGCCTCCTCTGTCTTCCTGACACGGCTACACACAAGAGCAACCGGAAGACATGGAATGAGAGAGATGCGTCTATCAGCCCAGAACGACCAAACAAAGCAGTGAGCTAGGAGGTATGAACCTCCTCCTAGAGGCGGCACCCTGAAATTAAACTTCTGACCACCTTAAGGTGAGAGAATAAGCCACCTGCATCGGGTCTTTCTATTTTGGAATGCTAGGGAATGCTCTATCTATCTATCACTCCAGATATATAAATAAATATAAATACCACATGGGTAAATCACAGATGTAGTAGGGTTTAAACCAAAATTCAGATTTGGTTTACCTGAACTTCAATCCCATGCTTTGCAAAATATAGCCATTCTGTACTCTGACTTTTGAATCTGAATCATCTGCAGTGATTTTTATCCCACCTCCAAATGACTAGGTAACTATCTCTAGAATTTGGGCAAGAACGTGAATTTGCAGGAAGCCTCACAGTAACTTGTTATCTTGTGGATTAAAACTTTGAGCACCACTGATGTTGTCGATACCACTGCTCAAATTCAGACGAAGTAGGAGCCTGCAGAAGTGTGTATCCCCGTGAGGAGGTGTGTTCCAGCCAGAGATGGATGACCATATTCCAGAGACGTCGGAGGGGACTGCACATGAAAGACAGGAAGGGAAGCTGCTGAATCTAATAATCGCAAGGCCCAGCCACAGGATGCTGTGATTTTATAATTCAACCTTTTCAAATTTACTGAATACCTTAATGGGAGGACATTTTAGTGCTTCTGTGGAGTGAAAACCATTCAAATTGGTTTCTAGAGAGAGACTGGGTTTGAAGTCTTGGGAAAGAACGAGCTGTCAAATGCAAACAGTAGTTGTCTTCACTGAATAATGATAAGAGCTCTTCGGATTCTGGGGTTTCTTCTTCATCCTACGGACACCTCTGAGCCTTATCTCTCTTCCTCCTGCTACTTTTCAGCTGAAGACAAGTTCCAAGGTCTTCTGCTACAGCTTTTCTTCTCCAAAGGTGCTGCAGACTGCATCCTAGATCGTGTTTGAATCAGAAACACATTTCTGTTACAGGTAAGGTTAAAAATCTTCTGGGGAAGTAGATGTGTGTGTTTGACATTTGATAAACCTTGCTTCTGAGCAGCTGTTGCCAGTTGAAAGGCCAAATCTCAAGACCAGAAGCCTTTTGATATTGAAATGTTTACGTTGCCTGACAGGACACAAACATTTGTCAATCAGGGATTGAACCTAATACTGCTGTGCAAAAGGAAAAGCAGGGACGCACTCCAGCTACCCTCGGCTCAGAATAAATGTCAGCTCTTCCAAAGGGATATTTAGAGCCTGAATCCCAGGATGAGTCAGACCCGAGTGTTCTTATTTAGATAATAGTGAAATCAGGCCTTAGAGAATTGTTAGTCAGCAAAACTCAATTTTGGTTAGGTCATGCTCAGGGAAAGGAAATGCAGAGCTATGAAACCAGATTTAGGCCTGTCAGAGAGTAAAATAGCAAGATGTAGAGGAAGATACAAGCTCTGCTCCTCCGGCCTCGTGTCAATCGAAGGGAGCCAAGCAAGCTGCAGAAAGAACAGGGTCTGCACAGGTTTCAAACTCCCATGAACCCCTCCCAAACTATTAAGTAGATCTCAAAACATCACCTTCCATTGGCTGCCCCCACTACTCAAGCTACTTCCATTCCACCAAACAGCTGTGTTTTTCTTCTCTGCTCCTAGCCCCTCCTTCAGCAAGCCTCTGCCATCCACAGGCAAAAATAACTCAAACCAAATTCAAACCCATCAAGTCAATTCTGACTGATAGTGACCTGTGGTTTGCCCTCCTCTTTCTCTCAGGGAGAACTGCTGACCTTGTGGTTAGCAGCCCAAAGCATAACCCACTGAGCTACTAGGATGCCCATCAGCTCTAAAGGCCACAAGCCATTGGTTCTACACCCCAGGCAGGACTGCACCTTCTCCTCTTGTGGAGTTCACTCTGGTTGTAGTGAAGTCTCTTCAACGTGAGGATGGATATAAAATGGAGCTATGCCAAGGCAAGGAATCTATTCTGTGTCATCAATGGTGGGCACATGATGTGAGGCCCTTATCAAAATCCTTAGCAGTGGATAGAAACCAAAGCGTAAGCCCAGTGCAAACTTAGGACTTTAATTAAAAAACCCTCGTAGTTCTGCTAGGTAAGTGTTGACCTGCTAATTGCAAGGTTAGCAGTTCAAATCACCCAGTGTTCCTCTCCTGTAAAAAGTTAGCTAGGAAACTCTATTTATTTAGGGTGGCTATAAGGCCTAATGGACTCATGGCAGTAGGCTTTGGGGTCTTATTTAATAATAATGTATCGAGATGCATTCCCCAATTGTAACAAACATACCACAAGCATGTATTGGAGATTGTGATTGTAATTGGTACCAGGGATTGAAGATGGAGCCGAGGTGAGTTTTTCAGTCCAGCAACATCCACTTAGGAGTGTGGATCCAGTCTCCTTCTTGCCGACATTCTGTAACTCTCTCTTAAAGGTTCAGTCTTAAAAACCTGTCCTTTTCTCTGGCCAAAGAATGCAGGAAGACCTCAGCAATGACTATTTACGATGAAATTGTCTGTCCTTCAACCCATCTCTTACGTAGAGGATGAGGGCCGCAAGATTGGTTTGTCAGACATTTGCTAAGCGCTGGAACAGGTGATTGGCAGCAACTTGGTGCTCTATTTGATTGTTCTCAGGCTTGGGGCTTCAGCCAAAATGCTAAGATAACAAGAAAGGCCTCACACAAAATCTTATTTCAACAACTTTCAGAAATTAAAGAGGTTTCATTGGTGCTGCTGTTCGTTTAGCTCCTTCGGGGTTGTAAAATAAGCATTTCACTACCAACAAAAAATGGGGAAGAACAGACACTGATCTAGGAGCTATAGATACGTAGTTATGATAAAAGCAAATTCTGTGTGGCCCATAGGTGCTGGGGAAAGCTCAGGGAGTAAGGCTCCGTGTATGAGAGGTGGTTGGAAGTGGATTTCTTTATGCTCCAGTTTTTAAATAAAAATCTTGGGAGTGAAAACTTTAAAACAAAAACTGAACTGCCGTCAGGCGATTCAGACTCATTGCCACCCTAGAGGACAGAGTAGAACGGCCCCTTTGGGCTTCTGAGCCTACCAACCTCTACAGAAGCAGCCAACCTTCTCTTTCTCCTGCAAAATGGTAGGTTCCAACTGTTGACCTTGCAGTTGATAGCCCACTGTGGAACCCACTACACCTGGGAGGGAAGGGCAATAGGGGGAAGGTTTCAAAGCTGAGAAGTGTTATCCTTCTTTTCTGTGGCTACCACACCAGGTCTGTGCCTCTCCATAAGCCAGAGGCTGTAATGAAAATACTCCACGTCTCCTGCAGCAACTCCTGCCACAGGGCCATCCAAGAGCTTCTGGGAGGAGCATCAAAATAAAGAAGAGCCCACCAGGTTTGGCATAAGATGAAATCAGAGGGTGTTATAATGGGGGGTTAGGGCGAGTCAATAGGTAGAGAATATTAAGACATCAAAGATTGGGGTCAGTGGTAGCCTGAAAGGAGAGGCTATGACGGGTGGAAAACCCATGGCCGCCTCTCACCACCCCCTCTCACCGGAGGCTACAAAGGCTTCTGCAGAACTAGGGAAAAGAAGAGAAGGCATTGGAAGAAAGAGGATGTAGGTTGTAGTTACCCCAAAGAGATGCAAACTTAAATACAATGAATGCATGATCTTCATTTACACAATTCAGTTCCAAATCAGGAAGGAAAAGGGGGGGGGGCATGAGCTAATTTGAAATAAGATCTAAAAGTATCTCTGGGTACAACACATTATATAACTAAGCAAAGTCACATTTCACCCTCAGTTTTCAAGGTAAACTCCATTGAAGACTGGATGGGCCATGAAAACTTGCCTTAGAATAGAAATAGAGTTTATACTGAAGCTAGATATCCATGCTGTACTCTTTGCCTTCTACCCTGTTTCCCCAAAAGTAAGACCTACTTACAGTTTTGCCTCTCACTGAAATATAAGGCACCCCTCCGAAAATAAGACCTCCCTGAAAATAGGAGTTTGGATTGTTATAATGATGTTCCAGAAGATGATGACATGACTGTCATTGAATAAATGAGTAAATGTACCATAGATTGTTGTACATGGAAATAATGGTAGTAACAAGAAATTCTTGATACTGTAGGATTCACAGTTTGTCTGGTTATGCTGGTTTGTGATGACAACTACTACCGTACCGTATACAGGTAATGCATTTCCTTTTTTTGTTGTTCAACAATAAATGTGTACCGTATTCTTTTTCATGGAAAAATAAGACATCCCCTGAAAATAAGCCCTAGAACATTTTTGGGAGCAAAAATTAATATGACACTGTCTTATTTTCAGGGAAACAGGGTATCAAAAAGCATGCTTTCTAGGCTCACCCTAGGCTCTTTGGGAGCATTTAAGAAGGAAGCATTTTGCTCACATATTTCTTTGGAGTGGGTGAATTATGCCCTCCCAGAGCCAAGTCATGCAAGCAAAGCCAAAGCCCAAATCTCTAAATAGTATGTTCCTTTCTTTAATTACCCTCTATTTGGACACACATTCTCTCTCTCTCTCTTTTTTTTTTTT
>NW_022103906.1:92434764-92437153 GCF_000313985.2 Echinops telfairi | reverse complement strand
TTTGATAGCCGGGCACCATCTGCTTTCTTCCCCACTTTTGCTAATGCACCCCCTATGTCCTCAGCGATCGAGTAGGGGTAGGCTGGTATGCTTCTACCGTGTGGGTTTTGTTGTCTCTCACCTAGATGGTGCTTGTTTATCTTCAGGTCTTTAAGGCTTCAGGTACTATATCTTTTGGTAGCTGAGCACCATCAGCTTTCCTCACCACACCCGCTTCAAACTGGCATCAGAATTCTTGGAAGGCTTATAACTCTCATTTGTAACCACAGCGATCTACTCTCTGGGTGCAGAGGCAGTCTTATATCGTGAATGCTCAAGGACGCGCTAGAGTCCAGACTGCCTGGGTCAAACCCCAAGTGGATAATTTTCTAAATGTGAGATCCTGGGCAGATTGTTTAAATTTTGTGTGCCTCTGTTTCCTTTTCCTGAAAAAAAAAGGGGGGTGGTAGTCTTATCTCTCTCATTAATTATAAGTCTTGAGCAAGCAGGCAGGAGGATGTGCACACGGAGTGAGTGCTCCGTCGGAGCAGAGACTCAAGTTCTGTTGGGAAAGCCACACGGTGGGGATGTTGCGTTGGGTTGGGTAACTTCTGAGACACTTGCCACTTTTGTTTTTTTTTAAGAAAAGAGCTCAATGCTGAAAAAAAGAATCTACTTTGAGATAAACCCAAGTGATGGCTATCATTTGGAAAAAGAAGCCAAAAATGTATTATCTATTATACACTAAACACTGAGATAGGAACAGGCAAGTCTTTCGTATGGTTGCTTCTGGAGCTAGAAAGCTGTGGAGGATGTAATGGATTTAAGTCAGGGCACCGGGATCAGAATCCCTACATTAATGTGGGTGGTTTGGCCTTGTTCAAATCGGGTAACAGATATGGTTTGCAATTTCTTCACTTCTAAAATGGAAGTAAACTTGTTTTCTCTAAACGATATTCATAGGATTAAATGAACCAAAGTAAAATTGCTCTGAAAATGGTAAATCACTGTAGGGATATAGGTATTATTATTACCAGAGCCTAGATTACGCTATAGATCACTTGTTTTGAAAGTCACACATGCAGCCTCAGACCCTGGCCATGACTAAGCCTTTGTTTCCAACATCCTAATGGGTGTAAGAGCTGGAAAAACTGCCATTTCAAAGCTTCCTGCATTTTCCTCTGCTACTCAAGGGTGACAACTTGATTTACCTTTAAGGCAGGCAGCACTTTTGTTGTGAAATAAATAAACAAAGCAAGCCTGGGCCTTGCCTGCATTTATGCAAATATAAATCTGGTACTCCTTCTTCGTTCCATGACAATGAGATCATCCATCAGAAAGAGTAAAAGGAGAGCACCGGAAAGCCAGCAGAGGGCAATTAGTACAGTAGTTCTGGAGTTATTATAAATTTGACATTAATTTGTTTTCAATGTTCTTGTGTGAGATGGGTTTGAGAACATTTAGGTTACATACAAAACAACTATTCATAGAAAAGACACTGTAAGTCTCACTGTCCAGACAACATAGAATCAGCAATTCTTATTCAGATTTTGAAAATTACTCTGGTGTTAAAACCTGCCTTAGTTTGAGGAATATGCAGTTACGAACAATAAAATATTATCTCTAAAGGAAAAGATTCCACCTTAAGCAGACACAGTGAAGAATCCTTCTTCTTTGCCCGCATGCCCGAAAATTGTGGTCAAGATCAAGAATCATTAAAAGGGTCGGTCTTGACTAGATGGTCAGTATAGAGTATCCCGTCCATGTCTAATCAGGCTGGCACACTTTCAGGTAGAGCTTCCATTTTGTAAGTTCAAGTTCGGCACAATGAGTATGATCCGTCCTTTAGTGAAGTGTCAATAACGCTGGATCAGTTGATGTTATGTACTGTCAGACTGGCTCTGACTCACAGGCACGCCATGCACCACAGAACAAACCACAGCCTGCCTGTTGCCATCGTTACAATTAAGTGCAACCCCATTGTTTCAGCTACTTTGTCATTCCTCTTTTTGGATGGACTTTCTCCTTCATTTAACCAATCAAGCCATTCTTTTCCAAGGAATTTTCTCTCTTGATAATATGCCCAATCTAGGTGGGACTAAGTCATGCCACTCTCCCTTCTGAAGAACATTCTAGAAGTACGTTCCTCCAAGACAGATCAGTTGATCTGGCATTCCCTGGTGCTTTCAATAGTCTTCGCCAACACCATCATTCAAATGAATCCTATCTTCTCCAGGTTTAATTATTCATTGTCCACGTCTAAATCATTTTGGTTAGTTTATATTTAGGGAAACAACATTAAACTAAAACAATTTAAGAATTCTGAATCCAATACTGAATCAACAAGATGATTGCTTTTGTTCTCTTTTTCTCTAATATGTTTAAGGGAAAAACAACAACAAAAAAGGTA
>NW_022103906.1:92414478-92434664 GCF_000313985.2 Echinops telfairi | reverse complement strand
TAGGAGGCAAGGCCTGGGCCAAAAAAAGTTAAGGGAAAAAGTTTCCTTTGGGCAGTGTGTGGTATTTGTAATATCCACCACAATTCAAGTCCATCGAGTCTTTTCGGTCTTCTTTCTTTATTGTGCAACGTTCACAGCCATGTGAGCCCTTTGAAAATACCACGGCTTGGGTCGGGCTCACCGTAGTCCTTGCTTTTCAATGCTTGAAAGAATTCCCGTGCAGCAGATTTATCCAATGAAACATGTCTTGACTGCTGCTTCCAGGAGCAATGATTGTGGATCCAGGTAAGACAAAATCTTTAACATGCACATCTTTGCTCCATTTATCATGATGTTCCCTATTGGTCCACTTGTGAGGATTAAACTGAAGGCACTCATCCTTGATCTCCATCAGCAAGTGGTCCAAGTCCTCTCACTTTCAGCAAGCGAAGTTATGTTGTCTTCGCATCACAGGTTATTAATAAGCCTTCTTCCAATCCTGCTGCTGCATTCTTCTTCATACGGTCTTCATACAGCTCCACATGTATGTCTGTTGGTCATACTCTAATGACCTGTGTGTTGCTGTGATGCTGGAATCGATGTCACTGATATTTCAAAAGCCAGCAGGATCACCCAAAGTTTATATGCATGTTATTTTTGTCATGTTTAGGTCAAATCAATTTTGAATCTGAACAACTATATGTCCATCAGGAGAATTGTACTATTTGATCCAACTGTTGCTGCTATTGCATCAAACCATCTTGTGGAGGGTCTTCCTCTGTTTTACCTCGACCTATATACACCCACAAGGAGCTTTCCTTTGAAAGAAGTTTCGCACAAACTTTTAAAGTTATCTTTTAAAAACAAAGGGGGCCTTCAAAAAGTTCAGGGAGAATTCTATAGTCTTTCATTTCCATTTGCCCGTGCATTTTTAAAGCCCTCAATGTTTGTGCAAATATGTACACATATTATTTATGTAAGTACATATGTGCATGAGTACACACCCATGTGTATATGTGTGGTGTGTTTATGAAGGAGTCCATATTTCTTTCAGTATATTTTATAGCTTCACTGATTTTGCTTCTCTAGAGAAGCCAGACTAACATAATATAACTTTTAAAAAATTAAGAACATATCATCACAAGAATATGAATAGTCACTCTATTGACAAAGAGAATATAATCACAAATGTATATCTGATATAAGACTTGTATGAGAGGGCATCAAAAAAACTATGGGGAAAAGTGATTTGTTTAAGTCTATTTTTCCATGAAATGTTTGATGTCCTCTTGTATAGGACACCTAGACATCAGTAACCAAAAAGTAGATCATCCAATTAAAACAAAACAAAATTCTAAAATCTTGAAAATTTTGAAATGACATGTCACAAAAGACAATACTTATTACTCTAGTAGCCAGAGCAAATGGCAAAGTATTCACGCTCATGATTGATCAGAAGAATTCAAATTCAAACAATGAGATATTACCATGCATTCACAGTAATGGCTAAGTAATGAAGAGTGGCAGTATTTAGTGGCAGTATTTAGTGGTATGCCAAGCAACTGGAACATACATCCATCACTGATGGAAGTATAAATACCCCTTTGTGTCCACTTGGAAAATTGGTTTATATTTACTAAAGTTGTAAACATGTGTCTTTTTTATAATCTGGCAATTCTATATGTTAAGTATATCTTTAGAATAAATGAATGTATACTCCAAAAGATACATACAAGAATGTTCATAGTAGTTACATTCGTAGGCACTAGAAACAAACAACTCAGATGTCCATTAATATGAAAATCAATATATATCATGGTATTATTACTAAAAGTGGTCAACATAAAATAACAAACCATTGATACACACAGACGAATGGACTAATACAGAAAAGCCACAGCGAATGACTGAACTTGACACAAACGAGGGCAAACGATACGATTCCACGGGAATAAAGTTTAAAAATCAAGCTAATCTATAGAAGTCCTGGTGGTGACGTGTTGAGCTTCTGGCTGGAAGGTCAGCAGTTTGAAACCACCAGCTTCTCTGTGGGAGAAAGTTGAGGCTTTCTACTTCTCTCAAGCTTGTTACAGTCTCAGAAAATATAGGTCGTTATGAGTCAGCATCAACTTGATTGCAGGAAGTTTGGTTTGGTTTATAGTGATAAAAGTTACACTAGTTCTCACCTCCAGAAGGGCCATTAGGCAAATTGCCTTCGTTGGTGGAAATATGTACTTTTTTCCAGAGTGGTAGTTATAAGGATATGTAACTTTATAAAAAGTAAGTGAATTATATATTTGAAAATGTGTGCATACTTCATTCTGTCTAGACAGATAGATAGACACACAAATACAACCAAAGTTATCATCATTTGGAGGAGAAAGTGGCTAATTGGAAACTGGGGTTCAAAAAAGTATCTGCTGTGTCATTGACCATGCTTAATTTCCTGTTTACACCTCAACCCATCCTCACAAGATTCTGTAAATGAAATCAATTCACCATAAAAGGTTAAAGTTCAGCCAACTGCTCAAATATTTTAGTTGGGTTGTGCATTTTGCTTGGCACTATCTACCATGGGTTTTGCCAATCTATATTCTGTCATAGATACATGTACGTGTATGTCATCATACCATATGCATGTCATATATGGCCACAAAGAAACTAAAAATAACTCTATTATTGCTTACCTTAGCTTGAAGAATATATTTCTTTTTAAAGGAGAGTAGAAAAAACTCTGTTAATATTATTAAATCCTGGACTTTAGGAATGCTGTCTTTAAACAGCAACATAGTGAGTCAGTTATGACTCATAGCAAATCTACATATGGTTTTGAAGGATAAATCTTAACAGAAAGAGACTGTGCACTTAGCAGACCAACGCCTGATCTACTGTGCCACCATCGAGAGATGCAGAGCTCAAGCAGCTCTATACATGCAAGAGCTTTCTGCGAATTTCTCTAATTCTGTTCCTAACAAGACCGACAGTAAGAGACTCCAGTGGCCATGGGGCCAGAAGATTAAAGTGCTGTCCTGAATCTAGCATCTGCAAGTTTAGAATGAACCCTTACCTAATAAGACGCATCTCCTGACCCATGCTAACTCATTGGTAGTATGCCTACTTCTTACCTCAGAAGACGATGAAGAGTCTACCTGGTGGGACCCCTAAAACCATGATAGGTGAGTGGTCCTCTAATTTGGAAGACTTCCTTCCCATTTTCGTATCCATGATGGCTAATATCATATTATAAATTGACTTATTGTCTTTTCAAAACAACACTCCCTGCCACTTCCTGTGAACATTTAGTAACTCCTGCTGCCTGGACTCTGGAGCCGTGGTGGCGCTATGGGACAGGCATTGGTTTGATAATGACAAGGTCAGCAATATAAAGCCACCAGTCACTGCATAAGACAAACGTGAGGCTGTCTGTTCTTGTTAAGATTTACAGCCTCAAAACCCCTATAAAGAGTTTCTACAAATCAGAATCAACTCGATGGGAGTTCATTTAGAGATGCCTATACTGGAGTGCCTGGCTTGTACAAATTTGTGTTTTGTTGGTGACTAGGTCAAGGCATTTGACTGTGTGGATCATAACTAACTATGGCTGACGTTGAGAGGAATGGAAATTCCATTACACTTTATTGTGCCCTTGAGGAACTTGAACGTGAATCAAGAGGAAGTTGGGTGAGGAGAACAAGGAAATCGTTGCCTACAACCAGGGTCTGTGGTTACACCACACTTATTCAGCCGATATCCGGAACAAATCACCAGAGGAGCTGGATTATATGGAGAAGAATGCAGCATCAGGATTGGAGAACGGTTTATTAACAATTTGTGATATGCTGGTGATGCAACCTTGCTTGTTGAATGTGAGGCTGGCTTGAAGCAGTTACTGATGATGATCCTGGACAGTAGCCTTCAGTGTGGATTACAACTCAATGTAAAGAAGACCCAAATCCTCACAAGGGAACCACTAGGGAACAGCATGATAAATTGAACAGAGATTGAAGTTGTCAAGGTTTCCCCACCCCACCCCGCCTTGAATCTATAATCAATGCTCATGGAAGCAGCAGTCATTAGCTAAATCTGCTGTACAAGATTTATTTTGAGTATTGAAAATCAAGGATGGTACTTTGAGGACTAACGTGTGTCTGACCCAAGCCATGGTACTCTCAATTGCCTCATATGCACATGGAAGTTGGACATTGGCTAAAGAATATGGAAGAAAAGGCAATGCATTTGAATTGTGGAGTTGGTGAAGAATAGGGAAAGTACACGAGTAGTTGGACTCTATACATAAGGCATCATCATGAGTTGGGTTAACTCAAATCAGCTCACAATAGCACCAAGAGCTGTATGATAAAGATGAGCTGCTGTTCAGATCACACAATAAGCTGAGCCTCCACAAACAGCAAACTTCCTCTGAGAAATAGTCTCAGACATTTAGGATACTATGTGCTAGACTGCCGTCAGGATACAACTTGGAAGATAGTTTCTACAACTGGGTTGTTTTTCTAAAGCCAATCCCACCCAGATATCCCAGTGATAATAGATATCATAACATCTGTGTCCATTCAAGTTGCCCCAAACATAAATAAAATGTCAGAAAATCAAGAAATACCACCCACTGGCTTTCAGAACTCACTACACCCATTATTTGACTATGTGGGATGTTTATAGGTACACCAAAACCTCTGTTAGAAATGAAAGAATGCTACATAGGATATTATGCTCAGGAAACCAGAGTGTCTATGGGCAGATGAACTATATAGCATTGGGGGAATTTTAGAGTAAGGTTAAAGTAACAGCTCCACACCCTTGAGGTCAATGTTCTGTCTGCTATTCTGTTAAAACGTGTGATTTCAGAGGAGGATGTGGGCAAGAGAACAAGAGTAAAAGTGAGAGGAAGAGGGAGGCTTACCCGCCCACATACATGCTAATGGGAAGGAACTTCCTAGTTGTGGGTGGTTTTAGAAAGTTGGATCGAAGTGTGAACAGGAAGGCAGAACAGTAGGTGAACTCTCCAATGAGTAGCACGAAGGAACGGCTGTTCCACATGGTTCGGAAAGACCCCGCCACACCTTAGACTGGAAAACTCTGTACGGGTACAGAGAGCATTAGTACAGAGAATTCAGAAATCAAGTGGATGGAATTTCTAGATTTCTTGATATTTAGCGTAAGTGCAATAGGACAATGGATTCATGAGGTAATCAGATTCTTAACTGGTGAATCATACTAAATCCAATTTGTTATCTCCTGAATCAGTACTTCAGTATTAGGCCAGGTTGACTAGAGAACCCAATCCAGAGGCACCCAAATATGTCTAAGAATTTTATATCAAAAAGTAATTATAAATTTAGAATACATCCTGGGCATGTCTAATTGAAGTCCATCAAATCTGTTAAGTCCCTCTACAGACTCCCAGGCATGTGCAATGATGCAGAATGAAGGAATATCACAGGCTGTTGGTTGCAAAATCATGTGATCCCATGGCTGTGGTAGCATCACAGGGCTTGGCGGCAACCAGTATCTGCCAGCAGGAAGTTGAAGGTCAAGAGAGAAGGAGGAGTTCCCAGGACACTCCTTATGAGAAGGCCACACCCACAAGGAGGTACCATCAGGCTGTAGCCTGATTGGCTGCTTGAATACCACCCCTACAGTTTTATCTAGCTTTAAATTGACACGAAATGGTGTAACCACCACAACCTCCTTTCAGTCTCTACTCTTTTGCCTTAGTTAGAAAATTCGTCATATCTTACAGGAATATTGAAAAGCTTCTTAAGTTTTCTTCTTTCCAAACACTCTTCTCCTCTCATTTTCAACGTTGTAGTCATTATGATCTATCTCGAACTAAAATATTACCACATAATTCTTGTTAATGGTCTCCACTGGGTAGGTGACTGCTGCTTATAAGCTAACGTCCTAGCTTTTAGTTATGCAATGGTCTTACTATGATCTTGCTCTTCATATGAACATCCGACTGTAAAGTTTCTAGTGTGCCATGTGAACTAATCTGAGGCTGATACTAAGTAGGTAAGTACTCAAAAGATATCAGTTCAATGAAGGAATGCATAAAAAATGCGTGTGTAGATGAATGCCATGGATACAGGCCAGTTTAAATTTCTAGACACATTGCAAGGAATTTTTATTTTGCAGGAGGAGATTGGGAGAACAAGGATCTCCCTGGGACCACATTGTGTGCTCTCTACATTCAGCAATCACGCAGTTGGGAACAAGTACTATTCTGTTGATATATGTTTCTATCCAAATATTCACTCTAGAGAAGCTTTAATAAGCGAAAAACCTTAAGGCAAGTCTGTTGCTCACGTTTCCTTTTGTTCATATCTACAGCTGGACAGAGATAAATATGACTTTTCCCCCATAAACGTGACTCTCAGGGAACAAACGTCCACCTCAATTGATTTCAAACCATAGCTATGGAGAAACTACAGTCGCTCATTTCTACAGTTCCCATTTCTCCCTTACTCCCAATATATCTTACAGACAGTGAGATTTATTTTCCTGTAATATCAATCTTCCTGCCTCTACCTTCATCTGCTTTAATATTCCCTCTTCCAGTTAACATGGTAACATTTGAATAAGAATATATATTTAACAGGAACTTAAAATTTTTAACCTACACAAAAGAATTAGCAAAGATGACATTTTAGAAACAAGGGAAACTGTTGTATAGAAAAATGTCAGAGAATGGTCAGAAAAAGAAAGTTTATCTCACATTACCTTGCTCTTCATTAGTTATTCTTAGAACATTTCGTTATTTATTCTCAGCACATCTTCTCTGAAAACTATAGAAACGGTATGCTCGTGTTTCAAACACAAATGTCATTAACAGTGGCAAATGTGCATAATTCATTCTTACCCAGTCGAATATCGTTGCTGTTGTTAGATGCTGTGAAGATGGTGTCAACTCATAGTCACTAACCTGTGGACCACAGAACAAACCACTTCCCTGTCCTGTGCCATCTTCAGTTATTGGTGTGCTTCAACCCATTGTTTCCGTCACTACGTCAATCATCTTACTGATGGCCTTTGCCCTTTGTGCTTGCTCTCAACTTTACTAAGCATGATTCCCTTCTCTAGAGACCCATCCCTTCCGACAATGTGTCCAAAGTCTGTGAGATCCCAAAGTCTATTAGTATCACGAAGTTCACAAAACAATGTTTCTACCTCATACTTTGGTGAGTAGCAAATGGGGTCTTAAAAGCTCATGAGTAGCTTAAAGTGAAACATGGGACTCCCCCCACCCAGAGGAAAAATGAGTGATAAAAATCGAAGGACACCTGGAAACAGCACAATGAACTCAAGGATCCAACAAGCATTAGTCTCTGCAAAGCCGAAGCTGGAAGATGGTGCTGGATGCCTGTGCCAGCATCCTGAAAGAAATCGCAGTGAGAACATTGCACAGGGTAGAAGAAAATTATGAAACAATCTGAAGACCATAAATAGAGCAGGGTTACTGGTCAGACAGACACACGTGGAATTCTCATGAGCATGGCTTTGACTTGCCCTTGGGGTCTGCAAATGAACTCAATCCTGTAGGTCAGATTTCAGCCAAATAGTAAACAAGTTGATGGGGGGAACATTAACACGAGTAAAAGTGCACAAATCTTAGAAAAATCAACCATCTAAGATCAACAGGGCAGCATTCAGCCAAGGATGAAGTTCAGAATAGTTAGCAAAGGAGGAGGAAGGGACACAGGAAGCACAAGAAGGAAGTGGCATAAGAGGTGGTACATTCAAGGAATTACAATCAATGAACTAGAACAAAATAATGTTTGGTTGTTGTAAAGCTAAGGATCTGCTCCGTAAACATTCACCTAGTACACAGTAAAAAGATTTTAAAAGAACAAAAAGTAGACAATAGGAATTCTTGCCACCCTTGTTCCTAAGGAACATTCTGGCTATATTTATTTCAAGCCAGAGGTGTTGTTCTTCTGGCAGTCTATGAGAGATTTAATATTCTGCACCAACACCAAACTTCTGACGCACCAGTGGTTTTTAGTGCCCTTATTCATTGTCTGCATTTTCCATGCATATGAGGTGCACACCATGGTGTGGGTCAGATACAACATAGTCCTCAAATTGACATCTTTGCTTTTTAACACTTTTAGTGCTCTTTTGCGGCAGAATTGTCCAATGTGCTATATTGTTTCATTTCTTGAATATAGGCCTGGTAATAAAAAATCTGTGCTTGGCTAATCATATTCTCTCTGAATGTTGACATTTGTTTTGAAACCCATCTTTCTGAATGTATCTAAAGCTGCTGTGTTTATATACCACAATGAGTGAGATAGGTAACAAAGTCAGAATCGATTGCTTAGTAATAGCCATGATTCTATAGACATTAAAGGGTATTTGTAATTTAGGCCCATAATTTGGCCTAATGCCCTATCTTGTGTAGCTATTGATTTTTCAATAGTAGGATCATCCCAGAAAACCTTTTAGAACTAAATCCAGCAAAGAATGAAACAAGTCTTCTCTACAAAAAGCCAGGTCCCCAGAAATGCCTTCCATTCTGAAAGCTACAGGTGCTGCCTGGCTTATTAACTCACTCAAAACTTCATCCATTCCTTCCCTGAGCTCCTTCAAACATGAACCGAAATCATATCAAGAAAGTATCCTGCTGTCAGCGAAGAATCCCACTATGAAAAATACAACTGCTCCACTTGACAACCTGCTCCCTGTTGATTCTCTGACCAGAAAGATCCCCTAGAAGGGCCCATCACGTCTTAACACAAGTCCAAGACTGGACTGACCTAGGAACTGCCAATCTGTCGGGAAAATGACAATGGCCTATTCCTTTAAACACTAACCCACTATCAGGAAGACTATTGACTTAAAAAGTAAAACACTCGTGCCATTGGGATGATTCAATTTCTAGGGACCCTACAGGACAGATTAAAATGTCTTTGTGGATTTCCGAGATTGCAAATCATTAGGGGAGCAGGCAGCTTCATCTGTCTTCGAAGGAGTGGCTGGAGGGTTTGCAGCACTAACCTTATGCTTATCAGCCCGACACACAATCCACGATGCTACCAGAGATCCCTGTACTGACTGATAGACCCCCTATTTGTGGTTTACGAGTTTTTGTAAATCTTTACTGTAGCAGACAGCCTCATCTTCTACTTAATGTATTAGCCCTTTCTTTATTAAAAGCTACCTTGTCCACTTCCCTTCTCCCAGCGAGTCTTTAAAGGGCTGCTTCTTTGGAATGGATTATTTAACAATCTTAGGAAAATCCCTTATTCTGAAAGGATATTACCTTTGCTTAAACATGCCTGATAAACTCTATTCTTCTAAGTACTAGTCACACTGCAAGCTTCTTGACTATTTAGATAAACAATAAGTAAACTGTTTAAAGTCACTCATTAAGTACTAAGTAGCTCTTTATGGTGTCATTCTTACTGGCCTTATTTTATATTTATCCAAATGAACCTATATCCTATTTTTATGTGCATAAGCTTTTTACTTTCTTAAGACACTTAAAACACAGGTAAAAGATAAATTCACATTCTGGCATTTTTAATGTCAAACTCTGTGACCTCAGGTATGTGCCATTTTCTTCCTGAATGTTCCTCATCTATATTAAATTCTACCCTAACGAATAAAAAAGGTTGACACATAAGGTTTAAAATATTTGGCTTTAAGAGGGGGAGGTGGGGAAAAGTAAGGGGGGAGCCAACATGCTCAGGGGCAAGAGAACCACAAGTGATTTAAACTCAATGCCAATGAGGGCATAGGATACCTGGTGTTGCTTGATCAAGTGCAATGTAGCCAAGAGGAATTCATGAAAGCTCAATGAAGGTCTAACATGATAGTGGGACAAGAGGAAAGTAAAATAAAATAGAGGAAAGAACTAGGAGGGAAAGGACATTTATAGAGGTATAAATACAGGCATGTGCATATGTCAATATATTTATATATAATGATAGGGACATAGATCTATGTGCATATATTAAATGTTAAATATGAAGATTGGAGGCAGATATTGGGCCTCTACTCAAGTACATCCTCAATGCAAGAACACTTTTTTCTTTTTTTTAAATAACTTTATTGGGGACTCATACAACTCATCATAATCCATACATACATCGAGTGTGTCAAGCACATTTGTACATCTGTTGCCATCATCCTTCTCAAAGCATTTGCTTTCTACTTGAGGCCCTGGTATCAGTTCCTAATTTTTTCCCTTCCCTCCCCGCCACCCACTCCCTCATGAACCACTAAAAATGTATAAATTATTATTATTTTGTCATGTCTTACACTGTCCGGCATCTCCCTTCACCCACTTTTCTGTTGTCGATCCCCCAGGGAGGAGGTTATATGTATATCCTTATAATCAGGTACACTTTTCTTCACCACCTTCCCTCCATCCTCCCGGTATCACCATTCTCACCACTGGTCATGGAAGTTCATCTGTCCTGGATTCCCCATGTTTCCTGTTCCTATCTGTACCAGTGTACATCCTCTGGACTAGCTGGATTTGTAAGGTAGAAAGGGGATCATGATAGTGGGTTGGGGGGAGGAAGCGTTTAAGAACTAGAGGAAAGTTGTATGTTTAATCATTGCTACACTGCACCCTTACTGGCTTGTCTCCTCCCCGTGACCCTTCTGTAAGGGGATGTCCAGTTGCCTACAGATGGGCTATGTGTCCCCAATCTACACTCCCCATCATTCATTATGGTATGATATGTTGTTCTCTGATCCTTTTGACACCTCATGATCACACAGGCTGGTGTGCTACTTCCATGTGGGCTTTGTTACTTCTGAACTAGATGGCTGCTTGTTTACCTTCAAGTCTTTAAGACCCCAGATGCTATATCTCTCATTAGCCGGGCACCCTCAGCTTTCTTCACTATGTTTTCTTATGTCTTCAGCGATGGTGTCAGGAAGATAAGCATCATGAAATTCCAATTTAATAGAATAAAGTGTTCTTGTATTGAGGGAGTACTTGAGTGGAGACCCAATGTCCATCTGCTACTTTAATATTAAGCCTATAAATATATGCACATAGATCTATTTCCCTATCATCATATAAAAATATATTTACATATGTACATGCCTGTATTGAGACCTCTATAAATGCCCTTTGCCTCCTAGTTCTTTCCTCTATTTCCTTTTACTTACCTCTTGTTCTACTATCATGCCCAGTCTTCATTTGGGTTTCAGTAATTCCTCTCAGTTACATTGTTCTTGATCACGCCTAACAGGCATCTTATGCCCTTCTCGCCACTGAGTTTAGATCACTTGTTGTTCCCTTGTCCCTGGGTTTGTTAACACCATCCCTTTCCCCCACCTCCCCCTCTCCCATGTCCCCTCAAAACTGTCGGTCCTGTTGTTTTTTCCTCCAGATTGTTTATCTAGCCTATCTTATCTAGATAGACCTGTAGAGATAATAATATGCACAAAAACAAGACAGAGCAAAATAAAGCAACAAAACAACAACAAAATAATGACAAGAAAAAAAAGAAAAGCCTGTAAATAATTCAAGGTCTGTTTCTTGATCTTTAGGAGTGTTTTCTGGTCAAGTCTGATGGAGTGCCACACGCTAGCCCTAAGGTCTATTTTTGGTATTCCCTCGGGACTTCCTTGCTCTGATCCCTTTGCTGTTCTGTTGCACACCCTTAGTGTTTTCCTTGGTGTGGTGGGGTCAGATCAGGTGCAATTCCCACACTGTGTCTCCAGTGTTGTCTCCTGTAGGGCTATAGGTCAGTGAAGGATGTCCTGTCTCATAGTGGGGCTGGCCATATGGTCTTCTCTGTGCATTGGCTGCTCTGGGCAGGGATGTCATCCTCAAGGCTTGGTGGGCCAGGATGTGCTTCATTCTCTCTTCCTCCCCTTAATACCCTGTCATTCTGTGATACTCACCTTCCTGACATGATCACTGAAGACAAAATGGGTGCATAAGCAAATGTGGTGATAAAAGTTGATGATGCCTGACTTATCAAAAGATATAGCATCTGGGGTGTTAAAGGCTTGAAGATAAATAAGTGGCCATCTAGCTGAGAAGTAACAAAGCCCTCATGGAAGAAGCACACCTGCTACCATTACCTCAGTGCTGCCTCCCAACCTAGACTAGACGGGAGCATGTATATAGGTATAGGTAAGAGATAAAATTCATAGCACATGGAACCCAAGAACAGGAATGGGACTAGAGATACCAAAAAATGGTAGGGAAAAGGGTGGATAGGGAGGGAGGGAGGAGGGCACCGATAGCCATGAATAGCACATAAACACACACACCCAGTCATGGGGAAGCACAACAGAAACTAGAGGGGAAGGGAAACTGGTCAGAGTGAGATTTGAAAATAATTAACAATCTACAATCACTTAGGGGCCATGAGGGGTCAGGGTAGGGGGAAGAGGGAGAGAAAAATGGTGGAACTGATCCCAAGGGCTCAATGGAAAGTAAATGTCCAGAAAAGAATGATGGAATACATGTACGAATATGCCGGATACAACTGATGTATGGTTTATAACAAGAGTTGTAAGAGCCCCAATAAAATGGGGGGGGGGCGGGGGAGGAAATACTATATAATTTAATGTGAATCCAGTGAATCCCTGAAATATTTGTAGAAACATAAATTATGAAACATACAAATCAAGACTCAGTGAACTGCCTATTTCAGTCAAGAGTAATGTACAGAATATAAAGAACCTGCTACAAGATAGCTGCCTAGTCCTGAAAGAAGACTGTCTTGGTTCAGAATCAGTAGCTGCTAAGAAAGGTGGGCACTCAGTAGTAACAGGGGTCAGTCCGTTTTGATCAGAGGACACTGTGAGCACAGTGACCTACGTCTCTCCGTCCATCATCACTTAGTTCGCAGGCCTATTAGGGAGTTCCTGGGTGGCTACAAAATTAGGCTGACACATCCGTTCCATCTGGAGGCTGAATTTCCCCCTCCACAGTATTTTTTGATTATTTGCTTTATTTTGCTTTTGGCAAAAATTCACACGAGGCAAAAATATTGTCACATTTGGAGCCCTTCATCTATCTTTTGGTCAGAGAATTAGCCATTGTCTATGAGATTCTCCTCTACAACCCATCTCTTCTATAAGAAAAGTGAGTATTTAGATCTATATGCAATGCTTTACTCAATGGGAATCATATTTCTTCCTTGATTGGGGTTGTAACAGGAAAGTTCACTAGCCATGTTGAAACAGGGCTTGGTTTATTTTCCTTATGAATTAGAAAAGTATGGTTAAGTTGCCAGGTAGACATGGGTGTGAGTTTGAGAGAGACTCAATGCTGATAAATAGAACATTGGAAATACGAAAGAGCTTATTCAATTTATTTGCAAAATCAGAACCTTCATGATTTCAATTCCATATACACACTTCTAATTGGTAACCAAATACTGCTAGTAATTCTATTTTAGACCAACATGAATCCAATTAAAACTCCATATTCACTACAATCGAGTGGATTCCAACTCATAGCAACACTTTTTCTTGTGACTCAGATGATAACAGAAATATGAAGCCAAGTTGACCAATCAGGTGACAAAGCCTCTTCTAGTTTAGGGTTTGGCAAATGTCACCTGTAAAGAGCTAAATAATCAACACACTAGGCATTACGTGCCATACAGTGTTTACAAGTTACAAGTTTGATTCTCTGCCTTGGTGGTGTGAAAGCAGTCATAGATAATGAGTAACTGAATGTCCATGTCTGTATGGTACAAGAACTCATTTACAGATATGAAAATTTAAGTTTCAAGTGATTATAACATGTCATAGGATATGTAATCTTTTTTCATAATCCTTGAAAAATGTAAAAACAAAGCAACAATAAAAGAAAAAACACACACACAAATCTAAGCTTGTGGGCTATGCATTAAGTAATAGGACATCACTTCTCGAACCTACTCTAAGTTCTATGAAGTCCCAATAAGAAGCTAAGAATTCCTTTGAAAAGACTAGTTGGTTCTAATAACCAAGAGTTTATTTTTAAAATTTATTTTATTGGGGCCTCTAACAGCTCTTATCACAATCCATACATATATCCATTGTGTCAAACACACCTGTATATATGTTTTTATCATCTTTTTCAAAACATTTTCTTTCTACTTGAGCCCTTGGTATCAGGTCCTAATTTTTTCCTCCCTCCCCAATGAATCCTGGATAATTTATAAATTATTCTTTTTTTTAAATGATGGGGAGAGCAGAGTGGAGATTCAAAGCCTATCAGTAGTTAATTGGATACCCCACAGGAAGAGACAAGACAGAGTAGTATAGCACTGATGAAACATACAA
This sequence comes from Echinops telfairi, assembly GCF_000313985.2. Lineage (NCBI taxonomy): Eukaryota > Metazoa > Chordata > Mammalia > Afrosoricida > Tenrecidae > Echinops > Echinops telfairi. The sequence goes on along the minus strand of NW_022103906.1, from coordinate 92,420,414 downwards.
CCTTCCTCTAGTTCCTTAATGTTCCCTGCAACACACACACACACACACACACACACACACACACACACACACACACACACCAGGGCATCAAAACCAAGAGGTTATTAATTTTCTTAAAATCCCAAAGGGATTATGCTGTTATTCCATCCTCAAGCCTTGCCAGGAGCTACACAGCTTCCTAGTTTGCAATGGACACATCAAGATATATCCAAGATGTGGATTCATAAAAGGAAAACTGGAGGAGTTGTCTCACGGCAGCTGAGATCAGCTGCTAAATGCTTACCTGCTATGGGTCCCTCTTCAAAGATGTCAGTCTTTAGGTCTCTGCATAAGTTAGTCGAAAATCATCTAGAAATTTAGACGATGTTACCTAAACTGAAGAGTTGTAGCAAAGGTGCCACTTTTACAAGGAATACAATGTACAGAAGGATAAAATAGAAATATATTTAGGGCTTTGATGAAGTCTTAGATCCTCTAGATAGACCATCTGAACACTGACATAAAGGTTCTTATATTTTTATGATGTTTTTTGCATCTTTTTTGTGCACACAACGAACATGGTACATGGCAGTTAAAATGCAGACTGCTTCCTACTCTAATTATTAGAAGCATTATAATGTCTATGGATAAACCAGTGTACATGTGAGGGCATTAGGGGTCAGGCAAGGTTCTGAAAGTAAAGGATTTCTAAACTGGATAACAGGTAGGATTCATCCTGGTGAAGATAGTAGGAAACAGTTCCAAGCATCAGTAACAGTGTATGTATACAACAAAAGTACTAGGCCTAGAGATAAACATTTTGAAGTCAATGGTATTTATGGGATAAATGATCCTAAAAAGAGATGAAGGGCTACTATAGAATCGCGAGAACACCGGTATCTGAGGGTCACTGAAAGAGAAAGAACTTCACAAAACTCTACTGTGAGGAAGCATAAGAGACATTTTATTTCTGCAAGTAAGGAGTTTTCCAAAAGGTCAAGCAAGTCCTACAAACAGATAAACATAATAAACAAATAAATACATAAAAGACAAGACAGAGATTTCTTCCAATTTAGTAGGAGGTATCTTTCATGCCTCCTCTTGTTTCTCATTCTCCTCATTCTGTACTTTTGTGAGCTGTGCACTGGACCCCTCTTGCTGCCTTGAGATTCTGCAATCTTATTCGTGCCCCATAGTGGTTCACCAGTAGGAGGCTCCTTGCCTGACACCTCCAAGCCCTCACATGTACACAAGCAGAGTTCGGTGGCTCTCCCACATTTAGCAGCCCAAGGCTGGATATCTGGGATGAGCAGAAAGTTCAGCTTTATGAACCTGAAGAGAGACTTTGCATTCTCTACAATCACTAAATTAGCTACGAAGTAAAGAAGTCATTTTACTGTAAATCAGTGGGAATCTGAAAAATATTTTTTTAAGATACAGAAACAGTCAAAGAAAAGCAACAAGCAAGACCACAAGTTACTAACATGGTAAAATATTAAGCAATGTTTTTATAAGCATGCTCTGAAGGTGATTGATAACTAGGCATCACGGTGATGTGGCTATATGCATCTCTGTGCATATCTATGCACATATAGACACTTTGGCAAGCTATAAGTTTACTGATTTTCAAAATAAATCGATTATCTTACTGCTGCTGCTGTTGTTGTTGTTGTTAGGCCCCATGAGGCAGTTCCAACCCATAGTGACTGTATATAACAGAATGAAACACTGCTCTGTCCTGCACCAACCTCATAATTGCTGCTATGTTTGAGCCCATTGTTGTAGCCACTGTTTCAGTCTATCTTGTCAAGGGTCTCAGATATATGTTAAAAAACCAGAGAAAAGAAAAATATAAAGATTATAGAGCCATTGTGAAACAAACTACGTGGGCAGTTTCCCCAGTTCCTATAAAGTCCTGATGTTACTTTCTATTTAAGGGTAAAGGACATAATATTCTGACATCCTGCTAATATGAAAGAACACTAAATTATATTATCCTCACAGCCCAATTTAGGTAGTCATATTCAAATAGCACAATGAATTCAACAATTACAAAAGTTCACCTGTTGATTAAAGAATATAAACTTTTAATCAGTGTCATGGTGCAAACCACAGAAGCTCATTTCTGCAGTTTGTCTCTCACCATAATTAAACCCAGTTTCCATGAAATAGATGTTAGCTCATGGTTCCCCTTTGTGAATCTGAATAGAACTGAATAGAACGCCATAGGTTTTCCAATGGCTGATTCTTGGAAACAGATCAACCAGGCTTTCCTTTTCAGGGGCCTGTGAATATTAGCAGCGGAGGGTGTTAACCATTTAAACTGCCCCCACATATCATCCCTTATCAAAACTATCATGATGTTTTCTCTTGGGCAACTCCTGCCCATGGTCCAGGAACAATATGTTTGTCCTTATAGGAACAGTTTCTTCTTCTGTTCCATCCATAATTATTGTGGAAGATATTGTGTTGCTACATGACCACATACTTTAACCACCGTTGACTAATCCAACGTTTGGCCCATGATTCAAGATGTTTTCTCAACTATTGTACCCAGAATATCAAGTTGTCTCTTTCATGGCAAAGCTAATATCAATTTTAACATTTCAAAGTCATTGATGATCATGGAGAACCAGTGTATTTTAAGCATGGTGGTTAGATTGTATGCCAGCTTTATGGTACCTCTGTTAAGGTAGGAGTGGAGTCAATTCTGTCAAGCAAATGGTAGCCTGATGATGGCTCCGTAGGGATGTGGCTTTTTTAATAAGTGAAAAATTATCTTTCTTGTTCCTCACATTCCTCTTTGTTTCAATTCTCTGCCTGCCTTCATGGGTGGCCCATATGGACTGGCAACCCTGGGAGCTGTAGATATACCAACATGTTCTCCTGTACCTTAGATCTAAGAGAATCTGCACCCACTATCATGGGATCTCCTTGCTCCCTGCTTCTGCTTCATTGGCCTATAGCTATGTTATCTGAAGAGGGCTCTAGATAGCATTGGCCCATTAACTTGAGTTGGACCTTGCTTTAATACCTTCTTGATATAAAGTTCTTTCTCCTAAATTTATGAGTGTTAAGGGTATTGTTCCTCTACAAAACCCAGACAAACACACTAAGATCAGAAATAATGGAAAAAGGAATCCTGGCAATATGGGCAACTCTGACCCAAAATGCAACCCCGACTCGCTCCATCTTTCTATTCTGTGTGCTTATTGTCAACACTTGCTTGAAGATCCTGGATAGATGATAACCTACCTTGGTTTAGGCTCATTTAAGTTGTATCTCCCTTATCTCTAAACAAGAGTTCAGACTGAAATAATGTGAACAGCATAGAAGCTAAATATCTATGACATTGTGTATGTTGTATTACTATCTCTATTTAGACTCTGATTTTCCGATTTTAAAAATTAATATGGTGATAACATTGAGAAAGCTCCCAGCTTTAATACTTTAAAATTCTAGGACATTTATTATCCTACCCTATCTCTGGAAAATGCTTATACTAAGCACACCATGTTCCCTGATGCAACAATCAAATAGACTTGGCAAGAATAGGTATCTATTTTCAACATAAAAAACCATTGAGGTATACCCCATAGGGTGCAAGTAATGTTCATGAGCTTTTGAGTCAGAGAACAATATAGAAACAATTCTGAGAAACATAGAAAAGAAACTGGCAGCTTTTGTGACATTTTTCAGTCAGCCTTTTAATGATCTGAATTTTCAAGCCTACACAAAACACCTACTACTTAATCACCAGTGATTAAAGGACATTTCAATATGCAGGCTTTTTCTGTTGATTTATTTGAAGATATCTCCTAATTAATACATAAACATTTAACATCTGATAATAATCCAGCAGTAATAATCCCAAATAATATACAGAATAATAAAAAATACAAACAAGATAGAAACAAAGAATGAAACTGGCAAATAAAATTGATGTGGCAAAGAGCCTGAGAAAACTGAGAAGAAAGTATTGCAAAACAAAATGACAAGCTATAATATGGAAGCAGCAGAATAAGGTGGCTCTTTGGTGTGTATTTGGCTTAACCGAATAGTTTCCCAGCTCCTCCCGGCATTTGATGATCCAATTCTTTAAAAAAGAAAACGGAAGCTTAGAACTCAGTATACAGAGTTAATGGAAGATATAAGACTTCAAGTTGGACTTCTGGGAAGATGGCGACTAAGTAATACATACCAGAGGGACTCTGCAGAATTCAGCACAGGAGAGTTACTAAGAGGGAAATTCCACACTTCCGGGTCACAGGAGGAGCATCATAAAGATAAGTAGGCACAGATCCACTAGGTTTTGAGGGGTGTGGCTTACCACAGTGGAGGCTGGCTAGGGTGTGACCTCAGCACACCCTGGAAAAAAATCAATGCTGCTAAAAGTTGGTTCTTTGGAAGGATAAACAGATTCGACAGACAACTGGCAAACCGAGCCAAAGAAAGAAGGGAACAAATTTCAATAGCAAGGACAAGGGATGAAAGAGGGAACATTACAACAGACCCTAATGAAATCAAAAGGATAATTACACAGTACTACAAAGGAAGGTACTCCAATGAATTCAACAACTTGGAAGACATGGACAAATTCTTGGAAAAATAATCCTTCCCTAAATTATCACCAATGGGTGTCAAGAATATCAACAGACCCATAGCAATAGAAGAAATAGACAAGGTTATCAAGGGATTGCCATTAAAAAATCCCCTGGACCGGATGGCTTCACAGGAAAATTCTACCAAGCATTCAGGGAAGAACTGACACCAATCCTACACAAACTCTCCCAGATCATAGAAAAACAGAGCAAATTCCCAAACTCTTTCTATGAAGCTAGTATAACTCTGATACCGAAGCTGGGTGGGGATTCCACAAGAATCAAGAACTATAGACTGATATCCTTAATGAATCTGGATGCAAAAATCCTTAACACAATGCTGGCCAATAGAATACAAAAGTATATAAAACAAATACGTCACCATGACCAAGTGAGATTCATACCATGGATTCAGGGATGGTTCAACATACAAAGACCATTAATATCGTTAGCCACATGGACATGAAAACTATAAGAACCGCATGATAGTTTTGATAGATGCAAAAAAAAAGTATTTGATAATACCCAACACCAATTCCTGTTTAAGACACTCAAGAAGAAAGGATTGGAAGCAAAATTCCTCAAGATAATACAAGGTATATGTGAAAAACCAACAACCAATGTGATAGTCAATGGAGAAAAGACTAACACAATTCCACTGAAAAAGGGGGCCAGAGAAGGATGCCCCTTGTCCCCACTCTTATTTAACATCATCCTGGAGGTTTTAGCTAATAGCATAAGGTAAAGAAAAGACATCAAAGGTATTTTCCTGGGGAAGGAAGAGGTGAAACTATTGTTATTTGCAGATGATATGCTTTTATATATGGAAAATCCCAAAAGCTCAACAAGGGGAGTACTGGAAGCAATAGCGTATGGCAGAGTGGTAGGATACAAGATCAACAAAGAGAAGTCTATCAGACTGCTGTACACATCAGATAAGACCACAGAAGAGGAGATCAAAAAGGTGGTACCCTTCACAATAGCCAAGCACAAATTGAAATATCTAGGGTTATACCTGACTAAAAGAACAAAAGATTTATAAGAGGAAAACTACATAACAGTATTACAAGAAACCAAGAGTGACCTCAACAAATGGAACAATATCCCATGCTTATGGATTAGAAGACTCAATATAGTAAAGATATCACTTCTAATATATAAGTTTAATGCAATCCCAATACCATTACCCTCATCTTTCTTCAATGAAATGAAAAAAACAACCAAACAAACTGATTAACAACATCATATGAAGAGCAAAGAAGACCAGAATTAACAGAGAACTCCTCAAGAAGGAAACAGTGAGACCCCGGACGCTATATCCTTTGATAGCCGGGCACCATCAGCTTTCTTCACCAC
>NW_022103906.1:92410457-92413000 GCF_000313985.2 Echinops telfairi | reverse complement strand
AATGAGTGTACAAATGTGCTTTACACAATTGATGTATGTATGGATTGTGATAAGAGTCGTATGAGCCCCTAACAAAATGATTAAATAAATAAATAGATAGATAAATAAAAAGAAGAAGGGCACAGTGGGAGAGCTTGCTTTACCTGTCTTGAGCACATATTATACAGCCACAGTGGTCAAAACCGCATGGTATTAGTGTAATGACAGATACTCTGTCTATTGGAGAAAAGGACTAAAAACCCAGAATAAATAAATTCATCAGCATACAGACAACTGATTTTTGATAAGGGCCAATAAAAATATCCAGTGGGAAGCAGTCGCCTCTTCAACAAGTGGTGCTAGAAAAAATGGATATCTGCTTGCAGAAAAATGCAGCAAGACCCTTATCTCACGACATGCACAGCAATAAACTCAATGTGGACCACAGACCTAGAGGTAAAACCCCAAATTATTAGGGTCATCAATGAGGGAAATGAGACCAACCTGAGAACTTTGGTGCAGGGAATACATGGGCTATCAGAAATAGAGGACACAAATACAGATGACTCACAAATTGACAAGTGGGATATACTGAAGAGAAAACACCTGTGTACATCAAAAGAATTCCCCAAGAGGGTAATAAGAGAACCCACGGACTGGGAAAACATCTTTAGCAATGACACATCAGACAAAGGCCTTATTACTAAAATCTACAATACTCTGCTCTGCTAGCTTCCAAAAAATAAAAACTAATTTCCCACTAGGGAGGTGGGCAAAGGACCTGGAAAGAAGTTTCACAAGGGCAGAAATCTGAATGGCCAATAAGCATTTGAGAGCATGTTCCCAATGATTAACCATAAGAGAAATGCAAATTAAAATAACAATGAGATACCACCTCACACCCTGAAAGATAGCCCAATTCAAAAAATCAGACAGCAAAAAGTGTTGGAGGGGCTGTGGTGAGATAGGAACTCTCATCCACTGCTGGTGGACCTGTAGGTATGTACAGCCACTATGGAAATTGATTTGATGGTATCTAAAACAGATGAAAATCGAGCTACCACATGATCCAGGATCCAGCAATCCCCCGACCGGGCATATACCCAGAAAAGGAAACAGACAAACCACAACTAGACATCTGTGCTCCAATGTTCATCGCGACACAGTTCACAATTGCAAGGAGTTGGAAACAACCTAAATTTCCATAAACAGATAAATGGATTAAAAAACGGTGGTACATATATATAATGGAGTAGTACACAACGCTAAAAAGCAGTGATTAATACATAAATCATGTGGCAATGTGCTTCCCATGTGGGAAGAAGTGGAGGAAACTAAATGAAGTAAGCCAAGCACAAAAGGACAAGTACAACATGAGTCTGCTGAGGTAATTTAAAAAAATGCAAAAGGGGCATAGGAAAAAAGCTATTGTATACAAACATTCCTGGGGTGAGGTCCAGGTAGTATAGCAGGATCCAGACCAAATCCAGGGATAGCCAACTAAAAAGGATGGGAGAAAATAAAGATTAAAAAATAGAAATGGTTAGCGGGGGAACAGGGCACTAACCCACCCAAGGGGAGGATATTGTTTATATCTCCACAGTGAAAGAGGAACCAGACTTCAAGTGGTGCTCCAAGATGTGAATGCAACATACCAGCATGAAGCAGGGAACCAGTAGAGAGGTCTGAGGGGCCAGCCCCAATCCCAGCTACCTGGACAGCCACCCCTCTCCCCAGAATTTACTTCAGAGGATAGCACTGAAGTTACAGCTCTGGGAGAGGGACTTGTTTGATCAGAGCACACAGGAGCAAATGAAGGGGGAAGAAGAGAGAGTGGAGCACATCCTGGCCCACCAAGCCTTGAGGATATTCCTGCTCTTAGCAGCCAATACACAGAAAGGACCATATGGCCAGCCCCACTATGAGACATGACATCCCTCACTGACCCATAGCCCTTCATGGAAAAATAATGGAGACATGGTGTGGGAATTATGCCCAATCTGACCCCACCTCACCGAGGCAAAACACTAAGGGCGTGCAACAGAACAGCAAAGGGAGTAGAGCAAGGAAGTCCCGAGGAAATACCAAAAATAGACTTTGGGGCCAGGGCATGGCACCCCATCAGACTTGACCGGAAAACACTCCTAAAGGTCAAGAAACAGACCTTGAACTTTTTACAGGATTTTCTTCTTTTTTTCCATCGGTTTTTGTTTGTTTGTTTGCTGCTGTTGTTTTGTTGCTTCGTTTTGCTCTGTCTTGATTTTGTGCATATTATTAACTCTTCAGGTCTATCTAGATAAAATAGGAGAAAACAATGGGACTGAAGATTCCAGGGGGACATGGGAGAGGGTGGGGAGGGGGAAAGGAAGTGGTGTTAACAAACCCGGGGACAAGGGAACAACAAGTGATTCAAAATCAGTGGCAAGGAGGGTGTAAGAGGCCTGGTAGTGCTTGATCACAGGCAATATAACTGAGAGCAATTACTGAAACCCAAATGAAGGCTGAGGATGATAGTGGGACAAGAGAAAAGTAAAAGGAAATAGAGGAAAGAACTAGGAGGCAAA
>NW_022103906.1:92391105-92409438 GCF_000313985.2 Echinops telfairi | reverse complement strand
GATGTACAAATGCGCTTTACACAATTGATGTGTGTATGGATTGCGATAACAGTTGTATGAGCCCCTAATAAAATGTTTTTTAAAAAAATGAAATACAGTCCTGAATTGCCTCCTTTGGGCCAAGCATTATGATAGATTCTAGCAGAGACAAAAGAAAATTACTATGTAGTATCAGGAATTCAACACCTTAAAATCTAATGAAGGAAACAAATACATAATCAATTTAAATGAGGTTGGTGCTGTTATGTGCTATCCAGACAGTTTCTAATCGCACCAAACTTTGGGACAAGAGACCAAAACATTGCCCAGTCACATGCCACCCTCAACATTGTTGCTACGTTTGAGTTCATAGTTGCAGCCGCTCTGTCAATGTATCTCACTGACGGTGAGACAGATTCTCCTGGGCTTTGCTCTCCCTGTGCATCACTCATCAGGATGCCTTTTTCCAGGAACTAGTTCTTCCTAATAATAATGGCCGAAGTATTTGAGTTGAAGTCTTGCCATTGTCATTTCTAAGTACCATTCTTACTGTCATTCTCCAAGACAGACTGCACCTTCGACAGACCTTGTTGCTTTCAGTGTTCGTTATCGTAAATCCTCAAGCAGAAAACAAAATACTTTTCATATCTAAGGCAGAGGAAATACTTATCAATAGGAGTAATAGGAATGATTTTCTGTGAAAGGCAGGGTTTTAGTTATATCATAAACATTCAGTAGAATCTTAGCAGAATAACACTGGAAGTGGCCGGGGTAGGAATCCACAGGGAGAAAGACTATTAGGACAAAAGCAACAATGTTAGGAAAGACATGGATATTGTATATAATGGAGTGGAGAACTGCTCAGGACAGTGATAATCCATGCTGCTGGATAGGAAAAAGGTAAACCGGGTTCCTTCTCACAATCCAGCAATGTACACACCTAGGTTAAAGAACGTATTCCTTGGTTAATTAAAATAAAAGCTCCTGACCACCTCTTGAAATTTATGGACCACCCTCTTCCCTCATTCACTATATCCTGTTATACAAGCCACTTCCTTCTTTGCCTCAGTTTCTCTGCTTATGCTAATTTCTTTTCCTAGAACATTCTTCATGTTCTTGGCACAGCTGTGGCTTGCATGCCTCCATTAAAAGCATACTCTAGCAATCCAACATTTTTTTTTACGTTTCCCTTTTAAGTTCACTCTCTGCATCCTTCATTTCATTGATTACAATTTGACATCTGTCTACTTCTAATACGCTGTGTTTAAGCCTGTCCCTAAGGTTGTAAATTCATGATCTCAGTGACTAGTAGCTCTATATCCATCCAGGCCATCCATGTATCAATATATAATAATATTCTGCCAAATACATATCAGGTATTCAATTTATATTTGCTCAATAAACAGTCAAGATGAAGTTGATTAAAAATCACTCAGTCAGATCAAAGTTCAAACCTTGAATTAGCCATTAATTGAGATGTGTGATCTTTGAACCTTTCTTTACTTCTCTGTATTCCAGATTTTTTGTCTTTGATTAGAGATAAAATTTATTTACTAGAATGTTATAAAAAGTAAATGAGAGGTATATCTAAAATACTTGGGGCACAGGCATCATTTAATAAAATAACAATGGTTAATTTTTAATGTCATGTAAAAGGCATTAATTGGATGACAGATAAGATCTAATAAAGAGTTTTGAATGGTAGAGTATTTAAAAAATCAAGACATTTGAAGGTATAGGCAATTATTAAATAATTTTAAGGGCTTTTAAAGGAACAGCTAGTCAAATAAAGACATAATATTTTAAAATTCGATAAATGTCTGGAGTAAATAGTGGGAAGTGTACCACTTATAAGACTTAGAAGGTAGCACACAACAGTGAACATTATATATTTACTGATATTGTAACCACTGTGTATCCACTCAATTCAAACTTCTGGTGTGTGCCAGAATAAACATGTTCCCCATAAGGTTGTCAATGGCTTCCTTTTTTTTTCTTCTTTTTTTAAGCCCAGTATCTCCTTTTATATGTTTTTCCTTGAATGATATTTTTATTGCCATATCTCACTCATTCCACTATATCCCTTCCCTTCCAACACAGTTCTGTTGTTCAATCCCATTGTGTGGGGCTATACAATGATCAATGTTATAGACTCCCCGGCGCCCTCCCCCTGCCCTCCCTTGGGATACCTCTTCCCATCAACACCTCATGATCACACAGGCTGGTGTGTTTCTTCCATGTGAGCTTTGTTCCTTCCCTGCTAGATGACTCTTTGTTTAACTCCAAGCCTTCAAGAGCCTAGATGCTATATCTTTTAATAGGCAGGCACCATCAGCTTTCTTCATCACATTTTCTTATATACCCATTTTGTCTTCAGCGATTGTGTCAGGGAGGTGGGTGCCACATTATTGGAAGAAACCATTCTGAAGCAGGGATAAGATTTAAGTAAAGGCCCAAAGTCCATCTGTTACCTTGTTGCATTTACATATGTACATACATAAACAAATATACACATATTTGTGCATATATATATATATGGTTATTTTCCCTCCTATCCCACTATTATGTGTGCCTATTGTTCACTTCTCAATAATTAATTTGATCAAACACCCCCAGCAAAGCTACAACCTCCTCGCGGTCCATTTTAGAACTCATACTATTCCCCTGCTCCCATTATTGTTGGCTCCTATCTCATGTCTCCCCCCATCTCCCCTCTCATGCCTTGCAGGAACTGTCCGTCTGTCCGCTGTCTCCTTAAGACTGCCCGTTTGTATAGACTGCTTTTTTTGTATAGATCAGCACCAAAAACAAAAGCAACAACAAAATAATAAGAAGAAAAAAGAAGAAAACAAACGGGGAAAAAACCCGAACACACCAACATACAGATAGTCACCAGACTAACAGGGATCACGACACAGAGCCGCATTCTTGTTGAAAAGGCGAGTTTCCCTAGGTTGCTGCTATTCCCGCAGTCAGGGATGGAGGGTCTGGTGGCTCCCCAACACCCCCGGCAGTTTATGCCTTTGACCTTCAGTGTGGCCCCCTTGTGAGTAACCCCTAACCAGTTCTGGTGGGGTGCCAAGCGCTGTCCCCCAAGTCAGAAGTCCACGCCCAGGGTTCCTCGGGGACATGGTGGCTTTACTGCCATCACTGGTCAGTTGCACACCCTCCTAGCCTGCCCCCATGAGGGCGAGGGAGAAGCAGGTTGCCTCCTGAATGTTCTTCCACTTTTGGTTAACTCAAATCCCTAACCCTGTGGTTAGCAATCACAAACAATGACACTCCACACACTAGGGATGACTTTAAGCATATGAGGCACATTTAGTTACAAGAACAACCCTTTGAGGCAAGCATGTTGCTATACTTAATTTTCCAGAAGAGGACACTGAGGCATAAAAGACTTGCCAAGTTAAATAGCTAGTAAGTTTCGAAGCTGCAATTCAAACCCAAGCTATTTGGATCTGGAATCCATCCTCTTAACCATTTTATATTTTATACCTGCAGTGTTTACCAAGAGTTATTCATTTAACATTTCTTTATAAGATACTGAGTTGAAAGGGCTTGTTAAAGGGAAATCAATGAAGAATGGATTAGGTCTCACATATAAATCACTTAGTATGAAAAAGAATACAAATATATAATTGATCCACTAAAAATAAAACAGGGAAAGTAAGATGAAAAAAACGGTATATGTATAAAAGCAATAGAAACCAACTAGGAAAGCAAACTTTAGCATATCCATCTTGAAAGTAAATATGAATGATTGAATTTCCATTCATAAAATATAAGGTTTTTGCTGATTTAGAAAAAAATTGATTTCAGTTTTATGTAATTTACACTTTATACCTAAAAATGAGAAAAAAATCAAAATCGACAAATATACAATAAGTACACAATGATAGACCTTAATGGACTCACTGATAAATTTTACCAAAAATGTAATGAAGATTTTTATTTAATATTTCACAGATCTTCCAAAGACCTGAAAAGAATCCATTAATAATTATAAATTCAGTTTGCATAACTATGATAAAAATGTATGCACTACAAAAAGAAAAATTTTAATATCAAGTTTGATCCTAAATATAGATAGAATTCTAAAAAATATAGTGCCTAACAAAATCCAGTGGTATACAACAATAAATCACAGTTAGTATTATAAAGATGCAAGGTTAGTTTTGAATTAGAATTTCAGCCCATGTAATAAATTATATAAGCAAAACACGAGTGAGAAACATTATATTATCAATGTATAATACAATGTAAAATCAAATCTATCATGATTATAATAAATCTGTCATGATTAAAATACTTAGTCAAATACAAATAGATTCTTCTCTTTTTTGAAGAGTATTTTCACGCAGTGTATATAGCCCACATTATACTTATTGATGAAATGTTGAACACTTACTCCATACCCTAGGAAGTAAGGCCACCTTGGCTTTCATGACCACCTTTACTCCACCTTCTATCAGAGGCCAGACTCAAACTCTGGGATCAAGTGATTCAGACTCATGGAGACCCTGCAGGTCATAGTACAGCTGCCCCTGGGCATTTCTGAGACAGTGCAGATAGGAAGCCTGATCGTTCTCCCACACAGCTACTGAGGATTTTGAGTTTGCTACCCTTGTGTTTAACAGTCCAACAAGTAACCTCTACACCACCAGGACTCCTGCCCTGAGGATAATTAGTGCACATAAAGAAATTCACATAAAAGAAATATAATTGACAGGTATAGAGAAGGAAAAATATATAAATTTATATAGTCATGTATAGCATGACTGTGTTTGTAGAAAATTCAAAATAGTACGGACCAAGATCATGAAAATTAGTAAAGGGATATAACAAAATCACTGGACACACTTACCTAACTGTCATAGTTGATTTCAGTTCCTAGTGAGCCTGTAGAGCAGAGTGACCCTATAGAACTGCTCCATGGGGTTTCTGAGACTGTCAGTCTTCATTGGAACAGACAGCGTCACCTTTCTCCCACCTCGAAATGATGAGTTCAAACTGCTGACCTTGTAGTTAGAAGTTCAGTGAGTAAACAACTGTATTTCCTGGGTCCCTTCAAATCACAGAACATAGATTAAAAAAAAAAACATAGGCAATATAATTTCTTTGTATCAATAAGTAACAATTATGAAATGAAGTTTTAAAAACAGCAGCAGCTCTAATAGCATCAACATACAAAAGTTATGCAAAACGTCTACGTAGAGAGCTATAAAACATTTCCGAGGGAAATTAAAGTTCTAAGAACAAAGAAAGATCTTCAATATTCTTGGTTTGAAATCTTCCACAGTGTAACAGTTTTTCCCAAAGTAGATTATACTTTGAGTCCAAAAGAATCCAGTGTAATTAAAACCTAGCAGATCTACACGTGTGTGTGTGTGTGTGTGTGTGTGTGTGTGTGCGTGTGCTTGCGTGTGCTTGCGTTCACTCCCTATCATGTCGTTGACTCTGACGCACGGTGACCTTAGAGGGTAGAGTAGAAGTGCTTCTGTGGATTCAGAGATTGCCATTCTTTACAGGAATAGAAAACCTCATCTTTCCCCCATGGAGTGGCTGCTGCTTTCAAACTGCTGACCTTGAGGTTATCAGACATGCATTAGTGTAAAATGTAAGAAGTATATTATGAAATTTATATGGAAGTCTCAAAGAGTAGAATAGGAAAGATTGTCTTAAAGAGACAGGATTTGCATGACACCAAAATTTATCAATCCTCAGCGAAGGTTTGTGAAAAACCTGTGTGAAGAAGGTCTGGGTGCCATGTTTCTAAGAACATGTTCTGACTTTTCATCTTATTTTCATAATTCTCTCCAAATTTCAAACTTGACTATAGTAGGAAGCATATATATTTACCAAGAACAACAACAACAAAATGTGCCACTTACTTTATTGCAACATTTGCTGTATTCTAGTGGTATGGAAAGCATCCTACACTACCTCTGCAGTGAGCCTGGAGATGCACCCTGTAGATGGGAGTTCAGTTTGGCGTGGTTTCCTTAGATTGTAATGACTCGTAGTAATGTTAGCGCTGTCTTCACCTCATAACCTGGAAATTTCATTCTCAGGACTACAACTAAGGGAAAATAAATACATAGCTAACCGAGGGGGCTTCAGAACATTCCTGTAAAAAAGTAATTATCTTTTAATCATTTTTCCATGAACAGTTTGAACTCCTTCACACAGTATAAAAACAAATATATTGATATAGATATAACAGGAGGCATGTATAAGAATGTTCACAGTACTATTACTTCTCAGAGACACCCAAACTGCCAACAGTTGGATGAATAAATAAAGCACAGTTGTATCATGTAGTCCAAGAGATATACTATTGTAAATTAAAGAACTCTTATCACACCCAACAACAAGGATGCATCTCAAAAACATATTGTTGAGAAAAATGTGATGGTCACAGTAGTTAGTGTTCACTGCGTTGTTCATTGCTGTGGATTCCCACTCATGGTGACAGCCTTGCTATAGCGTAGAACAGCATCGGAGGGTTTGCTAGGCTGTAATGTCAACAGACTAGAAGAAATCCATAGTTGTATCCATTCCAAGGAGAGGTGACCTGGCAGACTGTGCACATTATAGAACAAGATCATTAAGAGCACAGGCAAGTGAAATGTTATTGATGAGAATTCAACATCAGTTACTGTAGTACATTAACAAGCAGTTGCCAGAAATCCATGCCAGATTCAAAAGAGGTCATAGAACAAAGGGTGTCCTTTCTGATGCCAGATGGATCCTGGTTGAAACAGGGAATGCCAGAAATGCTTACCTGTGTTTTATTGACTATGCAAAAGCATCTGTCTTTGAGGATCATAACAAACTATATATAGTCTTGAAAAGAAAGGTAATTCCATAACCCTTAATCACACTCATGTGGAACCTCTACATGGACAAAGGGGCCATTACTTGAACAGAACAAAGGTATATTGCATGTTTTAAAATCAATAAAGTTGTGCATCTTGGTTATATCTGCCCGTGATTCTTATTCAATCTGTATGCTGAGGAAGAACATGGTATCAGAAATGGAGGAAGATGTGTTGACAACTTTCGACATACGGTTGGCACAACTTTTTTGGCTAAAAGTGAGGAGAACTTCAAGTATCTGCTGATGAAGGAATATCAAGGAATGTAGACTTCAATATGGATTACAATGTAAAGAAGACAAAAATCCTCACAATTGGACAAATAGGTAGCATCATGATAAGCGGAGAACAAATTGACGTTGTCAAGGACTTTGTGTTGCTTGGATCAAGAAATCAAAAAACAGATCGCATTGGGTAGATGTGCGCACAAAATCTCATCAAAGTGTTAAGGAGCAAGGACATCACCTTGAGGACCACGGTGCTCCCGACCTAAGCCACAGTATTTCAATGACCCCAGAAGCTTTGAAATTTGGACATGGAACAAGGCATAGTGAGTAAGAGTAATTCCATCTAGACAGTGATCCTATATTTTTTGTGTGTTCAATTTGTTTTATTTAAGTGCTCTGAAACATTTACATGTTTCCACCATTCCTAGTATATGTTTTCCTCCAGTAAAATCTTATTCATATCATCTAATATAACTAAATAAAATGTGAAGAGGACAAGATATGACAAAATAACAATTTATAAATTATCGAGGGCTCATGAGGGAGGGGGGAGCGGGGAGGAAGGGGAAAAATGAGGACCTAATGCTGGAGGTTTAAGTGGAGAGGAAATGTTTTGAGAATGATGAGGGCAATGAATGTACAAATGCGCTTTACACAATTGATGTGTGTATGGATTGTGATAAGAGTTGTGTGAGCCCCTAATAAAATGATTAAAAAAAAGAATACATTTAAAATTGATAACTTACATGGATTAAATCTTTGAATATCCTAATTAAATAGGCAACATTTTTTATCTCACATGAGCAGAAGGGAAAAGATACAAGATTCATAAAGGGGACATTGACTACAGAAACTCAAGCTTTCATTTAATTATGAGGCTATTCTGTACAATTACATGTCCATACATTTTTCAACCTCGGTAAAATGAGAGTCCTCTAAAGTGTACATTTTCCGAGTTCATTCATGTATCGGAAAAGTGGAATAGAACCATAATGATAGAAAATGTTAAGGGTCTTCACAGCTATAGCTCCCAAACTCAAGCACATGCACAACTCTATTCAGATGCATCTCTCCTCTGTTCAAAACCTTCCAAAGACTCCCCAGTTCCCTCAAATAACACCTCAGGTTTCTGTGACGACCTAAAAACTTCAGCATGGCCGGTAGCTCCACAAACCTGCACCACGTTCTCTTGCTTCTTCTGCCGCTCTGCACTGTCAGGCCAGCTTCACTTCACCCTCTCGAATCTCCTGCTATGACCACACCAGTAAGTCCTTGCCTTCGACACACATTCCGTTTCTTCTGTCTAGAATGGCCTTTCTTTAGGCATGTGCTATGACCCCTCACATCCTTCAGAGTGTCTTAATCTGGGTTCTCCAGAAGAGTAAAAGCATTGAACTCTATCCAGAAATAGAGATTTACTGCAAGAGAATGGCTCACCCAATTGTTGGGGGGTAGAAGGCCTCAAATCCATGGGTCTGGCAGGAGACTGGAGATTCCTGCTGGTTAACGGGGTTTCATGTGATGGTGAATTCAAGATCTGCAGGTCAAACTGCAGACTGGGATTTCTGCAGGTTCCCATGCCCAAAATTGAAGGTCAAGTCATGAAAAGTGTGCACTATCCAGAGCAAGTTAGATTTACCAAAGCATCCATTTTTATGCTAGAACAGGTCAAACTCCCAGCAATTGCTCTTTCCACTGATTTCCAGCTCACATGAGATCGTTATGGAAGATCATCCAATATAACACGTACTATACCCCTGAGAATTTTTACCTAGTCAAGGTGACGCTTAACATTAAGCATCACAAAACCTCTGCTCAGATATCAATTAAATGGAAGCCTTCCTTGAATATCCTCTTCATAATAGCAACCCTGCGTTCTACCATCTTTTTGCTTTGTTGTCTATCTATCATTTCTCTATGCCTTGGAATCAATAGAATGCTAGTTCCATGAGGGTAAGAACAATATGTAAGTCGCTTGCTATTTTGCTAGCACCTGGGAAAGTCCATGGCACATGGTAAAAATAATCCCAAAGTCCCACTGCCATCAAGGGGACTCCAGCTCATAGCAATCCTACATGTTGTCCAAGACCAGCTCTTTACAGAAATGCATAGTCTTTTCTTTCTCCCAGAGAACGGTTGGTGCTTTTGAACCCCTCCCCTTGCAGTTAGCATCCCAGTGCCTAACCTACCACCCCAACTAGGCTCTTTATATAGCAGACCTTCAGTAAGTATCTATTCAGTCAACTAATGACACTTTCACTTTAAGTGAATGACTCATATTATCTATAGTTCAGACCATAGCATCACACAATTTCTGATGGAAGCCTAAAAATTCATGACATTTTTTCCCCTCTGGGAAATGAAATTGATCATTTCTGACAATTTTGTTATATTTATCAAAGTCCCTAACACTCTCTGATCACTATTCTCAGCCTCAGATCCTAGCAAGGTCTCCGGCACGACATGTGTGCTCAAACTCCAGCGAAAGCCTTACTTTCCTTGTTGGGGAGCCTCCTGCCTGCATCCGTGTACTTAGCAAATCTTGTTGGCGTTCCTACATCCCTCACATCTCATTCCCCTTATTCCAATTACATCTCTCACTACTTCTCAAGTAGTTATTCAGATCCTCTTTCTATTTTTAAATTTCATAAGATTATGGATGCTTCATCTTGCTAAAATGGCTTTTGTGTAATGTTTATCTAACCAATTGATATAAAGTTGGATATTAATGCTAAATCTAATTTTACGTCAATTATTTGTAAATTAGAGTACATTTCCTTACAAACAAATGTTAAGAGTAAACTGAAGAATTGTGAGTATGGACAGCGAATGATCCAGATGTTAATATAATGGGTAATTCCTTTGTTGACCTACATCAGGACCATCCCGACTAAAGCCTTAATTTAGTTTCAATACCTCTTGGGAAATCATGTACTCTTTCAGGTACTCATAAATAAAATGTCACCTTAGAACTTTCCCTTTCCCAAATTCCAATGAGCAATTTCTTAGTGGTTTCCATGATTTTGAAATCTCCAGATGGAATACAACGTTATCTCTTAGTGGGAAGAGGAGCTGTGTAATAGAACAAGCAGTGGCTTAGTAATAGGATAACTGGTTTCTGGTCTTGACTCTATACATTTTTCATTACATGATTTTATACAATTCATTTAAATTTCCTACATCTCAGTTCCCTCCTGTGTCCTGGTGAGGGAAAATAAAAATCTGACATTACTTTTTATATGTTATAGTCTCAATCTAAGAATATTTCATTCCTGATCATAAACCTAGATTTATCTCCTTGAAGTCAATTAGACTATATTAAGAAGTTAATATTATAATAAATAAGTTAGAAAACATTCTATTTCAACACAACATATAAATACTAAAATTCCTTTCAAGTTCTATTATGTTATTTATTCATCAGGTGACATTTATTGCTAGTTGCAGGGATCAGACTCAAGCCTTGCCTTTTGAGAGCTGAGTTAGTGAGAAATAAGAAAGCAACATCAGAAGTCCCACGGCAAGCCCCCTTGCAATCTTCCCTTTGTATGCTCATTGCCGTCCGGGGACCCAGACGAGGAGTTTCTCAAGCCACAGACTGCACATTGTCTTCAATACCCTAGGTGAGCACCTGCCAGTTAACCAGGTGCCATCAAATCAACTTTGATTCATGGTGTCCCCACACATGTCTGAGTAGGACTGTGCTCTACCGGGCTTCCAGTGGCTCAGTTTTCAGAAGTAGATCTATGTCCAGCCCTTTCTCCCTAGGAGCATCTATATGGACTTCAACTTCTGATTTTTAAGCTAATTGGGTGCTTGGATATTGATTAAATGAATATCTCACATGTTTCAAAGTCTCTGGAGATACTTTCATTAGAAATTTCAGGACACTGAAGCCCTCTATTTTCAAGTAGACCCTCAAGCAAGGTGTGACTGGGTACCATTCTTTGGGGCACCTTTGGGATACCCCCACATCTGCATGTGCTGTGTTCTTGGCTACACTGGGGAGACAGGAAACAAAAAGCATCCACATTAGTAAGATTGAGAGGGCAGGCCCTTATCAATCATGATTCTCCTTCTGTCACCTTATTTTCCTCTTTCTCACTTCTTCACTAAGAGAATAGCTCTTATCAGTAAACATTCTTTTAAATATCTTAGTCACAAAAACTGGCCCACATTCTTTTAGAAGCAAATGAATGATGAGCGAGGACATGGTGTAAGAGCACTTTTAACTAGGTACTTGTCAAACATAGAGCACTTTGGGATGAAGCACAGATATTCTCCTGGGGCTTCCCACTTGCTCGCTATCCCTAAGGTGGACCCTGAAGCTACTATACTTCTGTGGTCATTGTCACATTTTGGACTTGAACACACTAACAGACTGTGAAGATCCTTCCAAATAACTGTAATCTAATCCAAAAACACAAGCCCTTTTATAAGCACTTATGAGTGCCTATCTATGGCCATTCATTTCCTTGCAAATAAGTTATTTAATGGATAAATATATGACATTTTAAGTTAAATGGGATGCCTTTTTGGGAGTTGTTATGACTCTAGATTCAATACTTTAAGAAGAAATCTTCCTACCTGCATTGCAAAGTAGGAATGTTCCTGCATTGGAAGTGATCCTGTCAACAATTGAAGTTCATATATTTTGAGGGGAAGGATGTTGTGTTAGCAGTAAAACATCACTAGCAGGAAGGCAAATGGGCTTATAACCATAGATATGTATATATATTTGAGAGAACATATTTCTACACATATATTTGTATGTGCTATAGATACAAGGGATCCTCAAATTTTTTGTAGGAAAGTCAATTATCTTTAGGTCCATTTTCCATGAACATTTTTTGCCATAAATGTAGTAGAGCCCACAGCAGAATAGATGTTGAAAACTGTTTAATATAACCTTAAGGAAATGAGTCACTGGGCCTGTGAGCTCAGGAACATACTCTCAGCGAACACCAACGTCAATTGGCATAATAATGTCCCCAGAAAGATAATGTACTGCATCCTCCTTTGGTGAATCACGATTGGGATCTTAAAAGATGGTGCGTGGAACTCTATGGGGAAACTATTGATCTCTCCCAATCCAGAACAAAGTAGAATGAAGATAACCAAAGATTTATGGGAACATGAGAGCAAAGAATGAGTAGACTACATGAATCCCAACCTCTAGGACCCGGAAACCAGAAGAACTAGATGGTGCCCATCTGCCAAAGTCAACCTTTACAAATGATATCACAATGGGAGGTCTTGGAAAAGTATGTGAAGGAAAATGTGGAACAAAACTCAGAATAATAAGAACAATAAAAGCTAGACTTCCTGGCCTGATTGAGAGTGGTGGAAGCCCTGAGTCTCTGGTACTAGGGCATCCTTTGTGGTAGTTATATAATCTGTGGTCAATTTGAGACTTAAGAGTGAAGGAGTGGCGTTTAGCCTGTCCATCAGGTTACAGCTTGATGACCTCATTGGAGGGGCTAAGGAAATAAATAGCTCACTGGAGGCTGGACACACACTCACTCCCTGCAAGACATTCCTGTTGAGAAGACACATGGAGCTATGCTAGAGGCCCGGAGCTGAAGGAGTCATGTGGAGACCCCTGCCAGCGCTGAGAAGCCTCTATCGCCACTGGATCTGGATCTGGACTGGGCTGGGATGTTTTCTCGATATTCAAATGCTCTTGTATAGAAAGCTCTTTCTTATAAACATATGTATGTTTATGAATTTGTTTTCTAGTCTACCTGGACTAATACACCCTTGAAAACTGAAACAAAGTTGTAACTCAACTTTGAACCAAACAACAGGCCTATAAAGTGAACAATAACACCGTGAGAATAATCTGTCCTATCTGATCTAAAAGTTAGAGTTTGCCCAGGGAAAACTCACAGACAGAAAGAAAGGAGAGGGGAGAAGGAGGGATGGATCAGCAAGCACAGGGAGGAAGGATACTGCTACATTGTAGACATGACAGCCAGTGTCTGAAAGCAAAAGACGGGGGAATTGTGGTACAGGAAACCAGTTTTCTCTGTGTACTTTCACCCAAATCACAGTTCTAAAAAAATGAAGAAGGACTAATTCTTGAAAAATAAACAAAAAATAAGTAAAGGATGTGGAATATTTCAAGTTGGATGTGGTTTTCTGTTACACCTGTTATTTCTTTTTAATTAAAATACGCTATTTTATTCTTTGTTACCATCCATGCTGACCAAGCTTATGTAGTTAGGTTTGTATGGTATAAACGTACCGGTTACCACTGAGAGGATTACCACTCCGCAGAGTTCTGTCCTTTTTGAAGCAGATCTTCCTTCCATATAGTTTTCATGGCTGTGACCCTTTGAAGCAGATCCTCAGGTCTTTGTGGTTTTCCACTTGGTTTGTTTTAACCGCTCGGGCCACTCAGGACTCAACATGTGGTGAGTTCTTATACTTGTACAATAATCTGGGCTTCATCTTGTCCACTAGCTAGATTGTGAAATGTGTGTTTCTTTAAATGCACAATATTTCCTGAGCCCATGTTTTGTGCCTGGCACTTCTCTGAGAGTGAGAATAAAGAAAGCCCTTCTATCACAAGGACAAGAATGGCTGCCCTCATAAACCACACACCCTCCTGTGAAAAGAAACATGGAATCCATCATAAAAGGTTTGCTGCTACTGTGGGTTCTTGGCTATAACCAAGTCCTTTTTCTACCCAGGGCCCCCACCTCCTGGTGCGGCAGGGTGTTTTCCTCACCACACCACAGTGACAGGTAACCCAATCCTTTTCACACTTAGTCTGCCCTTTGTGACCTCTCCACTTGTAGCATTCTCTTCAGGGATGCTACTCGGGCTGCTCCTGTTTGTGCTGTATACTGAGCAAATGTGTGCCTTCAACTCATTTCAAACCAGAACAAAACTACCACTTGTTTTACTACCTGACAAAATCTATTCTTTTCCATTCAAAGTTCCCTTTCGAGACTCAGCTCAGCATGGTCACCAGGTGGTACCTGTAGCAAAAATCTAGCTTCCCAGGCTCCCCTTCAAAGCCCACGCCTCCTCCCTTCTCCTGCTGGGTGCTTCACCGAAAGTCTCCCTGTGTGTTTTGGGGACAGCAGATAAAATTCCAATGCAGACAAGCCAGCTGAGTGGAAATTATTCCTGTCTCAGCACATGTGAGCTGCACAGACCGGGAGCAGGAGCTTCGTAGTCATCCATTCATTGGTCTGCGCTGAACTTCCGATGGGAAATTGTCATGAGGCTGTCCCAGTCACCGCTGCTTTCCACACAACCGCGGCATCTGACAGATTGTGAGGTGAAAGGAGTTTTCAGCACTGGGCCATGGTGCATGTTAATTCCCAGAATCCATTTTTATTGACTTAAATGTCATACCGGAGAAGGAGCCCACACTTTGAAGTTGGCCAGACCTGCTTTCTGTCAAGGTTTCAGCTCCTCTCAGGTGTTTGGTTTGAGACATTCTTACCCAATCTGCTTTATCATATGTAAAGTGGGACAGATTATAGTACTATTATAGATTGTGAGATTAGACATAAACCAAGGAAATGTTACAAGCCACATAAGAGACGCTGAACACACAGGTTAATTGTCACAAGAATAGTTCTCACTCATATTGTCTCTGCATTTGAGTGGGGATCCAAACGTCTGTCCTGCATAATAGGCATCAACAATTGAGAATCTAAGAAATATAGAAGGGACCCGAATGATTGGATAACCTTATGTCTTAATTTTTTTTAATTTTAGAATATACTTTAAATCAAAACTCATTTGAATGGATTAAAAACACGTTTTGCTTGTTGAAACAGAACAGGAAGCATATATGCACCTCATCCCATTGGAGGCAAAGGTCATCACTGAACCTCGATGGTTCCATGAAGCCTAGTTTGAAAATGGTGTGTTAGTCTGGGTAGAGAGACACAAATTCGTGGAGACACTCCTATGTGTATAAGAGAACTTTATATACAAGAGTAATTGTATATTCAGAAAACATCCCAGCACGGTCCACGTCAAGTCTGTAAGTCCAATATTACCCCATATGGCGATACTAGTCCATACATTCTTCTTGAGACTCCTCCAGCCAAGCAATGATGCTGAATGCAGAAAGATCTCAGGCCAGTGGGTGGAAAGTCTTGAGGATCCAGTGGCAGTGTAAGCATCTCAGTGCTGACAGGCATCTCCATGTGGTTCCTTCAGCTCTAGGTCTCTCCGTAGCTCCATGTGTCTTGTCCGCAGGAATGTCCTGCAGGGAACGGCCATGGTCCCACCTCCAGTGAGTTATTTATCTCCTTAGTGCCTCCAAATGAGGTCATCAAGCTGCGACCTGATTGACAGGCTAAACTCCACCCCTTCACTCTCAAGTCTCAAATTGACAACAGATTATGTAACTACCACAAATAGCTATCCACATTTTTTCCCTCTTTTATAGCTGACGTCATTTAGAACCATATAAGATAAATAACTCACTCAAGATCACACTGACACTGGTAGACTCCATGTGCCCAACTCTTAAAACAGTTTAAAATATTAATTTTAGCTAGGTCATTCATTTAAAAATATTTATTGAAAAGAGAGCATCATGCCAAGTACTGTCTCAAGCTCCGCAAGAATTAAAAGAGATGAAATTTGAGCTCCACTCTTGAGCAAATGAAGGAAACAGGAGCCAGTTGACAGAAATTGGAGGCAGTTGGCCATGCCCCAAATGAGCACAAAGTAGTAGAAAGGAAATTCTTATAGCAGAATCACAAAATACCTTAGATAAGCAAAAAAGGGAGTAATTTGTACTTTATTGGAAAATAAAATTTTAGGCTCTGGAGTAATTGCTTTTAGAGAGTGTCTTTCAAAGAATAGAACAATTACCAGCTGACATGTAGGAAAAAAATTTGAAATTAATATAGAGGACGAGCAAAGGCATAAAATGAAAAACTGTAACTTCTAGGAAGAGTGAATACTTCAAGAGGGAGTGGCAAGAGATGAGATATTTATGTTAATTTTATTCAACATTATGCAGGGCTCCAAATGCCTAGCCCAGAGTTTAGACTTGATCCTGCAACCCCAAAGAGCTGTTGAGAGACTATGAAAACAAAACATTGAGCACTGTGCTTCAGGAATATCGTTCTGAATATGAAGCAGATTCTGCATTTAACAATCTGAGAATATTATTGTATGACTCCCTTATCTGTTCTAATGCATGTATGCTAGGAGTTAAAGTTCAAGTAGTTCATGCATGCATTTCCTAGTCCGGGGAGATGAAAAGGAAATGATTACTTATCAACCTGGCCGATAAACACATGTGGGGTTAATTGAAGGGCAGAGGGATAAATGGCTCAGTGGGGCTCACCTTTCTAGTTCTCGGGTCTCTTGCTTTCTGTTGGTCAGACAAGGGTACAGCTGCCGCCTTAGCCAGTTCCCTGCTTTAGCTGGCAAGGCTCACTTCCTGCAAGACATCCCTTAAGAAAAGCCACATGGACCTACCCCAAGGCAGCCCTGGGTGCTGGAGCAGCCGTGTGGAGACCCCTGCCAGCACTGAGATGCTTACACACTCACTGACTCAGCTTTCCTCCTGCAGTCGGCATCATTGCATCTGTTTTGTGAGATGGAGGAGGGCTTTGCATATTGGTGTTGGACATATGGGTTAATGGGTTAATGTTGGACTTGTGGGCTTGGGCAGCACTGGGTTGGGATGTTTTCTTGATGCACACTTAACCTCTATATAAAATTCTCTCTTATACATGAGTTTTTGTGGATTTGTTTCTTTAAAGTACCCAGACTAACAAATAGCTTGTCCAGGATCATAAAATAAGAGTTAAAAATTGAGAGTCAAATCCGAATCTTTGTGCCTTTACAGTTGCAATCTAGTGAATTATGGAAGGTGGCTCTTTTAGCCTTAGTTTCTTTAACTCCAATCAAACAATCTACTTCTGTTAGGTCAGGGTAAGGAAGCAGGGGGGAGTGGGGGGAGGCACAGATACAATGTATCAATGTACAAAGTGCATTTTGAGGACCATCCTGCTGAATATACAATGGATCATCTCAGAAGCAGGAAGGGAGGATTCCTGAAGAGAGTACACTATCCAGGAGGTGAGCATGTCCTTTGAACCTTGAGGTTTCTTTTTGGGCATTGAAGCTTCTTGATCCAGGAGACAGCTTTGACATTAGAAGAGTCGCTGCAGAGGGGTGGACTACCCAGTCCACAGAGCAAGTAAGGCTGAGTGCTTTGGGGCAGTTGGCTGGTTTGTGGAGTGGGTTGCTTCCAGGCACTTAGTAACTAGGGGACTAGGTTTGCCTTCAAGCTGAGGCTTAAGGTGTGCCTTTGGGGCATTTATTGGCTGCCATAAAAGCTTTGTAATTTTGTGTGAGTAAAAGAGAAATCGCAAGAGGCCTTGTGGCTGAGAGAGGGCAAAGATCAGAAAGGAGCCCTGCTTTCAGGAACAGCTCAGAAGAGGCTATCTTGTACACATAATCATATCCTGCGCATTTGTGATCTTGTTACTTTCCTTAATAAACCCCCAAATTGTGCGTTTTGTGGTTTCTGGGTGGCCATTGCCAGGAATCAAACCCGGTGGCATAGTGGTTACATGTTGGGCTGAGAGCAGAAACGTCGGCAGTTGGAAACACAAGCTGCTCTGAGAAAGAAAAACAGGGCTTTCTATCCCGGCAAGAATTACAGTCTCAGAACCTCCCATGGGGCAATACTACGTGGTCTCACAGGGTCACTATGAATTAGCATCTACTCACAGGCAGAAATTTGTTTGTGTGTTTGTTTTTTAATCTGAGAAATTGAGAGTCCTTCGGGAGGATCGCTTGGTGTCAGAATTTACTTAGTGGAGGAGGTTAGACCAGACTCCATTTCAAAATCATCATTCTTCTATACAATTGGTGTCAAATGGGTAAGAAAGACCGGAGTGTGGGGGCATGTCTGACCTGACACTCACTGTCATGAAGGCTGACTTGCAGGGACCCAAAGGACAGAGTGGAGATGCCCCTGTGGGCTTCTGAGACTGTGTGTCTTCAAGGAAGAAGGTCTCATTTTTCTCCTGCAGAGCAGCTGGTGTTTTTGAACTGCTGACCTTGCAGACAATAGCCCAATGCTTCATCCACTAAACCACCAGGCTTGACCTGATAATGGTAATTCATTTGCTTTTCCCCTAAGAGTTGGGCTGCTAACATCAAGGTCAGAGTTCAAACCCACCAGCTGATTTAGGGGGGAAAGATGAGGCTTTCTACTCCCATAAAGATTGACATCCTGGGACCCC
>NW_022103906.1:92369570-92390831 GCF_000313985.2 Echinops telfairi | reverse complement strand
GGGGGGAGGAGATTTTCTCTTGACAAAGTAAACCTTTCCTTACTAGAGGTTACCAGGAAGACCCAACAGCACTAGTCACTGAAGATTCACATCCTGAAAATCCTGTTGTAAGGTTACACTCAGACCTGGGATCATATGTAAGGCCTGGAGGATGAGAAGCAAAACAGAAGTCTCTTTTTCAGAAGATAACCCAGGCAATGCTTGCTGGCAGACTAGCACTCAACTGAGTGAGCCCTCGGAAAGGTGCATGATGGTACTGAAGTCTAGGCAACACCATCTCCTGCTTACCCGATCGTTGCTATCCTGTTTGGGAAAGAAAAAAAGGCTATTTTGACTCAAATCCAACCAGCCAACTTATGACCTAGTATTACGCCTTCCTCTTTTTATAGATTTCTTACAAACAATTCCCTCTATATATCTAAATTGAATTTTACCCCATCTAGAATACCCTCCCTAGGCTGATGGAGATTCATGAGAGCAAGCTTTATTGAAGTTGCTAGATTCTCATATAGGCTCTCATATTTATTAACTAGCTGATGATTTGGGTCTTCCTACTTAACTTCAGTTGGCCTCAGTTTCCTCATCTATAAAATCAAATGCTAAAGATGTTTACAAAGTAAAGTAGATTTAAATGGGATCAAATATCTCCTATGTAAAAGTATGTTAAGGAAAACCCTGGCCAACACATGATATACATAATGCAAAGGGATGCTGTTATTTTTAGCATGATTAATATTATTGTCCCCGATATTATTGCAATCATCTTGAATAAGTTGAGACACAATCGCTTCACATTTTGATATTTAATAAAGCTTTCTATGATAATTTAGCAATACTTTTGGCTTATCCTTTGATATCAAAGTAAATAGAAGTATAGAATTTCCAGGACTATACTTCATAGTTCCGAACAAGTTCTCAAAGAGACCCATGACCCTCACCCAAAAAGTAAGCAGAAATGGTTGGGATTACCTCTAAGGGCATATGGGTGCATATACCCCTTAGCAAAGCATTGTCAATGTTTTTGTATGGCTGGAGAGTTCAGAATGTGTTTTGTTTTATTAATAATGAAGAAAAAGAAGACCCAAGACACTGAAACCAAGATGCAAATGGAGTCAGAAGAGAGAGAGAGAGACTGTTAGTGGCCTGCAAAACCTAAAATATTTATTGTGACTCTTTGCAGATAAAGTTTACCAACATCAGTGATTGGAAGCTGTTGGCAGGTGTTATTCCTTTTGTTCAGACTCATCACCACCCTCTGTAGAATAGATCAAAACACTCTCCAGTCCTGCGGCACACTCACAATCATTCCTGCTTTTGACCTGATGGTTGCAGCCGCTGTGAGAAACCACCTGATGGGAGCGCTTTCCTCTTTTTCATTGACCCAGTACTTTACTAAGCTCTGGTTTCCTCTGTCGAAGGGCTGGTACTTCCTTATAACATGTCCAAAGTTTGTGAGCTGAATTTCTTCCATCCTCCTTTCTAAGGAGAATTTTGATTGTACTTCCTCCCAGAGAAATGTCTTCCCTCCTCTGTTCATTCAGTACTTTTTACTAATCCCATCATTCAAATGCCTCAAGTGTCCTCTTCCTTTTCCACTGTCCAGCGTTAGCATGCACATAAGGTGAGTGTAAAGGCCATGGCTTAGGCCAGATGCTTCATTGTCCTTAAAGTGACATCCTTGCTACTTACTAGAAAGAGGTCTTTTGCTACAGATTTGTCCAGCATAACCAATCCTTCGGATTCTTGATTGCTTCTTCCATGTGCACTGATTGTGTCTCTAAGTGAAATTAAATCATGAGTAAAGATTGAACTGTTTTATTAATGTTGGCTCTGATTTTCATAAGCAAGTACTTCCAGTATCCTTTGCTTTCAGCAAATAAGGATGTATCGTCTGCATGTAGCATGTTGCTAATGCATCTTCCTCCAATCTAATAGTATTAAAGATAATTTGTTATAATTCACACAGTCATAGGCCTTTGTATAGTCAATAAAACCCAGGTAAACATCTTTCTGAAATCTCTGCTTTTAACTATGATCCATCTGAGATCAGCAATTATAAACCACATTCCATATGCTCTTCTAGATAAAATACTAAAATGCAGAGGAATTTCCAGAGTCAGCCCCACATATTGTTATTATTGTTTTTGATATTGATGGTTATTATTAGTGGCTCTTGTATTGAGTCCACTACATGGAGATCCCATGGGTGCAGAGAGGAACAGCTCTACAGGGTTTCCAAGAGTGTCACCTTAATTAATAATGATGATCACAAAATCTATCTCCCAAGTCAACTCTGGCTGGACTTGGACCAACCCTTTTAGATGGAGGCATGTACTTAACTATGTGAACCATGAGGGACCCCTGTCTAATGGTTTTCCACGTATAGTAAAATTTAGCACCATTTCTCCAAAATACCTTGAATTAGTGAGCTGAGTGATTTGCAAATATAATTTCTGGAATAAAGTTAAAATCCACTGAAAGGAACTACTTGAAATTAACGTTTCCATATATAAATTCCACTAATTTGAAAAAAAATTGAGGATATAATAAAGATGTACTCATTCTTTACACAAATATGAACACTTGTTCTTATAACTGATTTGAATCTTGGCTGTAGCCTAGTAGAATCTGTGTAGTAGCACTGTATGCATTGTCTAGGCTACGGGCTAAAAGTGAACACGTTAAGAATTTTCTTTAGATTCAAATAGAATATAATTCAGATTAATTTATAATTTAGCAAGCAAATCAAGCCTACTGAAACATTTGAAAATATTTGGGTGATCTAGTTCAATATATTACTAGTTATTCTTTTTCACACTAAAGAGGCTTGTCCTGATTTCTGGTTCATGATTCAATTTGGCTCAGATCTCTGATTTCGATGGACGTTTCCCTGATTCACTCAAATTAATGGGGCTTTGCTATATTTGGCTAATGAAAGGCCCTTGCAAAGCCTATGAGTTCTGCTCCATTTACCAAATGTGACCAGAGAATTTCTAACTGCTTCAAGAAGAGGAAAGGACATCATTCAGTGGTAAGATCTGGCAGTATTTCAAAGGAAGGAAAGTTTGTAAAAAACAATGTGGAAACTTTTGAGATAGCCAGAAAACCCAGCTATTTATTGGCTGGGCATAACGGGTTGGTGGGGGTCTTTTCTCATGGGTAGGTGAGGCATCACTGTGCAGTGAAGAAAACAAAGATCCAGTGTCATCTCCATCAGGGTGAGTTTGAGCTGGAGCTCACATTTATAAGGTGATTTGGCAGTCTGGGTGGGCAGAGGAAGAATACATGGCTTGGTGGTCTTTAGCTGTGAGTCAGGATCTACCCAATGCCAGTGGACTTTGATTTTGATCAGGACTCTGCGGGCACCTTGCTTCGTTATCTAGCTCTTCTCAGTCTCTAATTAGCTCACAGCAAACAATAAGCAAAACCGGGACCAAGATCCTGTGTTTCTGACCCCAGTCTAAGCTTGGCTACTTTGGGATTCGGTCTGCATGTCAGCTCATCCTATAGAATCATAGAAATGTCTGCTAAACAAAATAATCACAATGGGAAGCTATTATTCCTGTGTCTGTTGTTGTTGCCTTCTCTAATCCTTCCTGGAAGAATCGTACACTCTTTGATCCAGACTGCATCAAATGAGCATTTTCACATTCTCCAGGGACTCAAATCGTGTTCCTGGTAAATGCCCTTTGAGTTTGAGGAATGGAAGAAGTTCTTAAGGAGTAAACTCATGGGTGTAGAGTGAATGTAGTGAAGATTTCCAAGGCTATTCTCATAAGTCAATCCTTTCTACTCTCAAAGAATGAGTGGGTACTTTGTTTTGATGTAAGACAAAAAGATCCTTGGGACAACTGTCCAGGCTTTTTCCTCATCAATATGATTTTACATTTTCTTATAATTTCTTCTTAATAATTCCTCCACCGCATCCCGTGTCCTTCAATAAAATCCATCATGAGCACTTTATGTCTACTAGTATTTTTCAACAAGTTGGTCTTCCTCACATCCACTCAAGAATATGTGATATTTGTATTTATTTCCTAATGTCTGGTTCTTTGCTCCATTCCAACTCACATTGATTCTCTGCTTAGACTTCCATAGGCATCCTCAAGACTAGGGCTGGCCCTTCATTTATTTATCCATTCAATCTAATATTTGCTTAAATCCACAACCAATGCTCATGGAAGCAGCAGCCAAGAAAGAAAACCATGTATAGCATTGGTCAAATTGTTGCACCATACCTCATTAAAGAGTTAAAGTGCAAAGATATCATTTTAAAACTTTTGTGCACCTGTTTCAAGTCATGATATTTTAAATGGGCTCATTTGCGTGTGAAAGTTAAATATGTAATTGATCCATTTGAATTATGGTGCTGTCAAAGAATATTGAAAGTGATGCAGGCTACCAGAGTAAGAAATAAATGTCTTAGAAGTACAGTGAGAATATTTTCAAAGCAAGGATGGTAAGACTTCATCTCAAGTGTTTCGCACATGTTGCCAGGAGAAACCAATTGACTTCCATCAGTTCTGACGCAGAGTGACCCTGTATGATAGAGAAGAACTGCCCCTGTGAGTTTCTGACTGTTTCTCTTTGTGGGAGTAGAAATCCTCTTCTTTCTCCCAGAGAGTGGCTGGTGGTTTCCAATCTTGAAATTAGCAGCCCAATGCATAACCATTAAGCTAGGAGACACCGTCCTTGGAAAAGGATATCATGCTTGTTAAAGACGATGGGCAGTGAAAACGAGTAAGACTGCCATGAGATGGATTCATGTAGTAGCTGCAACGATGGGCTCAAATTGAACAATTGTGAGGATGGTGCAGCACTGGGCGGTGTTAGCAATACTGATGCATCAACAGCTAAGGCTCAGACTTCTAATGACCTGAAACCTGTGCCTGTGCTGACATCAGCAGTAGCAGGATCCAGACCCACTTTCACTAGAAGATGAGCCAGGCCCCATCAAGGTATCTTCACCTCGTAGTGAACCACCATTACGTTAAAGCAAGTTTATACTAAAGTATTATTTCAAACCTTAAGTCCAGTTCATCTCTCCAATGGCTATCATATAATAGGTAAGGGAAAGAACTTAGCTTTACCCAAATTGCAGCAGCTGTTTTCTTTCTTTGACGAGAGAGAGAAAAACAAAAACTAACTTGGAGTAATTTTTCATGATTTGGTTGGGAACATGTGGGGTTCACTTGAGGTTTGGGGCTCGTGAGCAGAAATAATTCACCCGGGAGGCCAATCGTAAGTAAAGTCAGGAGGCTTTGTTTGGCCTATCGTGTAGGACTGCTCAATCGAAGTCTGGATGCTATCTGAAAGTCAGCAGTTCAAACTCACCAGTAACTCCTCCTCGGGAGAAAGACGAGGCTTTCTATTTCTGTAAAGAGTAACAGTCTCCGAAAGGGACATGTCACTGTGAATCAGAATTGACACAGTGGCAGTGAGACGATGAATCTATAATTTGAATACAGAATCCTGTGGATTCTGTGAATCGTTGCAAATTGTTGAACCCAATGGAAAGCACCAGCATCCGTGTGAACTCCCAAAATTTCAGCTGCTGCTTTTGGGGGCTTACTTACTACACTGTAGTGAACAATTTCCCATATTTTAACCACATCCAAACTTCAGCCTCAACATATGATTGGCCTTGGACCCTCTCGAAACCCTACAACATCCTCCTACAGAAGCAAAGCCTCTTGCGAAATGACAGTGCATTGTCATGTACACATCGCACTGCTAATCATAAGGTCAGCATTTCAAATCCGCTAGCCACTTCTTGTGAGAAGGACGCGGCCATCTGTGGCTGAAAAGATTGACCAAGCCTCGGAAAGCCTATCCAGGACCCTGTGAGTCAGAGTCAACTTGCTGCAGTGCTTTGTTTTTCACAAAACAGGAAGGGGAGCCCTGCTGGCACAGTGGGTTATGCATTAGGCTGTTCGCCTCAAAGACAGTGGTTGCAACCCACTAGCTGCACCACAGGATAAAGTTGAGGCTATCGGTTTCCTTAAAGATTTACAATCTCAGAAACCCAAAGGAGCAGTTCTCTGCCCGATAGTTGAAATCGACTCCGTGGCAGTGGGTTTGGTTTGGTTTTAGGGCAGAGACAAAATATCTAGTACGCCAGGGAAGCATGGAATCCTGTGAAATTATTCACTAAAGATCACTAAATAAGCACAAGGAAGTCTGAGCTTGTCGGTTTATGGGTAATCTAGCCAGATATCTGCCAATTTGGCAGTCCAAAGGCTGTCCAATGAGCTGTGAAATCTGTCCTAGAGAAAGGCTGTGCTGTGTGGATGGTGGTTGTCAGAAATACTGGAGCCATGGAAATATGGGGACTGAACCAGTCTTCATGTGTGAGAATTCTATTCATGCTGATTCTCATTCACAAAGCTATCCAGGAACTAGGTCACCACATAAAGTTAGATTCTTAAAGTCAAACATAGTCTTTCTACATTGCACTGTACTTATTTAAACTCCCTTTTTGCCATTTTCCTGCTGGTCCATTTAAGTCAATATTTTGCTAGTGAATAAATGTGCCTATAAATCCAACTACTTGCTGTGCATCCCCTGCTGATCTAAGACCTGGCTCAGCCCCGAGAACCCCACTTCTCCTTTAGCTCTTGTTACTATAAAATCAATAGATGAGGCTGCCCGCTGGGAAAAGATGCCAAATATTCTGAGGCGAGGAAAAACAAGGTTTTAACATTTGTGTATACATTTAATATATGTGGAGATATGTTAAATATGTGTACATACATTTTAATATGTATGCTTATTAAAAAGAAGACATAATGGGATTGTCTCTCAAGAGGAGAGGGGAAAGGTGTTTTATAGCTCAGGTGGCTTGGTGCCAGGGTTCTGGACTTCTAAGACCACCCTAGTAAGTGTTAAATAAAAGTGATTCAGCAAGTCAGGGTGAGCTCATCGGGAGCAAGAGTGTAGCCATATTCAGCCTTACAGACTATTTGCTTATAATCCACCCCTCAGGGCTGGATTTTACAACATAATATGAACCTTCCCTTTTGGGGAAGGTCTCCCAAGAGGTGTCAGGTGGGGCAGGACCCAGCAGGGCTGCGGCCTTGACGAAGAAGACCCCTTCCTTTTTCTTTGTTTTTCTGTTCATATTGGAACCCTGGTGCTAGAGTGATTATGTACTGGGCTGCTAGATGCAGGGCTAGCAGTTCAAAATCACCAGCCACATCACGAAAGAGAGGCAGGGCTTCGACACCCTCAAAGAGTTCTAGTCTCAGAGACCCACAGAGGCCGTTCTCCTCGCCCTGCAGGCCCGCTCTGAGTCAGCATCGACTTAATGGCAGTGAGTTTGGTATCAGATTTGGTTTTGTTTCTGTTTCGCTGGTGTTCCTTTCCTGGCCATGGCCAGTGGCCAGTTCTGGTCAGTGTGACTCTCACAGAGAGACAGACAGCTTCTAACGCAGACACTAATTCTTACTTCACTGACAGTCCAGTGTTTATTGATTTATTTTAAATGTTGCGTGTGTTACAAGAGACACGTGGCTGCTTTTATTTATTCTAGACACACTACCGAGGGTTGGGGGACACTCGCTCCTCTAGGGACAAACAATCAGCAGAAGGGCTTCTCAGATCTGCAGGGACCGCATTCTCTAATGAAACTCTCCTGAGGTCAGCACTGTTCACTTGCTCCACGTTTTTGAGATCTTTCTTCTCCATCCTTATATAAAGCTCCAATTAGAAATCACTCCATTGCTTCCAAACAGGTCTAGAATTAAAGTGTCTTTGTTTTGACTGGAGAGCCTCTTTGGTTATCTCATTATTCCCGAGACTCAGCGCAATAACGTAGTATGACGACTGAGCAAACACACAGACAGGAACGTGAACCAGGACTTGAAAAATGAAGGCTGCTTGGCGAGTCTGTGAGAACAAAGGAATCCAAGGAATAATCACTGAACCGGTGAGATTCTGACTGGTCCACGTTTTAGAAATAGGGACTTCAACTTCAGTAGACCACCTGGGTTTCTAAGGATCTGCCAACCCACCAAAGTAGAGTGGGTGAGCATTTGAAGGGGTGCCAGGCACATTGGGCAAGAGCCCCAAAGTGGCTTACCTGAGATTCCAAGCCAGAAGCAAACACCAATTGAGCCAAACCTGCCTGGCTGGTTTAGGATGGCCGAAATCTTCCAAAGTCTCATGGTCAACATGCTGAGTCTAAAACACATCGAAGGGCCTTTTCCTTTAAGGGAAACTTGAGAGTTGGTGAAAGAGTTTAGCACGTGTGGACAATAAGGCTCTTATCTTACAGGTGGGACATCTGAGGCAGAAAGCAGACCAAATAAGTGAATTTGTGATAAAAGGAGTGAAAGCTCAAACCACCGATTTCATCTGCTGACAGTCTCTCTGTTAGGAGGCACGAGGAGAAATTGAAATCGGCCACACTGTGGAGAATAAGAAGCTGTCACAATGTAAAGAACAAAGATTAATGACAAAGATCGCTAAGAGTAAATAGAGCCTCATCAGTATAAAACGTGTTTTCTGGGTAGTTATTAGTAAGTAATCATCTATTACTGTAAGTAAACACTACCCTTCACCACAGGAAATCAGTCAGAGTGAATTACGTGTCTAATCATTGTGAGTAACGGAAGCCACTGATTGGGTTTTTTGGTGCATTTTTTCTTGAGATGTTTAATTATTTATCATGCCACTGGTATAGTCAGAGTTCTACACATAGACTGTGGTTGCATGCAGTTTAGACAAGATTCTACTGCAGAATCTAGAGATAGGAAATGCAGAAAGAAAGAAAATAAACCGGAACTCACTGCCAGCAAGTGGACCGGTTGGACCAAGTAGAACTGCCACGGTGGGTTTCTGAGACGGTCACCCTTTGTGAAAATCATCTCTTTTTTCCTAAAGAAAGGAAGGAGGAACGAAAGTTTGAAAAAGCCACTGAACACCCCGATTTCAAAGACCCGGCAGTCTGGTGTGGGAGAAACTCATCATCCCGGTACAAGGACAGCCCTGCTGGCACTGCGCTTTGCACAGGCATAAGAAGGGAACGGCACTGGGTGTATATGACAATAGATGACATTGGGTACAAAGAGAATTTAACATAACCTGCTTTCAAAATCCCGAAAGGACAATGCCATGAGGCATACCTTCTGCTAAGCGCCCAGAAGGGCAGCAAAGGCTGGCTCTAGTGGATCATGTATGCGGTCATGGGAGTCACAGCAGGGCAGTCCTTAGGGAATGCAGTGACGCTAGAGTGTTTAGTAAACAAGGGAAGGATCTTCCTCCTACCGAGAGAATGTATTCCTGTATCATTGCTCTCATCTTTTGTGGATAGAGGGACTGTGCTTCTGTGTAGGTGAGCAGGGTGCCCGCTCTCCTGGGGGCAACTGTGACGGGAGGGGGCGATTCTAGGCGGCAGTCACTTTGTGCATAGGATCTCCCAGAGGAGAGAACAGGAGATTGAGAGCTAAGAAAAGTTCTCCATGAATCACCTTGGCAATGAGACAAGTTCTCAGACTTCCCCAAGCTTCATTTTCTTCATCTTTAACATGAAGAAGAAGATGGTGCCTATTGCACAGGGTCCCAAGAGGAGGCACAGGCCATGTAAACAAGGCATTTGGCAGGTTCCCAACAATGGCTCTTCTCATGTTCCCTCTCTCCTCTCACTTCTTGTTCAAGAGATTATCTCCCCAGCTGGGCATCTGGTCTCTGAATCTCCATCTCCCGGGACACTGCCTTCATCCCTGCAAAGCTTCTTCTAAAGGCACGCTTTGGAACTGCCATCCTCCTTATTGAAAAAGTAAACCAAACCAAACCAGCAACACGTTTACCTTTACCTGCTAAAGCATGCCAGGCCCAAGCTAGCCTGCCTTTCTGGTTGCCTCTCACTTTTTCCATAAAGAGCCTCAGCTTCATCCAAACCAACCGACACAGCGTTTCACCTAGAACGCCCTGGCTTTGCTCTGCTCCCCCTTCAAATGCTGCCGCTTGCCTTTACAGGATTATACATTAGCTGACACTGACAGAGACCCAGGGAAACCATCTCATAACAAGAGCACTTTCCTAAGCGGTATGACCGCATGAAATGTCCATGCCAGGAACCTTACCTTTTATATCAACATATTTTCCAGCCTTTAGTACACTCAGGCCATTGTGCGAGGTGCCTTCCTTAGACCAGTATTTTTCATGTTCCCACCCGCGCAGCTCTCGTCTCCCGGATCGGATCACCAGGTTCTCAATGATGGGAACCAGCATTTGAAGGGGCTCAAAGGTAACAACTAGGATGGGCTTGTTTCACTTTGTGGTGCACAGGCTCAACTACCCCTAACAACATCAACAACAAAGGATCTCCCACGAGATTGGTGCATTTACATCGTAAAGTTTGGCCACGCTTACACGCGCTCCACACCTGAGTCCATGGCTGACCCGTGGAAGGTCACCGGCGCCACAGCGCCGGAACACGATGGAAGTGAGCAGGCTGACTTCCAAGAAATCTTCACTTTCCTGACCTCCCTTTCCAGTTCTGCAACAATAGGGCTGATGAAGAGATTCTCGCAGGCACCGCAGGTGTCCTGAAACCTACCATAACACCGCCCACATTCTGTGCCTTTTCAGACACACACGCGCGCGCGCGCGCGCACACACACACACACACACACACACACACACACACACACTTGAGTTCTCCATTTCTGTGTAGGCCTTTCATTCCTCTTGGAAGTGTGATTTGTGAGGCTGAAAATATGTGAGCTGGCCGGGCAGGAGGCAAGTTCTCCAGAGAAAATCACACACCAGGGTAAGCCGCATCCCATTGTTTCTTCTGGGACACATTTTGTTCTGGGAAAATGTCCTAATAGCCTCAGATTTCAATGTGACTGCATATCATAGCGCTGTGCCTGGGAAAACACAGTGACATTTTATATGATGATATTGTAGTAAAATAATAGCTCTTCGGCACATAAACAGTACACGTGTAACATCTATTAGAAATTGTAAGCATTGAATATCCAAGCCATCGAATAGTCTTGGCACAGGATTGGGGCGGTGTCTAAAGAGAGTGGCTCTCACAAGCCTAGATGCAATACATGCGTTATCACAATGCAGATGCTTTCTCATGCTAAAGAGAAGTGGAGAGAGGTGCTGTTTATCAGGGAGTCAGTAACTATGGTATACAAAGCTCACATTGCGGTCACAAAGACCATGATTTGGGACCTCTGCAAATTTGGACAAGGCATGTAGCTTCTCTGTGCATCATTTTGCTGGTTCATAAAACAGATGCTTATGCTTATTTCACATGGTTTTCGTAATTTCCTTTTTCCGTTTCTGAGAATTAGGTGCATAGCTCCAGCAGTAAACAAGGGATGGTTATAATGGAAATAATTCATACGTGAACAGCATTCTGCTGACCCGTTGCTTTGGCATCCTCTGTTGAACAGTGTCAAATCATCTTCCCTCCCACACGAGAAGAGCAGGAATACTGCAGGCCTCCAGCGCTCTCCTGTCTACGGGAGACATTGTGCCTTTCTCTGATAGCCACTGATGAGATTAATGGAAAGGAGAAGAGTCCCATGGAGAATCCCTGATAAGATCACTGTAAAGTTACTTGAGTTTGGGGTTTATGTAGCAAGAGAGTTCAGGAGCTCCTGAAGAAATTCGGGAAATTTCTTCATAGGCAATTTTATTTTAACTATCAGTGCCATTTTCTATAACCAAATCAGCAGACCTTCCGTCCTTTGCAACTGAAATGTGTTCTGTTGGTTGTATACAGGTTTTCTACTGCTGCTCAATAAATACCACAAACAAACAAAAAGTATTAGCTTTTCTGGCTGTAGGCCAGAAGTCTGAAATGGGTCTGAAATCGAGCTTCTGGCAGAGCTACCTTCCTTCTGGAGACTAGGAGAGGATACCTTTTCTTGTCTTGTGCGTTTAGATCCTGCCCACCTTCATTAGCTCACGGTCCCTTCCACCATTGCCAAAGCCGGCGACATCGGTTCTTTTTTATTCATCGCTTCTTTCATCTCTCTCCCTCTGGTCTTCCTTCTCTGAGTGACTCACCACTTTTGGGGATACTTGCGATTATTTCTGGCCATTCTGGATAATCCAGGGTAGCTTCACTATTTTAAGGTCTACTGATTAGCAACTTTGAATCTCCTTGTCACATAGCTGGAAAGAGTCCTGGGTTACAAGGCCTCAGACATGGGCTTTTTTCCCCCAGGAATGGTCCTGGGCATCATTAGGCATCAGTTTGGCTTTCAGTATGTTCCAAGAAAAGAAACAGCCAGCCCTTCCCGCGCCCCCTTCCCCCCCAAAAAAACAACAAACAAACCCCACAAATTTCACCCTCAGGGAGAAGGCAAGGTAGACATGCACTGACGAGAATTACGTGGTTCTTTGAAAGGAAGCACCTCAGTCAGCAAGGAAGGGTGGGAAGGAAAATAGAAGCCTGGGGCCCAGGCAAATGGGTGAGGCATGCATTTGGGAAAAGGAGGTGATGGGCAAATCACAAAACAGAAAGACAAGTATTTCCAACAGAGAACAGCAGGATCAAAGCACAGGGGTGTGAAACTATACCAACTAAGCAAGAAATTATAATATTAGTGCTAAAGGAACATGCCATGCAATAAAGGAAATTAAATAAGGTAGCTGAATGAGGCAAACTGCTCAGGTTTTCAAATGCCATCACAGAATTGTAAGGATTTACAATTAACACAGAATCAACATGAACATATTTGCACTTTATAAAGAAAGCTTAGCAAAGTAGTATTGATGGGGTTTAGGACTGGAGACTTGGAATCTGTTAGGCAGATGTGGCACATTGACATAATCTCCTACAACTTGAGGGAAGGCGTGGAGTCTAGCCTGTCAATCAGGTGATAGTCAATAATGCCTCTGTATGGGCCTGGCCTTCTCCTGAGGATTCTGGGAACTCCTGTCTTCCTCCTAGAGGCAGGACACACACTCTCTCTGAGAGACATTCCTGTTGATAAGCCACATGGAGCTATGCTGATGGCAACCAGAGCCCTGGAGCTGGAGGAGTCCCAAGCCAGCACTGAGAAAAGATGCTTCCACCGTCATTAGATCCACAATGCTTTCCACCCACTGGCCTGCGATCTTCCTGCATTCAGCATCCTTGCATGTGTTGCATGAGTCTGAAGAAGAATTTATAGACTGGTATCAGACATATGGGTTAATATCGGACTTATGGATTTGACCTGAACTGGGCTGGGATGTTTTCTTAATATACAATTACTCTTTGATATAAAGTTCTATCTAACACATATATGAGTGTCTCTGGATTTGTTTCTCTAGTCAACCCGGACTAACACAACAGAGGCAAGCATCTAGAAATATTTGATGGGGGATTTAAGTTAGTTGGTATTGATGGAGAGGAGGAAGCAGATTGGGAAATTTGCATAGGATTTTAGAATCACAGCCTCGGTCAAGCTACCTGCCTCCTGAAACAAGTAGGCAGCTCTCTTCCCACTTTAGGGGAAACCTCTTTGAGTAACTGGGTGCTGATGGTGAGGCACATTGAGATGACTTCGCTGCCATCCTGTCCTTTCAGACTCACAGCGGATCTGTGAGGCTGTGGTAGAACAGGGTCTCATCTTTTACCATTGGAGCAGCTGGTGGTTTGGAACCTCTCACCTTGCAGTTAACAGCCCAACATATAACATA
Source organism: Echinops telfairi (assembly GCF_000313985.2). Lineage (NCBI taxonomy): Eukaryota > Metazoa > Chordata > Mammalia > Afrosoricida > Tenrecidae > Echinops > Echinops telfairi. The sequence goes on along the minus strand of NW_022103906.1, from coordinate 92,377,175 downwards.
ACACAATAAGTCACCAGGCATCCTTCAGCGAAGGACCTGAGACTCAAGCTGAATTAATTTTCAAGTGACAAGACTCCTCTGAAGAAAGCATCATTTTGAGGCTGCCTTTGCCTGTATACTATCCTCCGCCCGTCTGAGGGAAGATGTTGTATTCAGCTGCAAGAGATGCTTTGGTTTTGATGTCAGGTCTAGCATAGAAACTCTGGTAATGCTTTCGTTCTCTCACTCACTGGTTTACGCACAATTCACACGTCTTTGCTGCTTTGATCCAAGAGGAAAATCCCCTTGGATTTCCTTTTACAGGAAAGGATGGAGTGGCGTAGAGGACCTAAACACATTTTCACATGGCCTTGCTAATCCCTTGGCACAGATTCACAAACAAACAAAGAACTTACTGGAAAAAAAGGCAGATTTTGCCTACTATTCAGTAGTGACACACCTGTTGTTGCTGTTAGGTGCCAATGACTTGGTCCCACTCTTATACAACGCTATGAATAGCACAACTAAGCCAGGCCTGGTCCTGTGCCATCCATGCCAGCATTGCGCTGCTCAAAGCCATTGTTACTCCCACTGTGTCAACATTTGTCTTTGAGGGCCTCCCAAGTTTTACGGATTCTCTGCCAAGTATGGTGTCCTTCTCCAGGGACTGGGCCCTGCTGATGCCATGTCCAAAATACTTCTGAGGAATGGCTGGTTATACATGTATTCTAAGAGAGATGTGTGCATTCTTGTCACCGCCTATGGTATATTGAATTTTGTTCACTAACACACATATGCAGTCATCAATTCTTCTTCAGTTTCCTTACTCATTGTTCAGCATTCGCATAGGTGTTAGGTGAATCTATTCAATTCGCAATTGAATAGATTGTGCATTGGGTTGGATTCACTTTCTTCACTTCTTTCCATGATTATTATGAATATCAAATACATATGTATAGGAAATACATAAACAACCTTTTGAAAAGATCCATAGTCAGGTATGTACATATGTATTTGATAAGAAAATTGTGTAAAAGTTAAAAAAAAAATCTGTCCTGAAGTAAAACTTGCAGAAATATATGCCAGCAAGATAAGGAAAAGCTGCCATGCAATGATGCACATGAAGACACGTTTTACCTGAGTAAAAGAGGCACCCAAAGCAGCAATTGCTCCTCTCTGCAGCCAGAGAAGGCCTTACAGCTAAACCCCATTCCTTCAAGAGTCCTGGGGGCTGATGGCTCGCCAACTTCCTTGTGGAACTGCTTAGATGAAAGGAAAGCAGCCCTAAGACACACCATGACTGCTTGAGGCGAGACCTTCACGCCTTGTGTTACCGAGTCTCCCATCTCACTAGTACATAGGGAGTCAAGTGTTGCTGAAGGAGGAAATTTGCCTGTTGGCGCACTGGATGAGAAGCCCAAACCCACAGAGGCTTACTTTCCATATGTGCGCTGTGAATTTGAATTATAAAAACGGAACTGCCCCATTTTTACTTTCCTTCCTTTGAATTAGTCTATTGATTTGTTATACTATTGGACAAATAAATCTGACATCATAGAAAGACACACTTTTGTGTAAATAATATTTTGTACAACTGCTCAGATCTTTTATGCAAAATAGTAACTATTACTATGTGCTCTTTAACTCTCAAAAGAGAATTTGGGCAGCAGATTTGCCGAAAGAAATACCTTCTATTTCTTGATTGTTCTTTCTATGGACGTTGGATGTTAATCCATGCATGTGAGGCTGGGTTGACTAGAGAAACAAATCCAGGGACACTCATGTGTGTACGAGAGAACTTTATATCAAAAAGCAATTGTATATTGAGAAAACATCCCAGCTCAGTTCAGATCCAGTCCATAATTCCAATATTAGCCCATACATCTGATACTAACCCATAAATTCCTCTTTAGACTCAAGCAGCACAGGCAATGATGCCGAATGCAGGAAGATCACAGACTGGCGGTGGAAAGTCCTGTGGATCCAATGGTGGTGGAAGCATCTCCAGGGCTCTGGCTGCCATCAGCACAGCTCCGTGTAGCTTGTCAACAGAAATGAATAGCAGCGAGAGTGGCCTGCCTTTTCTGATGGCAGAATCAAGAGCGAAGTTTCCAGAATCCTCATGAGATGTCCACGCCCACAAGGAGGGATCATCAGGCTGTGACCTCATTGACAGGTTAGACTCCACCCCTTTATTCTTTTATCAAGTTGATATGAAATTGTGTAACTGCCACACCATGTAAAACAAAATGCTTGAAAATTTTAATATTTTCTCAGTTTATCAGAACACTGTTTATTGATCAGTAACCCATACTGAAAGCTTTCGTCTTTGACCTTCATCAGGAAAATCTTTGGGTTCTCTTTCTGTAATCAAATCAAGTCAAAATTTCTGTAATCAGATTTATGTAAATCTTCATATTACGGGTTGTTAATAAGTTTTCCATCAATGCAGTGATACATTCTTCTTCATACAGTCCTAGTTCTCAAGAAAGCTTGTTCAGCATACAGATTGAATAAGTACAATGAAAAGCTACCACCCCGATGCACACCTATCCTGATTTTAAACCATGTAATCGCCTCTTGTTTTGTTCTAACAACTGGCTCTTGGTCTGCACCCAGGTTCCCCATGAGCACAATTCAGTGCTCTGGAATTCCTATGCTTCACAATGTTATCCAAACTGGGGGTGATTTACAGGTGAATGCATGTGTACAGTCAGTAAAATGAAGAGAAACACCTTTGGGGTATTCTCTGATTTCAGTCAAGATCCATCTCATATCAGACATGATATCCGTCAATCCATGTCCTCTTCAGAATCTGATTTGAATTTCTGACAGTTTCCTATTGACATATTGACATCACAATATTTTAATGATCTTCGACAAAATTTTACTGGGTTCTAATGATGACAGAGTTTGATAAGTTCCTGACTTTTCTGGATCAGTGTTACTTGGAATTATGGAACTCTGCCAGTCGGTTGCCCAGGTTGGTCACCCAGGTAGCTGTCTTACAAATTGAGTGCAATAACCAGTAGCTCCTGTTCTCATACATTTCAATGGATAGTTCAAGTCTCAGAGACTTGTTTTCCCTAAACCTCCCGTGAAACTTGGACTTCTTCCTTCAATGCCATGTCTTGTGCTACCTCCTGAATTGCTTGAGCGCCAGCACTGGTTTGGTTTTGTTGGTGCAGTGACTCTGTCTATTCCCTCCACCTTCTTGTGATGCTTCCTGTGTCCTTCAACATAGTGCCAATGGAATGTTTTAGTAATGAAACTGAACCTTGCGTTTAGTTCTTTCTTTCTTCCGATTTCTCAGCTTGAGCAATGCCAAGCATGTGCTTCCCTTTGGGCATTATAACTACAGATCTGTCTTTGTATAATTCATTATAATACTTGGTTTTCTCAAGTCACCTTGAAATCTACCATTCAGATCATTGATGTCATTTTTCTGCTATTCCTTTTAGCTAATAAGCAAGTTTCTGAGTGTCTTCTGACATCCACTTGGGTGTTTTCTTCTGCATTTTTATGTATCTTTGCTTTCTTCACTTTTAATGTCCTTGATGTCATTCCATACCAAGTCTAGTTATAAGTAATTAGTGTTTAATATGTCAAATACATTCTTGAGATGGTCTATAATTTTATTATTATTTTTAATCATTTTATTGGGGGCTCACACAGCTCATCACAATACTTACATGCACGCAATTTGTCAAGCACATTTATACATTTATTGCCATCATCTTTTCAAAACATTTTCTTTCAACTTGAGCCCTCGGTATAAGCACCTCATTTTTCCGCCCCTACCCTCCCTCCCTCACCAACACTTGATAATTTATGAATTACTATTATTATTTCATGTCTACACTGACCAAAGTTGCCCTTCACCCACTTTTCTATTGTCTGTCCCCCTGGGAGGGGGTTATATGTAGATCATTGTGATCATTCCCCCTTTCTCCTCTCACCTTACCCTTACCCTCCTAGTATTGCTACTCTCTTTATTGGTTCTGAGGGATTTATCTGTCCTTCTGTAAGGATCATAATGTTCAATTGTCTACAGATGGGCTTTGGGTCTGCACTCTGTACTCCCCCTAATTTACACTGATAGGATTTTTTGTTCTGGGTGTTTGATGCCTGATAGCTGATCCCATCAACACCTCATGCTCACACAGATTGGTGTGCTCCTTCCATGTGCACTTTGTTGCTTCTCAGCTAGATGGCCTTTATTTGTCTTCAAGTCTGTAAGACCCCAGATGCTATATTTTTTGATAGCTGGGCACCATCACCTTTCTTCACCACATTTGCTATGCACCCATTTTGTCTTTAGCGATCATGTCAGGAAGCTGAGCATCAGAGAATGCCAGGTTATTAAAACAAAGTGTTCTTGCATTGAGGTAGTACTTGAGTAGAGGCTCAGTGTCCATCTGCTACCTTGATACTTAACATATAAATATATATATAGATCTATTTCCCTATCATTATATATAAATATATTTACATATGTACATGCCTGTTTTAGATCTCTATAAATGCCCTTTGCCTCCTAGTTCTTTCCTCTATTTCCTTTTACTTTCCTTTTGTCCCACTATCATGTATGACCTTCACTCAGGTTTCAGTAATTCCTCTAGGTTACAGTGTCTTTGATCAAACCCTACCAGGCATCCTATGCCTTCCTCACTATCAATTTTAGATCACTTTTTGTTCCCTTGTCCCTGGGTTTGTTAACACCTACTTCTTTTCCCCGCCTCCCATCTCCTATGTCCCCCTGGAACCTCGGACTGATGGTTTTCTCCTCTGGATTGTTTGCCCCACCTATCTTATCTAGATAGACCTGCAGAGATAATAATAAGCACAAAAGCAAGGCAGAGCAAAAAAACAACAAAAGAAAACAAAAAACCAAACTACAAAAACAACAACAAAAACCGACAAAAAATCAGAAAAGCTGATCTATCGTTCCAGGTCTGTTTGTTGACCTTTAAGTGTGTTTTCTGGTCAAGTCTGATGGGATGCCATGCCCTGGCTCCAAAGCCTATTTGGGGTATTACCTGGGGATTTCATTGCTTTGCTCCCCTTGCTGCTCTGTTGCAAGCCCTTAGCGGTTTACCCCAGTGTGGTGGGGTCAGATCAGGCACAATTCCCGCCCTGTGCCTCCAGTGCTGTCCCTCATAGCACTATGGGTCAATGAGGGATGCATTGTCTCATGGTGGGGCCAATCCTATGACCCCCTCTTAGCATTGGGTGCTCTGAGCAGAAATATCTTTCTCAGGACGTGGTGGGCTAGGATGTGTTCCACTCTCTCTCCTTCCCTCTTTGTTAACTCCTGTGTGCTGAGATGGTCTATAAATTTAGTTAGCATATCTTTAAAGTCATATTTTGGGTCTTAGAAACTTATTCTCATTTTCTTCAATTTCAACTTAAACTTGCACATGAACAACAGATGGTCTATTCCACAGTTGGCCCCTAGTCTTAATCTGACTGATGATATGGATCTTCTCTATCATCCCATTAAGCAGATGTTTTCCATCCAGTGAGATGCACATGTATATTGTAGTAACTATTTCAGTGTTGGAGATAAGTATTTGCCATGATTAAGTCAATGGTCTTGCCAATTGCATCAGGAAATCTCCTGTGTCCTATCACTAAGATCATAGTTTTCAACTAATGATTGTTTTTCTTTCCATTTTTTATATGTGAATCACTAGTAGTTATTATTGTGTCTTCATTGCTAACTGCAAGGTTAACAGTTCAAACCCAGTAGTTACTTTGCAGGGGGACAAAAGGAAGCTGTCTGCTCTCATAAAGATTTATAGTCTTGCAAACCCTACATAGGGTTTCTATGCGTTGAAATGATCTCTATGGCAATGAGTATCTGGTTTATGTAAATAGCTAATTGTTTTTCAGTATTCCCTAGGGGAAGATGGGACTAATGACAAACTGGAAAACTCTACGGTTTCATGCAGTTGCAGAGTCTGACAAATGGAAAATCTGTTGCAACAAGACTTCTGCTGGCTTATGCCCCAAGAGCTTATGCTCAGATGATGAGAAGATTGGGTCCAAAGCACAAACAGAGAGAGAGAGAACGTGTGGTAGTTATATAATTGTTTGTCAATTTGAGAATTGAGAAAGTAGGGGTAGAGTCTAGCTGGTCAATCACGTCATAGCCAATTAGGCCTCTGTGCAGGCATGGCCTTCTCCTGATAATTCTCAGAAATCCAGTATTCCTTCTTGGAGGCGGAAGAGACACTATCTCTCTCTGCTGACTCCCTTGGAGACATTGCAGCTGACAAGACACACGGAAGTACACTAGTACCCTTAGCTGGAGAAGCCACATGGACCTTCCCTGATGCAACCAGACCTCTGAAGCCAGGTAAGCCAATTAGAGAACCCTGCCAGTGCTGAGATGCTTACAATGCCACTGGATCCACAAGACTTCCCACCCACCGGTCTGTGACTATCCTGCATTCAGCATCATTACATGTGTTTTGTGAGTCTGAGAAGGACTTTATAGATTGATATCAGACATATGAGCTAATATCGTACTTATGGGCTGGGACTGGATTGGGTTGAGATTCTTTCTTAATGTACAATTACCCTTTATATAAAACTTTCTCTTATACACATATGAGTTTCTGTGGATTTATTTCTGTAGTCTACCTGGACTAACAGAAAGAGAGAGTAAGAGAGGGAAATTGCTAGGATATCATTTATATAATGGAGATAAGCCACACAAAGGGAATGTCACTTCCAACTCATTGATGTTCATATCACCACAAAATAGAAGATGATTGTACAGTGCCTGGAAAACCACAGAGAATTATAGTCTCGCTAAGTTGGCATATGACATATAACAAGATGAGGTTTTTAAATATATATATATATAAGATCTGATTACAGAAACTTTCCTTTGAAGACTGTAAGATCACTGTGTAATAGTAAGAAGAGAAAATGCTTAATTCTATATCTTTACATTTATGATGTGGACAGTTGGGCATAAAAGAAAAGACAGAATTTTACCAGGTTCTAGAAGCTATGAACAGAAATATAACAGCCCTTGGCTTTGCAGAACACAGAGATGAGACATTTAGAGGAGATGGGAAGTTAAAAAGGCTCTATGTAATAAAGAATAATAAAATAAAAAGAGAGAATCATGGACCTACAAGGAGGTTTTTGAGAGGAAGGGAGGATCTGAGCATGTGGGGAGGAGACTAAGACGACTGAAAAAGGCAACATTGAAGGAAGATTTTCAAGTGAGGAAGTATCAGAGAGACACATATGCTGCATTAAAGGAAAATAGATATAGTGAAAGGCAATTTTGTTATTTTCATATAATAGACTATTTTTTTGAATCATTTTATTGGGGACTTATACAACTGTTATCACAATCCATACATACATCAGTTGTGTCAAGCACACTTGTACTTTCGTTGGCATCATCATTCTCAAAACATTTGCTCTCCACTTAAGCCTCTGGCATCATCTCCTCATTTTTCCCCCTCCCTCCCCACTCCCTCCTTCCTCATAAACCCTTGATTATTTATAAATTATTATTTTGTTGTATTTAGTCCCCCAAGGATGAGGGTTATATGTAGATCCCTGTCTTAGATTCTCTGTGTTTCCAGTTCCTATCTGTAC
>NW_022103906.1:92354735-92368188 GCF_000313985.2 Echinops telfairi | reverse complement strand
TAACATGCACAAAAACAAGACAAAGCAACACCAAGCAACAAAAGAAAACAAAACAACAACAATAAAAAGCCAATGATTAAAAGAAAACCAACAACAAAAAAGAAAAGCTTGCAGTTAGTTCAAGGACTGTTTGTTGGCCTTTACGGGTGTTTTGTGGTCTAGTCTGATGGCGCCCCAAGCCCTGGCCCCAAAGTCTATTTTTAGTATTCCCTGGGAACTTCTTTGCTCTGTTCCCCTTGCTGTTCTGTTTTGTGTTTTGCCTTGGTGTGGTGGGATCAGAGCAGGCAGAATGTAAAGTCCCCATCTCTTTTTTCTCCTCTACTCACAGCTTCTCCTATTAGTAGCCTCTTGCATCGGGCTGGTACGTTGGTTATAGTCGATAAGTCAGTTCTGCTATATCATTATTAACTAACTTCCATAGCCACATTAGCATGCACAGTTTGTGTTGTACAATTCTATGGGCTTTAGCAAATGTTTGATATCCTGTATCCGTCTTACAGTATCACACAGAGTCGTTTCATTGCCCTGCAACTTTGGATTTTGCTGTACTTAATACAGTTTATAATAAACTCTATCTATTATATTTTCCCTGTAATTAACTTTAAATATTTACTTCTTATGGTATGCCTGGTATTCTATTTTGGATGTGTTGAACCGCTACAAAACACTTTCCTAAAAGTTTTAGAAAGTCTGTTTCATTCAAAGCAATGTTCATGAAGAAGGGACATCACAGATCAGGCAGGTGAGAAGAAAACAAACATGAGACATAGGAATTTTGGGCAAGAGGAAACTTGAATGAATTTTCCATAAATCTCCAAAGACACCTGCTGGGAGATAGCATCCATATTTAATAATACCTAGACGTGTGTCACATTCTTGAATTCCTTGCCTGAAGTTGAAATTGAGTCAGCAGCCATGGGTTAGACAAAAGAAAACGCCAAGAAATTACTATGCAAGTTTCTGCAAGGAAAGTTACTTAAAGGAGCGAATAAGAACAAGAAAATATGGAGCCAGAAGGACTTCTACTTGATAGCCCGGTATCCTGGTCGGGTGTGCCCAAATAATACGTCCAAAGGGCTTGTGGGACACCAAGGAAAGCAAATGAGTGACAGAATTTTGTCAACTAAGGTCCTCCTCTATCAGTGGTTTTCAACCATCATCAACCTATATCAGCGGTTCTCAGTCATGAACATTGGAAAACACATACATATTTCACAAGATATATTTACATATTGCTTTGTGATTAATCACTATGCCTGAATTATGTTTAATTATTGTCAGTTTGTAACAATGAAAATACATCCTGCATATCAGATAGTTACATGATGATTCATAACAGAAGCAAAATTACAGTTATGAAGTAGCAATGAAAATAATTTTATGGTTGGGGAATCACCACAACATGAGGAACTGTATTAAAGGGCAGCGGCATTAGGAGGTTCAGAACCACAGTCCTATATGAATATTACTCTTTTTCCAATAAATCTGAGCTCCACTGCAAATGCCTTGAGTCTTAGAACCTGCCACAACCTACAAAATGTGCCTTTTCTTTATTTTTCCATCACTTGACTATACAGTCCGAGTTATTAACTGAGCCCTGGTGGCATCGTGATTACGCATTGGGCTGCGCTCCTCAAGGTCAGGAGTTTAAAACCACCAGCCACTCCATGGGAGACAGACCATGCTTCCTCCTCTCCTAAGGAGTCACCGAGCAGTTCTGCCCTTCCAATAGGGTCACTAGGAGTCAACATCTACTTGATGGCAGTGAGTTTTATTAACTGAGCAGAAAGACTTTGTTTTAAATTTAATGGGAAATAATTGATGAAATATAAATCTTCTCTGTGGACAGGTATGACTGATTTTTAAGTCTTTTCCTGGAACTCTGAAATACTTGAATGAAATAAGAAAAGAAAGAAATCATAAAACATATACGGCATCATCAGCCTTGCAGAAGAGAAGAAATATGGGAATGGGTTTTCTGGAGGAATTACCCTTCATAAGCACGGATGATGAATGACGCACGCTCCGGGAAGATTAGATAGCTCGAACCAAAGAGAATGGCCCCAGTATCCCAGGGTTCATTAAGAACCTGAGGTCCCATCAGCACTGTATCACAAGCCACAATGGGAAGCCAGGGGTCAGGAAATATAGGCAGCTGCAATCCCCCACGGGGGTTGTATTTATCTTGAATTATTTACCAGCAGATTTCCTGACTGTGGGGATGGACTAATAATGTGATTTTTTTGTACGTGGAGGGGGTCCTCCAATTGTAATTAATCCCGCTCTAGGACATCAGTGGTGCTGACAGAGCCAGAGTCTATAAATTACTACAATTAGTGTCTTGATGGCATCATGCAAGTTTCATGGAGTGGAAAACCACACTTCCAGAAAGAACAGAGGACAGAAAACACTTTGCAATAGATTGCCTCTGATTCCTGTAAGGTGCCATTTCTTTCAGGCTACATTAGGTCCCATCATTAGGGGGAATACTATCCATGGAGGAAATGGATGACAGAATTTTAAAGGAGCAAATGTGAGATGGCTTTTGATTGAAGAGTATAGGCTAGCCTCAGAAACAATACATAGAGAAAATATCTGTGTGAGAAATCATTGTGATTTTGATAGGCTCAGTAACTGATGACTTTTCAAAGATTCACTGTGACCTTCGGAATAGAGTCCAAACTCTTCAGCATAACAGAGAACACAGAGCCCTCCCCGGGCGGGCTCCTACTTCTGCTCTGGCCACACTGTCCTGGCGTCCCACTTAAATAGAGCAGTCTGGGTTGAGCTAGCTATTTACAATTCTGAAAGCACAGTATGTTTTATATTTGGGAGCTGTTTTTCATGCTGTCTCCTCTGCCTGGAATTCTTTCTTGCCCCCTCCTGCCTGGCAGAAGTGAATCCTTAATGAGTCAGACTATGTGTGCTGTGTTGGCCTTTCCCAGATTCCCCCTAGGATTATGCTTATTCCTTCCCAGGGGGGCCCAGTTCTCTCTTAACTTCTCTCTCATATATCATGCAGTACTCTGCACTGCCACTGTGAGTATACTTATCAGTTCTACACACACACCACCACCACCACCAGATTTTTTAAGTTATAGACAATGCCTCATTCCTTTTTCCCTTGTATTCCAAAAACCTACAGAGAGACAGGACATGGCAGGTGGCCCCACAAAGCAATTTTGAGAAAGATAGCCACCACAGACTTCAACAACAACCAAAACAAAACATGCGAGTGAAAAAGGTATGAATTCCAAATTGAACTGATAAGCACAGCCTTGACTTTGCCATAAGACAAAATAAGACACCATAGAAATGACCTTGCCTCATAGTGTCAGGACTCGCCATTCCAATGAAGACATAGTCAGCCTGTTATATATTGAAATCAGTGTGTTTCTCCAAAGGAACCCGACTAGCAAAGTCTAGTCAAGTGCATAAGCACCCAGCTCCTAACCAGAAGGGTGATGGTTCAAACCTACCAGCCGCTCTACAGGAGAAATGTGGGACATTTCTGATGCCATTAAGACACTATGGCCCTTTGTCATCCTTCCGATCTGGTACTGAACTCGCCTCCATGGGAGAGTAATCTGGCCACGGAAGATCAGAGAGGCAGCATTCATCCAAGGACAAATGGCAGAGGGTTAGGAATGAATGAGGAATGGACATGGGAGGTATGGGAAAAGAAGGAGACACACATTGAGTCATTGCAATGGATGAGTTGAAACTAAATGAGTATGAATGCTTCATGTAAAATTGGTCATCTGCTCTGTAACTCTTCACCAAATTCATAAAAAAAGTTTCCAAAAGACAGAGAAAAAAATTTTGCTTCTAAAAAAAATTAACCACCTCCGAAACCCTATCAGGTGATTCTCTTCTGTCCTACAAAGCTCCACATGAGTCACCATAAACGTGAGGGCAATGGGCTCTTTCACCCTGGGATTTTCTCAATTGCACAAATCCACATTTCATCTTAACACCCCAGCCAGCCCATCCACGCGCCACTCCTGGTGGGACGTCTGAAGGGATTTCCATGTGTGTCTCATCTTCTGTTTCGCTGTGCCCTTTCTCACTAAAGGACTTGAATCCTGTGGTCTTCTCGTTGTTATTAGGTGCTGCCCAGTGAGTTCCAACTCATGCCGACCCCATGTACAATAGAACGCAACCCCCACCCCCGACCCTGCACCAGCCTCACAATTGTTCTTAAGTCCGATCCCATTGTTGCAGCCGCTGTATCAATCCATCTCCTTGAGAGCCTTCCTCTTTGTTGCTGCCCCTCCGTGTTACCAAGCATGATGTACTTCTCCAGGGACTGGTCTATCCTGACAACATGTCCCACATATGGGAGAAAAAGTCTTGCCAACTATGTTAGTCCAGGTAGACTAGAGAAATAAATTCATAGACATTCATATGTGTATAAGAAAGAGATTTATATACAAGAGCGATTGAACATTGAGAAAACATCCCAGCCCAGTCCAGATGAAGTCTGATATTAGCCCATAGATCTGATACCAATCTATAAGTTCCTCTGCAGACTCATGAAACACGTGCAATGACACCGAATGCAGGAAGATCACAGGCCAGTGGGTGAAAATCTTGTGGATCCAGTGGCAGTAGAAGCATCTCAGCACTGGGATGTGTCTCCATGTGGCTCCTCCAGCCCTGGGCTCTGGCTGCATCATCATAGCGCCTTCAGGCTCATTGTCAGAAATGTCTCCCAGGGAGGGAGTGTGTGTCCTGCCGCCAACAAGCTATTTATCTCCTTAGCGCCTCCAAATGAAGTCATCAAGCTGCGAACTGATTGACAGGCTAAACTCCACCCCTTCACTGTTAATTGTCTCAAATTGACACAGATTATGTAACTACCACACCAACCTTGCTTCTTTTTTTTTTTTAATCAATTTATTGGGGCTCATACAATTCATCACAACACATAGATCAATTGTGTAAAGCACATCTATACATTTGTTGCCCTCATTATTCCCAAAGTTCGCTTTCCTCTTGAGTTCCCGGAATCAGCTCATTTTCCTTTTGTCCCCTCCCCCTCCCTTCCTCCTCCCCTCTCCCCCATGCACCCTTGATAATTTATAAATTATTATTGTATCTTATATTACACTGTCCGGCGTCTCCCTTCACCCACCCCTCTGCTGCCCGTCCCCCAGAGAGGAGGTTATATGTAGCTCCCTGTGATCAATTGCCCCTTTCTACACCCCCTTTCCCTCCGGGTATCACCACTGTCACCCCTGGTCCTGAGAGGTTCATCTGACCTACCTTGCTTCTAAGAAGCATTCCAGCTGTAGGTCTTCCAAGACAGACCTGCAGACGTCCGTTTTGTAGTCCATGGTACTTTCAGTATTCTTCACCAACACCATAAGTCAGATGCATTGATTCTTATTTGATCTTCATTATTCAATATCCAACTTAAGCAAATGAGGCAATTGAAAACACCATGGCTTGGAACAGGTTTCCCTTGTCCTCATAATAACATTAATGCTTTTCAACACTTGAAAGATACCTTGTGCATCAGATTTACCTAAAACGATGTGCCTTTTGAGCTTTTGACTGCTGCTTCCAAGAACAATGACTGGCACTTATAAATATCTCCCATGTAGTACGACTGGTTACATATAAGACTGATGTCTCCTGCTAAATTAGAAAGTACTTATAGGATGTATTCTGATCTGTTTTGATTAACAATGTTTTGTAACAGATAAACCCCAAACTGAGTTACTTAAAAAACTTAATTATTAGGTCTCCTGATTTCTCTGGATGGGGATTTGGAGAAGGCTCATTTGCACAGGTGTGGCCCAGGGCCTATAATGCACTCATTGGCAGCTGGCGGCTAAGACAAGAATGGTGGTGGGCTACAGAAGCTGGTGGTCAGCTGAGTACCTCTGCTCATCATGCTCTCTTAGTATCCCTCTATTTGTTTAATCGCATGTGCTACTTTAGATTTCCTCAAAGCATGGTGGCATTAGACTTCTTAAATGGCAGTTATGGTTCCAAAGAAGTGCTCCAAGATGACCAGAATCTATATGACTATTTATGAAGCCATAGCTGCTATATTTTATTAAAGTCAGTCACAAAGCCTGTGTTAGTCTGTGGGTGGACTAGAGAAATAAATCCAGAGACACTCATATGTGTCTAAGAGAGAACTTTATATCAAAGAGCAATTGTACATTAAGAAAACATCCCAGCCCAGTCCAGATAAAATGCATAAGTCCAATACTACCCCATATATGAATACTAGTCCATAAATTCCTCTGTATACTCACACAGCCATGCAATGATGCTGAATACAGGAAGATCACAGGCCAGTGAGTGGAAAGTCCTGTGGATCCAGTGGTGGTAGAAGCATCTCAGTGCTGGCTCAGCTCCATGTGGCTCTTCCAGTTCCAGGCCTCTGACTGCATCCATGTAGCTCCACGTGGCTTGTCAGCAGGAAGATGAAGCAGAGAGTGTCTTCTGCCTCCAGGGAGGAATGCAGGAGTTCCCAGAATCCTCAGGAGAAGGCCATACCCACATGGAGGCCTCATTGGCTATGGCCTGATTGACAGTCTAGACTCCACCCCTTCGCAAGTTGACAGTATATTATGAAACTGCCACAAAGCCCTAACTAAATATGTGAATGGGAAGAAGGCAAGAGAATCCTCCTTTTAACAGGAAATAGCAAAATTCTGGGAAAATAGATAAGAAATACTGTTGCTATCAGTTTGGGAATGTGTTCTGTCTCATGTATAGATAGTATTATCCTCATTGTCTGCCACTGGTTCAAATTGTCTGACCTTGAGTATCAGTATGTTTGTTTTGACTGAATGCATTAACAATTGATGTGTTACAATAACAATATTTACTGCCACTAAATATATGAGTCAACAGGCTTTCCCTACCAAACCAAAAACCAAACTCACTGCCATCAAGTTGGTTACAACTCATAGACACCTACAGGATGGGTAGAACTGCCCCTGTTGGTTTCTGAGACTCTATTTATGGAAAAGAAGGCTTTGTCTTCAGCTCTCAGTAAATTGTTCATCTAAAAGAGGAAAAAGAAGATGTATGTTTTATTGACCATATAGAGCATTAGTACCCTCACACAAAAGCAATGCAAGTCAGGCCAAACAAATGTCAATTTTAATTATTCTAGTAGATATTGAAGTAACTGATTACTCAAAAAATATGATTAATTCTCGGACTCTCCTGAAAGAGAGTGTTTCTGTATACAAATCAAAGATATGCCAAGTAATGGAAGGCTCTACGTGTTCTAATAATCATTTTATTATTGTAAGACACAATATTTATTATAGCCAAGTATGGACAAACTGAAGAGGAATGGTATTACTTACAGATGTCGCTAAAAATACCTTACAATAAGTGAATGGCCGGTACAGTATCAGTAGAGAAAAGAAGCATGCAGAATGATACACAAGAGATAAACATCAACAAAGTTAAATGTCATGACATTCACAATCCTGCATTATCAGTAATAGCAAACATGTACCAATAAATGGGTAGGTAAATAAACAGGCAATATGAGAAATTTATGAATAGGCAAAAGGGTCTATACTCAATCGTGTCTACGGGTTTAGTGGGTGATGTTTTTGCATGCTCTCATTATATCTATGTCTATAACAGAGCAAACAGGGACAATGTATGGAAACTTCTTAGCCATAACCAGATGGCTTTAGGATCAAACATGCTGGGAATATCAAAAACAATTGGCATAACATAGTCTACAAAGATAATGTTCTACATTTGACTGTGGTGAGTAGTGCCTGGGGTCTTCAAAACTGTGAGCAGCCATCGAAGGTACGCTTTTGGTCTCTCCTCACCCAAAGGAGAGTGGAAAAGGTCAAGATGCATGAAAACATAAACAAGGCAAAGCAGAGACTCTCAAGGATACCCTCTCGTACAGCACTTTCCGTGACAGTGCATATGTCAACAGAGAAGATCATTTGGTAGGATGATTATTCAAATGCATGCAGCTATCAATAATCATAGTATATCAATAAGATGGTGTCAGAAATCCATCCCAAATTCAGAAGAAGATAAGAAATGAGGAATGCCTTTGCTAACCAGAGATGGAGCTTGGCTAACAGCAGAGAATACCAGAAAGATATTCACTACTGTTTTATTGACCATGCAAAGGCATTAAATTATGTAGATCATAAATCACTATCGAGAATGTTGCAATGAATGGAAATTCCAAAATACTTAATTCTGCTCATGTGGAACTTGTTGACCAAGAGTTAGTTGTTTTGACAGAACAGGGATATGTTCGATGATTTTAAATTAGGGCTGTATGTTTTCTTTATACTTAGTCAACCTATATACTGAGCAAATACTGCAATACACGGATGATACAACCTTGCTTGCTGACAGCAAAAAGGACTGAGGCACTTGCTGATAAAAGTCAGAGTACAGCACAGTCTTCCGTCTGGATTACAATTCACTGTAAAGAAAACCCTTCACAACCAGATCAATAAACAAAATCATAATAAATGGATAAAAGTTTATAGTTGTCAAGAATTTCATTGTACTTGGATGTAAAAATAATGATCATGGAAGCAGCAGTCAAAAAAATCAAATGATACATGGGATTAGGCAAATCTGCTGCACAAGACTCTTTAAAGTGTTAAAGAGCAAGACGGTTATATTGAGGATTAAGATGTGCAGGACCCAAGCACATTTCAAGTGCATTTTTCAATTTACTTAAATGCATATAAAATTTTAATAAGGAAGATTGAATAAGAATTGATGCATTTGAACTATGGGGCTGGTGACATATTTTAAATATTGCATTAACTCCAAGAAGAATGGCCAGTCTGCATTGGAGGCTGACCCAGAATGCTCTTTAGAAGCAACTACAGAAAGTCTTCGTCTCATATGTCTTGGACGTGGCATCAGGAGGGACCAATCCCTGGAGAAGGACATCATTTTTGCTCAAGTGTGGGATCAGAAAAATAGAGGAAGATCCTTAACAAGATGGATTGATGCAGTGGCAAAACTGAAAGGTTCAATCACAGCAATGATAGTGAGGGAGGTGTGTTTGTTAATGATTCATAACTGACTCCATGGCACCTAACAACAACATGCACACATAATGTAATTATTTTAAGACAACTCCAAAAAGGAAAGATACAGCCATAAAGTCAATTTGGACTCACACCAAGCCTAGAAAGGATTTCTGAAACTGGAAACTGTACCACACAGCCTCATCTTTCTCCCATAGAACAACAAAGGGATATGCCAACCTTGTGGTTAGCCATAACCAGCATTAAAAGTCCCTCTGTGGCAGTTACATAATTTCATGTCAACATGTTAAATAGGTTTTAGGGGTGAAGTTTACTGCGCGTGGCCTTCTCCTGAGGATTCTGGGAATTTTCCTCTCTTCCTCCCTGGAGGCAGAACACACACTCTCTCTCTACTACACACTCCTGTTGACAAGCTGCATGGAGTTATGCTGTTGGAACCAGAGCCCTGGAGCTGAAGGAGCCACTGGGGATACTAATGCCAGTGCTGAGATGCTTCCACCGCCACTGGATCCACAAGACTTTCCATCCACTGGCCTATGATCCTACTGCATTCGGCATCATTGCATGCGCTGCGTATGAATCTAAAGAGGAATTTTTTGTAATCATTTTATTAGGGGCTCATACAAGTCTTATCATAATCCATGCACACATCAATTGTGTAAAGCGCATTTGTACATTCATTGCCCTCATCATTCTCAAAACATTTGCTCTCCACTTAAGCCCCTGGCATCAGGTCCTCATTTTTCCCCCTCCCTCCTGCTCCCCCCTCTCTCATGAGCCCTTGATAATTTATAAATTATTATTTTGTCATATATTTTCCATAAAGAGGAATTTATGGACTGGTATCGGACATATGGGCTAGTATCAGACTTATGGACTTCATCTGGATGGGACTGGGATATTTTCTTAATATACAATTACTCTTTGATATAAAGCTCTCTCTTACATAAATGAATGTCCCTGGATTTGTTTCTCTAGTCAACCCAACCTAACACACCCTCCAGACCCAGATCCAAACCTACTCGTCTATTTTTTTCTTCACTCTTACCTGGTATAAATTCTATCTCCCATTAGGCAGAATGGTCTCTTCCAACTTGTACCATACCTGCCTTCATTTCCTCCCAGCCTGGTTTTCTTGAGGCTACCCTCCCTTATTTCCTATGCTGACAAAAATTCTACCCATTTGGTTAGGCCAAATTTCAGTTTTGTATACTTCCAAGTATCTTTCTCTTCCATCCTCTCTATTGTCTTCAATAATATTAAAAGGAAAGAAACCACGAACCCCCATGTATGTAGCTTATGAGTCATGGCAACCCTATAGGACAGTGGAGGACTGCTACACGGGGTTGCCAAGGTGGTAAATCTTTACAAGAGGAGGCCGTCTCATCTCCCCTATGAAAGGCAGCATGGTGCCATGTAAATAGCTAGGTGCCAGCATAAGTGGATTCATTCCACTGGAGTAATTCATTAGCTCAGAGTCGTCACTCTGAACATTTGACCACTCTGACTTACCTAGAAGCCCTGGTAGCAGAGGGGTTATGCCTTAGACTGCTAACCATAAAGTCCTTAGTTTAAACCCACCAACCGCTCCTTGGGAGAAAGATGGGGCTTTCTACTCTGGTAAAGAGTTATAGTCTCTAAAGGGCAGTTCTACCCTGTCCTACAAGGTTGCAATGAGTCAGCATTGACTCGATGGCAGTGAGTTGGTTGTTGGTTGGTTGGTTCGGTATGTAGGGCTGCTTTAACGGAGATGTAACAAGTCCATAAATTAAATAAACAATTTATTTTCTAAAGTTTAAATTCAGAATGCCAGCTCTCGGGGAAGGCATTCTCTCTGTCAACTCTGGGTAAAGATCTTTGCTTTTGTCTTTAGCATTAATCTTCCCCGAGATCTAGGAGAACAGGGACCTTAGATCCAAAGGATTCCCTCCACTACCTGATCTCCTTTTGTGGTACTGATGCCCTCTCTCTCCACTAGCCCTCTCCCTCTGATCTCTTGTGAGGCTGACGGTGATAAAGGCCACACGCTCACTCTTTGAACTCCTGTGAGATGGAAGGTTATCACTTATCTACAGAAGGCCAAACCACAGGGACACATCCCTTATAAAGCCTTGGGCTTATGTCCAGAACAAAGGTGTTGCATTGCATCTTCTCTTACAGCAGACTGGCTGATCACATCACAATGATCACGTCAATGCCACATTTGTGCATGTCTGCAAAACCACTGGAAATTATGACCCAGAAAAGTGAGCATATATTTTGGGGTAACACATTTAATCCATCACAGCCATCCTGAGTTTCAGACCTCTTCTATATAAAATAAGGCCAAGTATGACTAACTCCTAAGTTCTGACTAAGTGAAATTAGTCAGTCAATGAATCAATCAGCATTAAGAACCACTTTAGAAGCTGCTGGAAAGACATAAAGCTATTGTCCTCAAAAAGGTTGAAGTTGTACGTGAGAGATAGATCATTAAACTGATAATGATTCCCCATTCTGAGCACACTAGTTTCTGAGAGTACAGGTCGCCCACTAGATATTTTCAGTCCAAACGTTAACTTAATGACAAAGAGAACATACACAGCTGCCAATATAGTTGTGGCCTTCAGTTTCCAAACAATATAGTGGATTTCTATCAAGTTCACATAATAATACATAATACACTTATAGAAATGAAATGTCACATAGTGACTAACCACACAAAAGGAAGAAAAACAGTGAAAAAAACTCTCAACTGGTTCTCCTAACTGAATACAGAGACCCAAAACAGGTTTTAAATTATTCAGAAACCACAATAATCCTTTTACATTAATTTGATAATTAAATTCTGATATAATTCAAATTATTATCATCATAATCTTACTATATGGCAGTGTCTGTTCCCTAAATACATATACACATATCTATGGAATATATAAGGAACACACCTATGTAAAGAAGAAATGGAAAATTCTTTAGGAAGTACACTAGCTACTTTCTTAATTTAAATTAAGACTAATAGCATAATTTTGTAACATTTTCATGAAAATGAAAAGCAAAACTAGGCAAAACTTAAAAGAATCAAATTTATTGAATGGGTTAAAAACATCTCAGATTTTCAGACTGCTCCTTAAAAGATTTTGGATACTTTTCCTTCTTCATGAAAGTCTCCTGAATCAGAACGCAGAAACTCAGGAAAAGAAAAATAGATCCAACATAACAGCTGAAACAATAGGCTGAAGCACAGGAACAATTGTGAGGATGGCCCAGACTGGGTCGTGTTTCCTTCTGTTGGACATAAGAGAGTTGTGGATCGGAACGGACTCAATGGTACCTAATAACAGCAACAACAAGGACTTGTGCCTCCGCTACACAGTTCTGCCAGGAGATCCAAAGTAGACTGTGTATAAACCATACTTCTACATGTTGTTCAAGGAAGATGTTCTAATCGCAGGGGCTTGGCATGCCCAAGACCTTCAGTGCCAACAGACAACAGTAGAAATGACAGGAGGCCCCAGGTGTGACTATTCTTTTCCCCTTTTCCAGGAGCCAGTGACTGCTGGGAATGTGAATCCAGAGCTTTGGGGGAGGAGATGCGCATGCCTGGGCTCCATGCAAGCAGGCCAGACAACAGGTTAGAACCTTTGTCTCCATGGAGACAAGAGAAGGCTTCATTCCTGTGAAGAAAATAAAGTTGTGCTCCAGAATAGCCGCAGATCCATTGAGGTGAGTGGGGAGCAACTGCCAAAGCTATTACAGAAGAAGGACAGAAAGAAGGGCTAAAAACAATCCAATAAGGAAATAAAAGTTATAGAAGTAGGAGGAGCAAGAACTTACTGAAGCATGAAAAGCCTAGCTATCACAGGCACTAAGAGGTCATTGTAAATGGACAGTCAAGAAACAGATGAATCCTCACAAATAGTGGGCTGGGATTGTGATTTCCTGCCAAAGTAGAAATAGCCTTCCATCCATTCTCTCCCCAATCTTCTTGTCTATGCGATCCACATTGAGTTTCTGTCAGGGGTGGTGCGGATGTCACAGCCATCGTCAGACGTCCAGGAGTTACAAAAGATATTCACATATGCTTATTTAAGAGTTAGAATGAAAATAATAACAGCAGCGAAAATCAATTGTCATCAAGTCCGTTTCGATGCATAGCAGTAAGCCTATGTGGATGGTGTAAGACAGTGCTGCAGAAGTTCTTAAAAGCTGTGACCTTCCAAGGTGGCCCTGTGGGGCCTCCAACTCACTGTCTTTTGGCTACCAGGGCAATGATAACTATTTGTGACATAGTTCTTAACTATTTGTGCCATAATAAAGCTCACAGTCAGTTGCAATAAAATAAACTCAACTATCTCCGGGCTGCCATGTAGTTTGAATTCTCAGTTTTGTGTCTGCAAATGCCAATTTCTGAATGTAAATACCAATCAGAAAGAGAAAAAAAA
>NW_022103906.1:92330380-92354635 GCF_000313985.2 Echinops telfairi | reverse complement strand
TATTTAAAAAAAAAAAAAAAACAACTGTTAGGAAAATTTCCCCAAAGCGGTAGGTTAGAGATATGTTGATCGCTTGGGCAAGGATTGGTAATTTGTTTATTGGTTGGTCGGCTGCTTTCTCAGCTCAGAGTATACGGTGTGGGGAACTTTAAATTAGCGAGACTTATTTGAGATCTGGCCTTGTGCTGTGTTCCTGGGAAACTGAATGGGAAGGTGACTTACTTGTAGACACCAGGTATCAACACTCACACTGGGGGGAGACTCTAAGGCATCAGATGTGTGGCAGCAGATTATTCTTACTCTGAGCACTTCTTAACTGTGATTCTCCATCTTAGCTGCATATTCGGGGCTTTTGAAATCCTGATGGCCTCTCTAGACTAAAGTAAAGCAGAATTTCTTGGGTCTGGGGTCCAGACATGAAGACTTGTTACACCTCCGAAGCCGGCAAGGAAGAAAACCTCTGTGCTGGAGCCATCCTTCTCCATGTCCTCATAATATTGATTACTTTGTTTTATTGACGTAGATCATAATGCTCGATTCATTGAGCCCTTGCTCTGAGACAAGTACTCTATCGACCACACCCCCCTTGCACGCTATGTAGTTTTCACTTTAACCTACAAAGAGGGTCATTATTCTGTTATTATTCCCATTTAATAACAGAACAATCCGATGTTGAAACAAGTTAAGCACCTTATTCAAGGTCATTGTAGTTCTTAAGTAACAGGCTCCGAAGTGGAATGTAGCGGAATGTAGCGGTCAGCGCTCATAGGTGCTAACCTACACCTTATGCCTATTCATTCCCACGGCAAACTGCCAGCCCCTCTGGCCAAGGTTTTTCTGGTGCCTGGTTTTTTGACTTGTACCTGTGTGGCTTAAAAAAAGTTCATTATAAATGAATAAAAATGACCTTAACGTCTGGACTGTAAAGCAATTGCATGAATGTCCAGAACTTAAAATGAAGCCAGATATAAATATATGGGTGGCCATTAACTTTTCCATAGCATCCCTAAGGGGTTATTCCTTATGGAAAACTTAGGCCCTAGCCTTTGAGAGAGAGAAAAGTCAAATTCTACATTAAGAACATGGACCTTAACACTGCTGTATACTATTATTTCACTTGACTCTCTTTACTACATGAACATTTATACCTAGTCATTCTGAACTATCTTATCCCAGGATTATGAAGGAGCTCCCCAAAATCTGTGGGAAAATCCATTATCTTTTCATTTCAGTTACCCACAGATTTTTGGAAGCCCTTTTGTATCTGGTGTCCAAGCACAGGTTTTGATTGCTTCTACATCTAAAGGATAAACGCTGTCTGTGTAGGTGAGACTAATACGGCGTGGTTTACAACCAAGAAACGAGTGCATCAGGCTGTACCCCCTCACCATACTTACTCAATCTAGGCGGGGGAAAATCATCAGAGAAGCTGGATTATATGAAGAAGAATAAGGCAGGGGGATTGTAAGAAACCTGCACTATGCAGATGATACAACCTTGCTTGCTGAAAGTAAGGAGGGCTTAGAGCCTTTCCTGATAAAGATCAAGACTTTCAATCTTCTATATAGATTACAACTCAATAAAGAAAACCAAAATCCTCACAACTGGACAAGTAGGAAATATCATGGTAAACGGAGAAGAAGTTGAAGTTGTCAAGGATTTTGTCTTGCTTGGATCCACAATCAAGGCTGATGGAAGCAGCAGTCAAGAGTTCAAACCACGTCTTGCATTGGGTAAATCTGCTGCACAAGAGGTCTTTAAAGTATTGGAAAGCAAGGGGATTGCTGTCACAACAAAAGTATGCTTGTCCCAAGCACTGGTACTTTCAATTGCCTCGTACGCATGTGAATGTTTGACATTGAATAAGGAAGACAGATAAAAAACGATGCATTTGGACTATGGCCCTGGTGACAAATATTGAAAGGACCACGGACTGCTAAAAGAGCAACAAAGCTGCTTTGGAAGAAGTGCTTCCAGAATGCTTCTTAGAGGCAAGAATGGTGAGACTTGTCCCACGTGTTATCTGGAGAGACCAGTCCTTGGAGAAGGACAGCATGCTTGGTAAAGTGGAGGGGCAGGGGAAGAGAGGAAGACCCTCACGAAAATGCATTGACACAGTAGCTGCAGCTATGGGCTCGGGGATCAGAAGAGTTTGAGGACGGGGCAGGGTCAGGTGGTGTTTGGTTTGTTGTACACGGGTCACTATTAGCTAGCATTAACTGCACAGCACTCACAACAAAGACCAGGGTGAGACTGAGCTCGCCATCAGCATTACCGTAATTGCTTCCAGAAACAGAAGTTGGACATCAAGTTTTCAGATATCGTTAACTAAAAAAACAAATTCACTGCCATCAAGTCAATTCTGAAACATAGCAACCCTTTAGGCAGATGGAATTGCCCCTGGGGGTTTCCACGAGTGTAACTTTTTACAAGAATGGAAAGCCTCATCTTTCTCCCACAGAGTGGCTGGTGGTTTCGAACAGCTGTCCTTGCAGTTAGCAGCTCAACAGTTAGCTCGAAAACTTTTGAATTTCATAGATCATTGAGAACAACTAAAAGAAAAAATGAAAATAGCATATTTTGAATAATGAGCATGACCATTTTATTTCTCCCTCACAGTTCCAGTGTTCAAGTTTGTAATTATATTTACAAATGAGTTGTCCCCAGTCAAATAGTGCTTCTTTAATTGTCCCAAGCTAATGAGAAAAGAACCGAGGCAGATTTAGCAGGCAGAGGATGTATTCGTGCCTGGTGAACTCCAAATGGCATCGCTATGAGCCACAGGCATGAAAGTTCTGAATTAGCGCAAAACGGGTGATAAAGAAAAGAATAAAAATGTGTTCAGTCCAACTGAGAGGAATAGGCACGTTACAATGAAAGCACCAGTCTATGCGGCAACCAAAGTAGTCTCATCAAAATCAAATTATGGCAATGTACATTTATTTTAACTTTGCTTTTATAATTTGCTTGGTTTTAGTTTAGAAATTTCTTTTGATTTCAGATAGTTTATACTTAGTTTAACATGCAGGAATTTATACTTTGCTTAATGTGTAGGCAAAAATAAGTGAGGTCAAACATATCAAAGATTGTGGAGATGGTGCAGGACCAGGCAAGGTGTCATTGTTAGATAGAAGGCCACCACAAGTTGGATCTTGACAACAACTAATAACACATTTATATTTAAGTCCTAGGAGATTAAGAATAGTTACATTCTACATTGCAAGATCCATGAAAATATTTGCCGTTGAGAGAATCCATGTTATTTATGATTGGTAGGTGCATTTAGTATGTTCTAACTCACAAGATCCCTGTGTACAGTGGGACGAGACACTGCTCAGCTGTGCGTCAGCTTCACAAGTGTTGTGTTTGAGCTCATTGTGTTAGCCACTGTGTCAGATCACCTCCTTGAAGTGCTTCCTCATTTCACTCACCTCTACTTGATGAACCATGAAGTCTTTGTCCAGAGACTGGTATGGACATCCTGGTCAACTCCCTAGAGCGGCCAGGCACGGCCAGAGTAGCTCACAAGACACTACGGGTGTTAGTACATCTGAGACATGTGCAAAATGCCAATGCGTCTGAGCTTCATTGGTATTCAGAAGGTTTTTTGAAAGTTTTTAATTTATTTTTTTCGACTCCCAGAATCGCATTAAAGATCCAATTAAATTGAAAATGGGAAAAGGAAAAAAGGAAAAGCTTTTAATAAATTGAATTTGCACTGGAGTGTTATTAAAATTATCATGGGGATGATTATGAGAAATAATCGTGGGAAAATTGGACTTAGAAAATATCCACACTGCGGACTGCTTCTCTCTTGGTGAAGCATCCCCCCAGCAATTGATGGAGGGGTGGTGCTGGAAAGCATCATGCCCGTGAAGGTCAGGCAATGTCATTGGAGAGAGCCATCCTGCCAAGAGGTGTGCTTAGACGTGATTTTGTTGGAAAGGCAACACAGTTGGGTTAAATATATTGTGCAAAGTTTGTTGCATATGCCACTCACAAACTATGTTTTAAAATTTTCATCATTAGGTTGTTCTACCTGAATTTCATATTTCTTATATCAATGATTTTAAAATTTAAGCTTTATTAATGAATTAACTATCAACTGAAATATCACTAATCTGAATCCCAAATCAACTTTATTTGTACTTTAAAAGAGGCAAAATAAATCCAATTCCAAATCCAGCCAGCTAAGGAAAATTTTTAATGTTCCTACCATCATTTTTCTATGAAATGGCTATATGACAAATTTTAGTTTTGTAATCTGAAACAAATATTTATAAAACATTTGTAAGAAAGCTTTTAAATTACAGCACACAAACAAGTCAGTAGCTCAAACTAACTTTACTAAGTTGAGATAAACTACTTCACACTGTTTTAATTCTTTTTCTTACCTAAAGTATTTTGGTTTATAATCAAAATTAGCTTTGTAATTTACTCATCTAGGTTTAGGATGTAATTACTTTTAACAGTCACTTTGGAAGCTGCTTGGAATGAAAATTTTTTTTTTAAAAACGACATATTTTCTCAGCAAGACTAATTGCTTCTGAAGAGAAATATGGATAAAAACTCTTACATTATCAATTTCTTTTCAGTCTGAAACTATATCCTTCTGTGGAACTAAACAATGAAATGAGCAAGACATTTAATTTTCTTTAAAACCACTTTAATGGGAGATATAATACAGATGTCATATCATTCCATAGTTCGATCACATCTAGAAGTATTGCATAATAGCTAAAACAATCAGTTTTAATTTTTAAATATTCACTGTCAAAAACACTGTTTGGGATGCAGTTTTTAAGAAATTCATTCAGAATTTTAAAAGACCCTTTCTGTGATGAATAACTGAAACATGGGTGAAGGGAGACAGCAGACGGTTAAGATATGAAAATAATAATAATCTATAATTTATCAAGGGTTCATGAGGGTGGGAGGGTGGGGGAAGGAGAAAACAAAATGAGAAGCTGATACCAAGGGCTCAAGTAGAAAGACAATGTTTTGAAAAGGATGATGGCAACATATGTACAAAGGTGCTTGATACATGGATATATGGATTGTTACACAGCTATAAGAAGCCCTAATAAAATGATTTAAAATATATACTTATCTTTTCCATGATAAAAAAAACAATAAAAGTTTGTTTTAAAATAACATTATCCCTTAATTCAAATTTCCACAAACTGTCGAATCCCCTTTTTATTTTTCCATGGTATCCGGTTTAGTATTTACCACCTTATGTTATGTGATGGTGGTTCCTTGGGTAGATGACAAGTTTCTTGAGGTCAAGGACAAACTTAGCTCTGATTCATTGCTATTTGTCTCAAAATTAAGTCAAAATCTCCTTACAAGGAAGCCTTGTTAATTTAATTGAACAGGATTTTATTTAATTAAAATGTATTAATTAAAAATGATGTAAATTTAAATTATTGATATCCCTTCTAGAATCAATCTCAATCATATTGATACCATCACATTTCCAAATGGCATACTACGTTTGATGCCTGCCCTCCTTTCTCTGCCAATGAAGCAACCATGCTAAACTAGGCACAGAGCATTAGTCAGGCAATTAGACGGAACTTTTACTGAATTACAAAAAAAACCACCCCAAACTAAAAAGATCTGGTAAGCTTTTCATTGTGGCAGAAATATAACAGCACAAGCAAAGAGGTGAACATCATCGAGTTGGGGGTTCCTGTCCAAGGTCTCTACTACAATGGTTTGGGGCTTGTTTCACTCTTTGAAGCCCACACGATGCATACACTCACTGTACGCTGCAGGTGACAGCCCAGCATGGATGCACAACTATGAATCAGTAGAGGATCCTGCCTAACTGTTGGATTCTTCCTCCTTACTGCAGCACTCCCCAGCCCACAAATTGTGATCCTGGCTCGATGTGCTAGCGCACCTGAAATTCTACAATACATTTGGTTTCTCACATGGCCACTGCCCTGCTGAGTGGTCTGCTTCTTTCTTACAGAGCCTATTGCTACAGGCATCGAGCTAAGGAGAACAGTGGCAATTTGAGAGGTTTTTCAGAGCATATCTGTATAACGTGCTTTCTGTTTTAACCTTACTGAACTGTTATACAAGGATCCCAGGTTTGTGGAGCGGTCAAGTACTTGGATGCTAACCTAGAGATCAGCCATTCCAACCCAACGACTGTGCTTGGGGAGAACAATGCAGCAATCTATTTCTCAAAAAGATTGGCCGTCTTGGAAACCCTATGGGGCAATTCGATTCTGTCCTGTAGTGTTGCTTTTGAGTTGGGATTGATGGTAATGGGATTTGGGGCTTTAAATCTGTGATACACACTGCAGCACAGTGGTCTAGCTTGTTATTACTTAACCTTTTCTTGTGAATTGGGTAAAAGTCTACAGAACATATCAGTTTTCCATTGGACAATTTATACACATTTACTTCATCTCATTTATTGCAATCACCACAATGCAATATCATGTGTCCCACTTTTCCCTGTGTTTCCTGTTACCGTGACTATTCTTTTCCTAACTCTCTTGCTGCCCTTTTGATCTCAAATGGCTGCTTGTTCTGAAGTGTGAGTAACTCATTTGTGCTTTTACTGGCTTTATATATCTGTTAATGATTATGATGAAAGGTGATTAAAGGGCATAGTCTTTGTGGATTCCACCAGTCTATAGCTAACCAGTAAGGCGGTCTTTTTTATGATTTCAGACTTTGTTCCAAGTCTCCCCCAACCCCACACACATTATCTAGAACCTTCTAATGAGATTCCTTTTGGAACAGGTGGTGATGGTAGCCAGGCACCATCTAACTCTGCTAGTCTGAGGGAGATTAATGTTCATGTAGTCCATTGGATGAATCTTTTCTAAGTACTTTCAATTTGTATCACATCTCTTTCCTCAAACTGGAAAAACAATGTTGCACAATAGATGTCCACTCACAGGCTTTTAAGACTCCAGTTGTTCATCACCAAAGTAGGATGCCGATGGGCTTTTTGTGGCCTATGTTATGCCAATTAATGTTGACGCCCTGTGTTAGTCTGGGTAGACTAGAGAAACAAATTCATAAACATGCATATGTATATAAGGGAGACTTTTATATACAAAAGGAATTGAACATTGAGAAAATATCCCAACCCAGTCCAGTCCAAGGCCATAAGTCCGATATTAGCCCATATGTCCAATATCATTCTATGAAGTCCTCTTCAGACTCACGAAACACATGCAGTGGAGCCAAACGCAGGACGATCACAAGCCAGTGGGTAGAAAGTCTTTGGGTCCAGTGGCACTGTAAGCATCTCAGTGCTGGCAGGGGTCTCTCTATGGCTTCTCCGGCTTCCGAGATCTGGTTACAGCCATGTGGCTTGTCTTCTGCAATGTCTCCCAGGGAGTAGTAGAGACAGAGGGGTCCTCTGCCTCCAAGAAGGAAGTACCAGATTTCCCAGAATTCCCAGGCCATGCTAACACAGAAGTCTCATTGGCTATCTCCAGATTGACAGCCTAGACTCCACCCCTACTCTCTTAATCCTTAAATTGACACCAGATTAGGTGACTACCACACGTCCCCTGAGTCTTTAGCTTCTAGGGTGAGTGACTCTTTCTCTCAAGGTGTTTGGTTACATATAAAAAGTTTCCCACCACTCATCTGTCCATCTTCCTGATGTGCCTTAGGTATCGCTGTGATGTTGGTCAGGGAACAAGAGGAAGGTCTTCACTGAGACGGGCTGACATAGTGGCTTTAACAGTGGGCCCCCAACATAGCAAGTGTGAGGATGGGGTGATCCAGGCAATGTTTGGTCTGCTTATACCTAGTATCATCACTAGGAGTTGACACCTAAGGGCAAGAAGTTTTCATAACATTACCCCTGTATGTCCCCCCATTTTCATGGATATATCTGTCACAAAGGTAAATACCCATGTACAGATATTTTCAGTCGGGCATATATTCTCAGTCTCATTACTACACCCATCCAGCCTGCATGTCTAGCCGTGCAACAACTTGTATCTTGCCATTATCGCAGGATTGTGTATGTAACAGTATTAACTGCTGTTGCCTTGAACTCTTGTAATCCTCTCAATGACGTCCCCTAGTGATCTAATTTTGTTGTGGTCATTGTTTTTAAATTGACTAGACCTCATTTAAATTTCCTACAAGTTCTCACGGCTACTTAAGGTAAGCAGAAATTTAAACAAACAAACAACAACAAAAATAGTTGTCATCGAGTTGACTCTTGCTCATGGTAGCACTGTGGGTGTCAGAGTAGAACTGTGCTCCAAAGGGTTTTCAGCGACTCCTTCTAAGAAGAAGAGAGCCAGGCCCAGTGAGTTGACTCTAATCTATTAGCATTCAAGCACATGAGCTGTTTACACCTCAGGGACTCCCCAGCAGAATAACATTATATTAATGAAAGCCATCTCAGGGGACAGTACAAAGACACAGTAAATTCAAATTTGAATTCTCTTTGGTGTAACGGTTACATGCTAGGCGGCGAGCTGCATGTGTGACAGTCTGGAAACCTCCAGCAGCTTCCAGGGAGAAAGACTGGGCTTTCTCCTCCCGTGAGCAGTTACCGGTTCAGAAACCAGGGGGTCGCTAGGAGTCAGCATTAACTCCATGGCAGTGAGTTCATTTGCTTTGGTTTTCCTGCATTCCAAGGAGATTGTCTGTTCAAGAGTTCAAGAGGGAGACTGAATGGTTGCGTGCGTGGTCCACAGACGGATTCTTAAGTTGTCCTGCAAGTCCTTGGTGGCCTTTGAAGAAACATCCCTAACTCCGTCTGGTCCTTGCATGAGCTCCACTGTCTGGTCTGCGGCTGGCTAACGCACCGTTAGGCTTTCCCGCACTGCCCGTTCATCAGGGTCTCCTTGTCTCGCAGGGGCTGCAGACTCACTAGGTCGCAGCCACACTGGTCTCATTTGAGAAGATGGCAAAGGCAGCTGAAAATGTGGAGGTTTCTCCTCCCTCACCACTGAACACCAGACCTCTGGATCCCAACTCAGCGTCCCTTCATGCCAAGGGGAAACACGGGGTCCCTTCTGCAAGACTCTCATCAGAAACTGGGGCCAGTGGGAGCAGGGGCATTAGTTCTCTTGGGTCTTCCCTGTGGCTTCTTACACCGTGATTCCGATTTTGTTTTTAGCTAGAGGACAACCTGCAAACTGTTCACTACCCAGAGTCCCCAGGAATAAGTGAGGCTTGCTCCTTTCCCCTCTAGCTGTCCAAGGTGGCCAACATCTTCTCTTCCTTGCCCAGTCTTTCAACACTAAGGGAAGACAGGGCTCCAATCACCTTTCTCTCTCTCTCTCTCTCTCTCTCTCTCTCTCTCTCTCTCTCTCTCCACTTAAGACTAAAGAGCTCTAATATTGGGTTTCTGTCTTCTTCCTTCTTTTCTTTTCTGTGTTCTCAGCAGCCGTGCATTCATTCTTAGGGCCGTGTGCTTGAGGAGCTTGCACGGCTTCACACCCGAAGAGGGGCCACAGGGGAAGGTGTCTTTTCACAAAGGACATTACATCAAGACCTCTTTCTACTTGTTTTAGTTAAAATAACAGTATCTCCATGACAATTTAAAACCCAGTTTGTCATGAAGTGTTTGACTTTGAGGGTTGATTTGATTTCTGTGGAGTCAAAATCAATTCCGATCAATACATAGTTGAAATAATTTCACCATGATGCTTCTCCATGAGCAAACCTATGAATCCCTTACCTATGAATTGCTTGCCTATGAATTCCTTGTACCCTGAACTGGTCTAACACTTGATATGAATCTGAATAAAGGAAGAGGGAAATTAAAAAGTAAATAAATTGATTCATATACAGTATTTAAAAATATCCCTGCCTCATAATAAGTACTCAGTAAATTCGAGGATTGGAGGAGAGGGGTTTGCCTGTGTCTCTATGCTTTTGACCGCTCAGCTCAATGGCTCTGATGACACCCCACAGGCTCCCCATCACTGGATTCTGGTTTCCTAATCCCTCCGGCCAACTCGCACCCTCTTCCTGATCACAGAGCTCCAATACCATTAACTGTATCACTAACTAACACCTAATTGCTATCTGATCTTCTCTAATAACTATATAGCTCTGGAGTGTTTTAGGCCCTCCCTTGAGCAAACTTCATTCTGATACACACTCGTTCAGGTGCAGAAATTAAAGTGTAGAAATAAAATGCCCCCTTACTTGCTTTGTATGCCTACACTTTAAATATATAAATTTAATTAATTATATATATATATAAAATTATATATAATTGACAAGTCCATTCTGATTCCTAGCCACCCTATAGGACAGGGTAGAACTGCCCCTGTGCATAGCTAAGACTCTAACTCATGACCAGGGTGGACTATCTCATCTTCCTCCCTCTGTGTGGCTGATGGTTTCACACGGCTGTCTTTGTCTTCAGCAGCCCAATGCCTCTCTATTACTCCACCAGGTCTCTAAATGTAGACGTTGCCTTCTTGTTTTGTAAGTAATGCCCTCAGAGAGGACAGACAGGGTCAGATTTTACCCAGCCCCTCCTTGGAAGTCACAGACTTTGGGTACAAGTTCAGATAGGTGTGGGGCAGAAGATAAGAGTAGCATAAAGAGAAGGCAGGAAGTGGCTGCCTGATGACTACAGGGCACCTAGTATCCATTAAAGCTTTTCATTTTACAAAGCACTCGACTCTCACTTTTTTCTTCTCAGACACAGAATGACATGCCCGAATGTGTTTAAATGACTAGGGACCTGCTTGATACAAGTTCACCAGTCGTGAACTCTTTAAAGGTAGCTGAAATAGGCACGGAATGAAGTCCAAGAGCAGCATCAAGAGCGGTAGCCTCTGCACTTTTACTTAGTGCTCCGCAGATGTCCACACTGAGGGTTTTGACTGTAGAGTTTACTACCTGCTTTTCTGTTGGATACTATCGCTTCCGTCACCTTCATTTTGGAAATTTCGCAGACCAGGAAATGGGTACTATTAGAATTACATTTCTATGATACAAAGCCCCATTGACTCATGGAATCACAGATGCTTCGATTTGAGGTCCTCCTTTTGTTCTCCCCCTGTGCCGAACAGACCCGTTGGAGATGTATGCCATCTTTACCCAGGGTGTCCATGCCCCCTCATTTGTGAGCAAGATCGGTGACTACTTCTATTCAGTGGACTCTAGCAGAGAGGCACCAAAGGTCCAAACTGAGTTGATCTCAAGTAAACCAAACATGAGTTTATACTGCACCAACCTGAGTTGCTGAACTTAAAGCCCTAATAAAGAGACACCCGCTCTCTTTGAGGTGAGAGACTTTCCTTGCTCGCTTACTGAACTGAGCACCCATAGTAAGGAAGTTGTGTGTAGCTGCTAGTGGCTCATGGCTATCCCCAGCCCGTAAAAACACAAAACAAAACAAACAAACAAACAAACAAAAAAACCCTGGGGCTTTAACTCAGACACCTACAAGGAAGTCAAGGTTGCCAACAACCTGAATGAATTTGAAAGTGAACTTATCTATAGTTTACTTGAGGACAGATTGTGAATTCCTGAGCAGAGGATCTTGCTAAGTCTTTCTCAGATCTGAACAATATAAATGGCCTGCGTCCTATTAATGTATCAAAATATACCTCATGTGTTTAGGAAAACCACAAATCTATAATGAAGTGAAACAGCCAAGGTCATGAGCTTTAGAGGAGAAAGCACAAGCACAGTACAGTAAAAGAAGAGCAAAAAGTTCAACCACACAACCAAACATACTAAATTCATTGCCCCCAAATCTATTCCCAGAATGCACTATCCTGGGCATATTTGTCAAAAATTCAAGTGTAAGCAGGCCTTCATTGACATTATTTAATCCCAGGGGGGGATCCCAGAAGACGTGCAAATTCAACAGGGTGTCTAAGTGTGCAAAAGATAAATGGTTAGAATCCCTGGGGGATTAGCGGAGGAACTGAATAGGGCAAAACTGAACTCCCAGAGACAGCCAGGGAGGCAAATGTTTGTAGAAAGACTGAGACAATAGGGAAGCATCACTAACAGTCCCTCTTAGACTTTAGCTGCAAGAATAAGCACACACACCACACATAAACACCAGCAGGGGCTCATTTTTATTCCCCTTTTAAAGATTTCTCATGTCATAGAGAAGAAGTCTCAAAACAAAGCAAAACAAAAACACAATGCGGATGGTTGTAATCAATGTGTGACATACTCAGGGTTTGAGGCTTATTGCACAATTCTAAGGTTGGAATTGAAAACTTGGTTTGAAGACAAATTTACCTATTGCCGCCGAGTCGACTTTGACTCATAGTGACACTGTAGGAAGAGTATGCCTGTCATACTGGGTTTCTGAGACTGCAAAGCTTTGTGGGAGCAGGCAGCCTTATCTTTCTCTCTCTGAATGGCTGGTGGTTTTGAACTGCTGTCCTTGTAGTTAGCAGCCCAAGACTTATAGAGAAAGTTCCTTATTTTACTTTAAGGGTCCCCATGACTGGGCACTCCGATACTCCCCTCTGATCTTCAAGGACAGATCATGGGAAGTGAGAAGATGGAGGGTGGGAGGGCTATTCTGTAGCTGTTTTTTACACACACAAAAATGCATGTGTGTGTTGGGGGGGTGATGGCAGTGAATTCCTGGGTGGTGTTAACGCTCGGAAGGGTAACTACTAACAGAAAGGGTGGCAATTCAATACCACCCAGAAGTGACTTGGAAGAAGGGTTTGGTGGTCCACTTTCTGAACAGTCAGCCATTCACACCCTCGGGAGCACAGTTCCTCTCTGGCAAACATGGAGTCACATGGGTTGGACTCAGTGCAGAGAGAACTGGTTCTGATGGTGTGTGTGCAGTCACCCAGAGACAGAACTCCATGCTAAGAACACTCTGCTCTCTGCTGCAGGTCTGCCTGTGGAGCCAGGAAATCCACCTCATTGCTACCTGCAACTCATAGCTAATCCCACTGTTGATTTGCTTTGACCATGTCCTTCCTTCCTATTTGATGAATCATTTGACATCTGTTTTTACCTTCTTCATTAATTTTAAACCATTATTTTCCACTTCCACATCGCAGCCCTTCAATTAAGTGAAGATAGATAGTTGTTCTTGCCCAAAGAGTAGTCACTGCCTCTGGTAGCAACAGAGCAATGAAGAGCCAGGTCTGCTCCAGATCAAAACCCTGCCAACAAGCTAATAGGTTCTGTAGTGCCTCTGCCCCCTCTCTTGATACAAATGCTAAAGGCCAGTGTCTTAATGCTGTTCTTAAAAGATCAGTCGAGGCTACCCATATTGGGATTTAAGGGAAAGAGGAGGAATTGGCATGATTTCTATTCAAATTCAAAAAGAGAAGCTCTATATAAAGAGGTTGCAAAACTATCATCCTATGTCCACAGTAATCTTCACATGTGTTTTAAATTTTTATTGAATCTGTGTTAACCTTTCTAAGACTTAACAAAGATGTTTAAGGTTGGGAATTTTAAATATCTGAGTACAACTTGAGTATCTGAGATATGTGTGCTCTATTCCTCATAAAAATGAACCAGACCTAAAATTAAGAGACAGAGAATTGTTCAAATGAAGTCCATTAAAAGAGGTCAAGAAAACAAGGAAAACAATATTGACAATAGGGAAATCATAAGTCTGAAGGTAGAGAACTACTCAATAGTTACACATTGCATTCCATTAAATCAAATCAGCAGCACATCTGCTTGTGTAGTGCGTTAGGCCTTGTGCTGTAACCACAAGGTTAACAGTTCTCCCACCAGCCATTCCCAGGAGAAAGATGAGACTTTCTACACCCAGAAAGATGTGCAGCCTTGGAACTCCAAAGAGGCAGCTCTCCTCTGTCCAACAGGGCCGCATGATTCCGAATCAACTGGATGACAGTGAGTTTTATTATTCTTACTACATGCTATTCTTTTTAAAATATACAGAGACAAATATAGAACAGTGCTAGCCCAAAGGAATTTGTTCAGGTGGTCTATCTATTCTACTTCTTGACAATGGTGGTAGATATATGACAGCATGGCTCTGTAGAACTTATACTTTCAACAGACTCTTATCAACCCTGAACAAGGTTTCTGAAGCTCAAAGTCTTTATGGAAGCCGATGACCTCAACTTCCTCCTGCAGAGCAGCTAGTGGGTTTGAACTGCTGACCAACACCTTACAGCAACACCAGGTCTCCTTAAAGAGACATGAGACATATGAAAAGAAAATCACCAGCAATAGTGATTAGAGAAATGTGAACCCAAACTCAAGTTAATTTCACACTATACCCAGTAGGGTGGCTAAAATAATCATGATGAAGAACATAGGAGGTATTGAGGAAGATGTGAAAACATTGGAATTCTCATAAAATTCCGGCAGGAATGTACAATGGTGCAGCTGGTGGGAATTTGAAACCGTGTATCATGTTGAGGAGGGAGACAGTGGCTGTGAACCAAGAGATGGAGGAAGGTCACATAGGCCCACTGCTTTCAAGTTGATTCTGAATCCAAACACCCAGTAAAGACAGAGAGGAGCTGCTCTGCTGGGTTTCTGAAGCTGTAAATCTTAAAGGGGCAGAAAATCTCATCTTTCTACTAGAAAGAGTTTGGCAGATTTGATCCACCGACCTGATGGCTTGAAGCTGGACTCCTAGCTGCCCCCGCCACCACCAAGGCTTCTTGGGAAGGTTACAGAAGCAAGAAAAGCAAGGAAACAGATTCTCTCCGGGACTTCCCAAACCAGAAAGGCATCCGTGGCAGCATTTGAACCTGCTGCTGATAGTGGTATGGGATCGCTAACCTACAAAAGCTGTAAGACAATAGCTTTGTTTGGTTTTAAGCTGCTGAGCCCTTGCTAATTGGTTACGGCAACCGTAAAATACAAATCCATCGCCCGAGTCTGAAACTCATTCCATACACTTCCTGCACAGTGCTTACTTTCGGTTCCTCTGGCCAGACTAGGGACTTCTTGAAGACCAATATCACATTTCTTTTTCAAATCCAGAACACACAGTAGATACATATTAAGTGTGCAAAAGCGTGCTCAAGTTTGGCCCTCTGAAACTCTTTTTCTTACAAGTTCTCAATCGTTTTATATTACATTCCAGGAAACGATCCTGGAATTTAAGACCAAAACCAAAAGAAGCCATCGAAAACCCAGCTAGAAACAGGGTCCATTAGGACAGCCTCTTGAGCAGAAGGCCGTAATGTTAAGTTCCTTGAGTTAACGTGCTGCAATTCACTTCCAAATAGTATGCAGTGAGCAGAGTGGAATAAGCAA
The DNA here is from genome assembly GCF_000313985.2 of Echinops telfairi. Taxonomy (NCBI): domain Eukaryota; kingdom Metazoa; phylum Chordata; class Mammalia; order Afrosoricida; family Tenrecidae; genus Echinops; species Echinops telfairi. The sequence continues at coordinate 92,339,428 of NW_022103906.1, read as the reverse complement.
TTTCACAAGAGAAGATGAGTTGAGCTGATCCTTATCCATCTGCAAATCAATTTAGTCCTATAGGTGAAATAATAATAAATTTCATGATGGTTTATTGAAAACATCTTCTCAATGATTATAGATCTGTTTATGAAGGCATTGATTTTTTTTAATGTGGTCTTGAATCAAGTATTTCCCTGTGCTAAATATTCCAAAGTATGAATGAAATTCTACTAAACACTGAACTAATTATGGATTCTCCAAGATGTCCTTGATTGCAAACTCAGCAGCAGCTCTGCCAGGGAGTTAAAATGTGTGATAATCTATTTCTGTAACAGAAGAACCCCTCGTTTCAGACAATAGAGAGTCTGGTGGTAGTTACAATTATGTTGAATCCAGCCAGATAAAAACCTCACGTGTAACATCAAGTACTCAGTACCATCTTTGTGTGTCTGTCACTCAACAGTTTTGAAAAGTATCAAATGCGCTGCACTTCATGCTTTAATCTCGTTTTTTCTTTCCATTGGACATTTATCACTAAATTGTCGATGGGAAAAATGGGGCCAAGAGCATTGAAGGAACTTATCCAAGGTCGTGAAGAAAATTAACAGAAAAGCTAAAATTCCCTCATGAGCCTCTAAGCAGGTCTAATGTCCATGTCATTATGCCATTTTGCCTCTGTAATTCAGGTGATAGAGCACCGATTTCAAGGGAAAGTGTGGCTTCATGCTTGTACTCACAAATTATTTCCATCTATCAAAATCACAGCCGCATACTTGTTAGATTTAGAAAGGAGGTGTGACACTACCTTGGGGGGGGGGGGTTCTCTTACAGAAGAGGGGACTAGGGCTTGTCACAGTGTAGTGAGTGGTGGAGGGAGCCTTCTAAACACAAACAGTGACTTCTAACGGAAACGTTGCCAGTTCAAACCCAACCAGTGTCTCACTGGAGAAAGGCCTCGAGATCTGCTTCTGTAAAGATAACCCCCAAGGAAGCCCCATGGGGCAGTTCAGCTTTGTCACTCTCAGTCACTATGGGATGAAATCATCTCAGCGATGCCTGGCCACCACAAACGAATGCTGGCGTCTGAACCACAGGAGCCCATGTTTCTGCTACACAACTTTACTTGCCTCAGCAGTACACACAGAGGAACGGGTCTTCCTAGAGCTATAAGCAAACATAGGACCGAGAGTTCAATGGTGAAGATCTCACTGTACGAAGGTGTGAATTCAGGAGAGATCCTTGGAAATAAGAGGTTCAGACGCAGCTGAATCAACAAACAAAAGAAAGTCCATGAAAGGAGGACCACTGAGGTAGAATGTGACACGTATTTAAGCTAAAATCCTCGTGAAACCTTCTCTAGAGCTAGGCATGTAGGTAGTGCAGACATAACCCAATGTCATAAAAAGAGACAGGAACTGAATCGGGTAAATAAAAAGAGGCTTGTGCTAGCTCCAAATTTAAAATGAACAAGAACCATCTGCTATACCCACACATTTCCTCTTGTCATGCCTTATTTTGGACCCATTCGTTCCTGGTGTTAATGGAATCCAATATTTCCTTCTTATGGGGCAGGGGAGGATGTAGAACAAGAAACCCCTGCCAAATTCACTCACAAAAAGGTAATGATTGTTAGTTGTCATCAACGTGATTCCAATGCAGGGAATCTTTATATATAACAGAGCAGAACATCAATGATCCTGTAGCCAGTGGTGCAGTTGGTTAAGTGATGGCTTGCCTCCCCAAAGTTTGGCCGTTCAAACTCATCAGCTGGCTGTAGGGAGAGAGAGCTGGCTTCTGTAAGGGTTTTTTACCCTGACGAATCCTCGGAGCAGTTTGACTCTGCTCTATGGGGCACTGTGAGTCAGAGTCAACTAAATGGCCATGGAGTTATATGTCCTTCTCCTAATCTTGGGTATGTTTGAATCAATTATTTGAAACCACCATGGCAAAGGTAGTGTGCATGCTTTAAGCACCCTTCCCTTTGGTCACATTCTAACTTTGTAAAGATCATAGTGAGATGGAGGGATGATTAGTCCAAATAAGTTCATCACTGATGATGGAATACCTGCATAGATGAAGGAAGGGACATAGTGGGGTCTCTCAACTTACAGCGAGAAGGATAGTCTTATACTCGGTATATAAATATTTGGAAGAAGAATATAAAGAATTACTGGGAGGTGGAGTTCTGACAGAACACAACTATTCCTACTTTGGAAATAGTGCTGAGGTCAAAGAACATTGATAAAAACACAAATAAAATGATTAGCGTGAAAGAAGACCTACTGAAAGTGTTACAAACAAAATGCTATTCTATGCACAGGAGTGCATGTAACCCAAACCATGGCCTTGTCCATCCACCTGTGCCTGGGAAAGCTGGATAATGAATGGGGAAGGCTAAAGAAGAAGTCACACCTTTGAATTATGGTCTTGGTGAGGAATATGGAACACCCCATGGACTACCAGAACAAGCACACGTGTCGTGGAAGAAGTATAGCCAGAGTGCTCCTCAGATGTGAAGATGGCGAGACGTCATCTCACATCCTTCAAGCATGTTATCAGGAGGGACAGATCCGTGTAGAAGGACATCGTGCTCAGTAAAGTAGAGGGACAGCGAAGAAGAGGAAGACTCTCAAAGAGACGGACTGACACAGTGGCAACAACTGGAGGGCAGCCGTACGATTGTGAGGGAAACAGAAGACCAGTGCTTGGTTTTGTTGGGCACAGAGTCACCTCGAGTCAGAGTAGCCTCAAGGTTACCTAATCACAAAGAGAACATGTTTGCACAAGTAATTCTTTCTATGTGGAATATATTTTTCCATCTCTTGCAACTTCTGCCTGTAATAAGGTTGTGTGTTAATTTGACTGGGCTGTGGTGGCCAGAAGGAGCCCTGGTGGTGTAGTGATTGCCTGTTGGGCTGTGATCCATATGGTCAGCAGTTCAAAACCATCAGCAGCTCCTCAAGAGAAAGACTGGGCTTTCTACTCCCATAAGTATTTAATTTCAGAAACTCACAGGGGGTCACTATGAGTCAGCATTGATGCCATTGCAGTGAGATGGTGCCCAGTGGTATAATGAAATATGAGCCAAGACTCCAGTGTCTCCCAATTTGGGTGAGACAGCCCCCTGGGTCACTGGAACAATCCAGGTGGGCTACAAAATCAGATAACTACATTTTATCCAAGATTATAGGCTGTTAGTATAATTTTTTCTTAATGTGCCGGGGGAATGCAAAATTTGTCCCCCCTGAATGGGGAGTGGTAGGCCAAATGAATTTGGGAACTGGGATCTAGATATTGCTTTGAAGGCATTTACATTGGCTCACTTTTACAATCATTTGATGCTAAATAATGCAGATTATCATTCTTAATGTGGGAACATTTTATCCAATCAAATAAAGAGATTAAGAGCAAAATATCTCAAGGAAGAAGAATTCTGCCACAAGACTGTATGATAGCCACCCTCCATGAATCTATAGTTTTTCTGTTTGAACAATTTCAGATGAAAGAAGTTTGATGTTTCCACTCTACCACCTGCCCTCTCTATAAAGTTTCCAATGGCTAATTCCACTGAAGAGGGCAGCCCATTCCTTCTTCATAGTCTGATCTTAATCTGGAGAAACCTGTTCACTTTGGGTGACCCTGCTAGCATTTTAAACACTAGTGATAGAGCTTTCTGTATCACAGCAACACTAAGCCACCACAGCATGACACACTGACAGACCAGTGGTTGAGTCAGGAAGACTGAAAAAGAATTGATGCAGTTGAATTATGGTTCTGGTGAAAAATATTGAAAACATCAGGGACCACCAAACAGACAAAGAAATCTGTCTTTAAAGAAGTACAGCCAGAGTGCTCCTTAGAAATAAATGTGGTAAGACTTCATCTCACATACTTTGGACATTTCGTCAGCAGAGACCAGTCCCTGGAGAATGACATCAAGCTTATGAAAGGGCCATTGAGAAGTTCCCTGGGAAGGCCAAAAATAGGCTTTGAGGCCAGGGCATGGTACCCTATCAGACTGGACCAGAAAATACTCCTAAAGGTCAACAAACAAATCTGGAACTATTTATAGACTTTTCTTTTGTTGGTGTTGTTGTTTTGTTATTTTGTTTTCTTTTGTTGTTTGGTTTTGCTCTGACTTGTTTAGTGCTTATTATTGTCCCTAGATAAGGTAGGCTGGATAAACAATCTGGAGGAGAAAACAATGAGCCCGACGGTTCCAAGGGGACATGGGAGAAGGGGAGGCAGAGGAAAGGAAGTGGGTGTTAACAAGCCCAGGGATGAGGGAACAACAAGTGATCTAAACTTGATGGCAAGGAGGGCATAAGATGCCTGGTAGGGCTTGATCCAGCGCAATGTAACCAAGAAGAATTACTGAAACCTGAATGAAGGCCACACATGATAGTGGGACAAGAGGAAGGTAAAAGCAAATAGAGGAAAGAACTACAAGACAAATGGGCATTTACAGAGGTCTAACTACACGCATATGCATAAGTATGTATATATATGTATGTATTATAATAGGGAAATATATCTATATACATATATTTATGTTAAGTATTAAGATATCAGACAGACATTGGGCCTTGACTCAAATACTTTCTCAACCCAAGAGCACTTCATTCTAATAACCTGGCATTCTGTGATGCTCAGCTTCCCGACATGATTGCTGAAGACAAAATGGGTGCATAAAAAAAATGCGGTAAAGAAAGCTGATGATGCCCAGCTATCAAAAGAGATAGCGTCTGAGATCTTAAAGGCTTGAAGCTAAACAAGCTGCTATCTAGCTGAGAAGCAGCAAAGTTCACATGGAAGAAGCACACCAGCCTGTGTGATTGTGAGGTGCCGATGAGATTAAGGTATTAGGCATCAAAGACCCAGAACAAAAAATCAAATCAATGTGAATAAGGGGGATTGTGGAGTAGTGACCCAAAGCCCATCTGTAGACAATTGGACACCCCCTTACACAAGGGTCACAAGTGAGAGACGAGCCAGTCAGGGTGCAGTATAGCATGGATGAAACATACAACTTTCCTCTAGTTCTTTAATGATTCCTCCCAAACCCCCACTATCATGAACCCAATTCTACCTTACAAAGCCAACTAGACCAGAGCATGTACATGGGTGCAGATAACAGCTGGAAACACAGGGAATAAAGGACAGATAAACCCCTCAGGACCAATGTTGAGAGTAGCACTCCCCGGAGGCCAGGGGGAAGGTAGGAGGAGAAAGGGGGAACTGATCACAATGATCCACCTATAGCCCCCTCCTAGGGGGCCGGACAATAGAAAAGTGGGTGAAGGGAGACAACAGTCAGTGTAAGACATGAAAAAGAAATAATAATTTATAAATTATCAAGGGTTCATGAGGGAAGAAGGGTGAGGGAGGGATTTTTTTTAAGGGGGGGCATTGAAAAGGGGGAGATCTTCGATTCGATGGATGGACACAGTGGCTGCAATGATGGGCTCGAACATAAGAACAATTGTGAGGACGGCGCAGGACCAGGTGGTGTTTTAGTGAACGTAAGGTCACTACAAGGGGAAGCCGACTGTACTGTACTAAAACAACACCTGACCTAAAATTTCTGGATTTGCCAGACCCCACAATTTCATGAGCTAGTTCCTTAAAGTAAGTCGCCCACATTCCTGCCTATTGTCCATATAGATACATTGTCGATTCTTAAATAACCAAACCAAAGGTCATGTTTGCCACATGCCTCTATGAACTTCTTTCATAGAATACACTTCTCCCCTTCCAAACTCCCATGTCACTATAGCTGCCCCTTCAGTACAACAAGGGAGCCCTTGTGGCGTAGAGGTCACTTGTTGAGCTGTGATCTGAAAGGTCTGAAATCACTAGCTGCTCCTAGGGAGAAAGCCAAGCTCTCCACTCCTGTGAAGAGTTACAGTCACGGAGGCCCCCGAGGTGGTTCTTGCCTGTCCTATAGGGTCACTATGAATTGGCATCGAGTTGATGGCAGTGAGTTTGTTATTTTGATTTTCAATACAGCATGTATCTCGATCAACTTATATAATGTATTGGTCAAGTGCTCTCTTCCTAAAGGGCCCTTACCCAGACACAGCAATGGCCCCCAAGTCCAGGAGATGGAAAAATGACCCAGGAGGCAATGGAGAGGAAGATAATTTCTCACAGATACGTTAAAGTTTAGAGAGTTATTAATAAGGATGCCCACGATCAATCAACTCATCAAGCTGGAGGAAACAGGTAAAAGGTCAAGCCAGTTGTGTATCTGAGAGAGGGAAGGACATCTCTATTTATGGGCTGATGGACAGAGTGAAGTTTGTGACTGGTGAGGTTAGGAGGCTCAGTATCTAAATTTTTTTTTTTTTAATCTAGCTCCTGAGATACTTAACTCAGGCAGAGTATAAGCAAAATAAATGCTTGCAAAGTACAGATCCTAGACCACAGAAGGGCTTCAGTGCGTGCTGGCCAGAGATAGAGTCCCCTCCTCTCGCCCCCCCAATACAACCATCTCAAACATGTCACGAGCACTTCTACCCCAGGACCTTTACCATTGCTCTTCCCATTACTCGGGCCGGTCTTGCTTCAGGTATCCCCAGGCACGCTCCTTCACTTTCTTCGTGTTGTTCATCATGTATCCTCTTATCAATGATGTTTTCCATAATAAATTAAAAATGAAATATAAAACCACCCTGAGCATGCTCTCTGCATCCCTCTTATCCTACTTCATTTATCGCCAGAGTAATTTTCATTGCCCAACTTATTACATATTTACTAGTTTATGAATTAACTAATTTCTATCTCTGGTCCAATAGGATGGATGTTCCCTGAAAACAAGGACATTGTCTGTTGTGTCCTATGATGTATCTATATTGGTGTTTGATTTCTAATAGTCACTCAGTAAATACATATTTAATAAAGAAACCAATATGTTTGACTAGAAAATGTAATTGTTCAGAAAACATATGCTGCCTTTCCCCATACGCTTCCATTTCTCCTGAATATGGATGAAACTCACTGCCTATTTGAACAGTAGGAATGTGCAGTGCTGACATCTGAACCCTTCCGTATTAGCCCTTCCACCCCTACAGATGCTCCAGTTCTAATGGAATCTCTCAGATTCTCTTATCCTGCGCTATTGATAAGTCCCAGCACACACTGCCACCCGCCGGGACTGCCCAAGTTATCACACAATTCCAGTCTGGCGTAAGAAAATAGCAGAAAGAATCCGCAGTAACTCTTACCGCATTCCTGCAACCATTCCAGCTCATTCTGAATGGAAGCTGATAAAGATTGACTACCTTTATGTGGTAGCAATTCATCATACTTAGAGTCTCGCTTTTGAACATCAATCTTGTAAATTCACTGGGAGACTTAATCGTGTAAATATATTATTCATAAACTAGAGTGAATCCCCACTCACCATAACCATTTTGACAATAAATCATAACGTGTAAATATGGGGTTTTTTTCTTTGTATATTTTCTTATTTGGAGATGCCACAAAATACATCTATAAGTAGAACAAAGAGCAGCAGAAAGACTTCTCCAGACAAGAGGTGAAGCTCAGAAAGAGAAGCTTGTATTATATGCAAGAACATGCAGGAGCACAAATGAACTCAACTGATTCACACCACCCCCTCATGTTTGCCAGTACAAAGTCTTTCCTAGTGCCACTCATTTGTACCACAAGCTACTATAGGTGACTCTCCCAGAACTATTCTATGCTTCTGAGCGTTGTGGATTCTATCTTCCAAGAACACCAAATCCATTGCCTTCTGGGAGATTAAGACTCATATGGCCCCCTTAGGACTCTATAGGACAATAGAAAATTGGGTTATAGACTTCTGAAGCTGCAGTCCTTACAGAAGAACACTGTCACACGTTCATACCATGCAGTAGCTGGTAAATTTCAGCTGCCAATCTTTTCAATTCACAGTCTGATGCTTAATCACCATCTCATGGGGGATGCATGGTAATTGGCCATTAATTCTCAAATGGTTAGAAGATGGGTTGGTTGAGTGTAAAAAGAAGTTTAAGAAGTGATATATTAAAATAGTTATCATATGTAGAGGAGAATAAAATGCATACCAGTTCTGTAGTTAGGAGAACTGGGTTCAAATTCAATTTCTCAAGTCTCTTATCATTATTAGCAGCATTCTGATATTGGCTAATCTCCATATGCAAAGTAAAGATTTTATCTATTTTTATTTCAGTTTTAAGATATGTGTTAAATAAATACATACATATATTTTTATCATTAGGTATGATACAGACATGATAGATCAGTAAAATACATTGATATGCTGCTGTAACAGATGAATACAAAAATTCTAAATCCTCTTGTGATGTATTTGGAAGAAGCTTAGAAAGAACATAGCAAAATAAGAAGTGAAAATAACAAGGTGAACTGGCTGCCTATCAGTAAGAGATCAGTGAAAAATTGTAGTGGCATCTAGGGTAACACACACCAAGCCAACTCGTAGCAACCCAACATAGAGTTTGTGAGGCTGTAAAGCTTTATGGAAAAGACAGCCTCATCTTTCTCCCAAGGAGAAGCTGGTGGGTTTGAACCGCCATAGCAGTTTGCCATAGCAGTCCAATGCTCATCTGACAGTGCCACGAGGGTGCTATCATTCTCATGTTTGGTTTATTTTTGTAGCTCACATTCATATCCAACAGGAGTTAACTAGTCCAGATACATAACTCTCCCAACACATAGAGTTCATGTCAGAACCCAGATTAAAATGATTTGACACTCTCTGTGGGGTTGTACTGACACGCAGCTCAGAAATCTACCTGAACTTTGAAGCTTTAGTCAGTGAAACTAGGGTTTAGGAACTGTTCTCTGTCCCTGAATGGAATTAAATGTGAAAAACCTTTTGAATTAAAGGATACTCTTTCTTTCGATGTGTCACTTCTAAGAAGTTAATGTAAATAGAATAATTTTCTTTATTACTGTTTTATTCCCTGCCAATTCGGTTAAATAACTATTCTTTGTTTGTGATCCAAGTGAGTCTTTATAAAGGACAGAAGTTTCAGGTTTTACAATCACTGAACACGGGACCGCACACCCACACATGTG
>NW_022103906.1:92320209-92330280 GCF_000313985.2 Echinops telfairi | reverse complement strand
GGGGGGGGAGAAGCACAGCTATGCAGAAGGCAGAGGAGCAGGGGGGAAAGAGCTAAATAGTTATTCTCTTAAAATATCATGAATCTATGGAATTGAGAGACTCTGTTAAGAGTTGGAGTTGAATCCTAGACTTAGCAATTACTAATTTCATGAAGTTGGCTGAATAAATGAAGATCTCTGAGATTAGGTTTCTTCGACTCTAAAATAGGTTTGGTAAATTTTAATGGACTTAAAAGGGCTTCTCACAAATACTATGATATATTTTTTAAATTGAAAAATTTGCATTGGTAGAATAGTAATGTAGTGAAAACAAAGCAATCTGGGATTGATGGGATCGCCTTGTTTCCTTGGTAGGAAAAGTTTCCCATTATTGGTCAGGGACGCTCGTACTACTTTTATATCGCTTTCTATTAGTAGAAATTACTTTAGTTTCTCTTCATGACAGATTTCTGCCTTAGCCAGTGAGATACAGTCAATTTCTTCTAGCCATAGTCCTCCTTTTTGGATGTACGTTTGTGACGCCCAAAATGTGATAAGATTTTGAAGGGAGTTTTCTGTTGTGCTAATGAAGCAGGATTAAGTTGCTGTTAATGAATCCTTCCAGCCCTCACCTTACTAGAAGGTTTGAGTCAAGTCACCACCTTTTGTTTCTTTAGGGTTATTATGGTCTGCAGAGGGCAAAAACCACGCCTCCATCAAAGCCACCTTTGTGACCTCCTCCTCCTGACTGAGCATGTGCAGAAACAAGTTTCCACTCTTGCTCTGAATCCTGCCTTGGACTTGCCTCTGCCTGATCTCCAGCTCTTGGGACTTGAGTTGCAAACTATCGACTGGCCTGGTTTTACTAGCTTCTCCTCCCCGTGCATGTCTGAACTTTGTATTTTGGATTTATCAACACCACCAATGGTATGAGCCATTTCTTCAATAGTTTCTGAGTTCTGTAAGATATTGCAGCAAATTGCAGCAGCCTAAGATATGAGGAAATACATTAAGGGAAGGAATGGTTGTTGATATAAGGGATAATAGAGTGATCTAAAACTTTGGAAAAGTCACACCATTTCAGACATATTTAAGCTCTACCTCATTAGATCTAATCTTGCTTTCATCTTTGTGAAACAGACTATTTTTGCAACTGGGTTCTGTCTTTCACAGATTTTACTATAGTTGTTGTAACTAAAAATAAATAAGGGGCAACAGGGTAGACTTGTATTTAGACTTGATTTGGTTTGGGTGCAAATGATAGATGACTCACAGACCCAGAATCTGGTTATTAAAATGTGCCGCATCCCAAGAGTAGTCTCAGCAGATGTGCATGCTCAGATGTGTTGCAAGGTGACTGAAAGCTCAACTGATACGCTTTTGAAGTTGCTTTGCAAACTACCATAAATTTGACAGGGTGGTAAATATTCCAATGTCTACCTAACGACAGTGGTGTGAGAAGTTGAATTTCCAGCTTTTCAGAGCCAGAGGTGACTGATTACTCTTTTTATCACACTGTATAATTAATTGAAAGCAGGAAGCATGCCATAAGGAAGTGGGGTTGATAGACACAGATAATGCTACAATTTGGGGGGCAGGAGAAGAAAAGAGAAGGGAGCTAAAAAGCTAGATGCTACTCAGCTTGTGTGATATCATAAACAGTGCCAGAATAGAAGCCTTCTGGAAAACAGTAGGGCCAGCATACCATATCACCTTACTTTGCAAGCCAGGCTATTGAAAGTAACTGAGGAACTCTTCTGAGATCATATAAGTTGATGGAGTTGCTATGAAGTCGCTGCCATCTTGTCAGTTCTGAGGGTCTGCCCACATGCTCTGATTCTGCCCAGTGCCCCATCCTCTGTCACGCTGCCACTTGGAGTCTTACTGTGGGCAAAGCTCTTTTCCAGGCTAAGGGACATTGAGCTTGCAGTATGTTATCCCTGCTTTCTGCCTCTCAAGAACTCACAATCTAATAGCTATTATTTGAAAATGTGACTTCTCTCTGGAATTCAGATGGTTTCTTCCAATCCTATTAATTTCTAATATGATTTCTCATATGTTCTGCAGATGTTTTAGGGGTGGGCAGGGTGAGTGAGGCTGAGGATAAAAGATCTCAGTGACTCCGAAACCCGGTTAATTTTATACACATAATTGATAAAATGGTGATTCTGACACACATTGTGTTCAGATCACAAGTGAAATTCTATAAACAAAGTTTCAAGAGCCAAAAGAGAGCAAGTGGTTTGTGAACAGAAGCCAACAAACAAACAAAAATGCCAGTTCAAAGTTCCCTGGAGGCTTCAAAGAACTGAAGGCTGGTGATCTGCTTCCAGAAAAATTACAGCCAAGGAAACTATGGGACCCTTCATCATAAGTCCGAGGCACAGCAATAAAACATACTTATTCTTTAGCATGGCTTCTAACTGAAAACTGCATGCCGTTTGCTCCTGTAAAGATTTACACTCTCAGCAACTCAGCATAAGGCAGTTATGAGTTAGAATTGACCGGGTGGTAGAGTGCATGCTTCATGAATTAGCCTACGTTCTTTTCAGGAATCCCACGGAGCTGGTGACAGAACTGGGGTTAGACCTCACTTTAAGGCCTGCCTCCTTCTTCTGGCTCTCTACCACACATGCCATGTTTTCAGTTCCTCAGAGAAGCATGTCCACATGCTGAGAAATAATTAGTTAGTTAGTTATACCTTTATGTGGCATTTGCCTTACAATACAAGGTCTAGTTCTGATTCTTTACCTTCAATAAACAAAGAAAAGATAGGCATGTCATGAATAGACCACATCATGACAATTCACATGTTAAAAGTCAAAGAAAACAGCTGCCAATTAATTCTGACTGCTATTTTATCTTCCTGTAGAATTATGCTGTAAATCAATTTTTAGATACTCTTTGTGGGGGGTGGCTGTGGGGAGGGGCGTTGGGGGTGGCAGGGTGTGTGTGTAGGAATCAGAAAGAGAGACAATGATTGCATAACTTAAGCATCAAACAGCATTATGCTATCCATTTTGGCACACCTACATCCACATTAGGAGTCCTGGTATACATATTGAGATGTTACCCACATGGTTAGCAGTTCAAGCCTACCAGTCACTCCTCAGGAGAAAGATGCGGCTCTGCTTTTTCAAGCTCCCTTGAGGTGAGGGACTTTGCTACATTTGTATCTCTGGCATTGTGCACAATACTACAAAAAGGCTTCCTGGTTTGGGAACTGAAAGGATTCCTCAGGTGTGGTCACGGCTACAAACAGCTCTCCAGTCTGTCTCTCCCACCTCTGCCTTCTTACCTCTGCTTTACCCGTTACTTGGTTTCACTATTCTAATCAGGATGATCACTGCCTCTTTAGGTTAACAACTTATTTTATATTTGGGCCAGGACATAGCTTCCACAATACACTTACAGTATTCAACCTTTAATTTTGCATGCAGTCTGTTTCCATAAAGATGTGTCGCCTTGGAAACTCTATGGGGCACCTCTACTTCATGCTTTAGACTACTCTTTTGGAAAAGGCTGAGTGAAGCAAGCCGTCAGAAAAAGGGGATCACACCATCTTTGCCATGGAGTAGTTAGTTCACAGTGTTTTTTTTTAATTCAAAGAAAAGAATGTGTACTTGGAATTCATTGTGCTTTGTTGTTCAAGGGTCTATGAATGAGTGTTATAAATCTTTGAATAAAATGGTCTATAGCATGGAAATATGTCATGACACTACGACTTACCAGGAAATAAACTAATATACACCATGTATTTAAGTAATATACTTTGGCAAGTAATTAAGACATATGAACATGCACATCAATCATTCAAATGCAAGTCTTTCCAAACTATCTGAATGCTTTATATAATTCTGTAATACAACACATCTCAGAAGCTTAGCTATTGCTTTAAAGTATTTCTTAAATGATTATTTTCAAATACATTACAAGAGATGGGGTCATGATTAAATATGAAATATAATGTCAAATTAACCTGCATCTCATACCTGAAGACCTTGGTGGGAGCCAATAGGTTGAATAAATGAATGAATAAATATATAAGGTTTTTCTTTTGTTGCATTAGGCAGACTGGGAACATATTTTAGAAGAATGGGTGTTTGGGAGAATTTAGGAGCAGAGAAGGCAACATACCTAAGCAGGGGATGAGACAGATATCAGTGCATAAAGTCTGAAAGGAAGCAAACATTTATTTGACACCCCATATGTGGTAAATAAGGATTCCTGGAGGTGAAGTGAGGTAGCACCTGGTTGTAAACCAAAAGGCTGGCAGTTCAAAGCCACCAGTGGCTCCATGTGAGAGAGTTATGGCAGTCTGTTTCCATAAAGATGTGTCGCCTTGGAAACTCTATGGGGCACCTCTACTTCATCCTTTAGGGTCACTATGAATCTGTTCGACTCAATGGCAATGGTTGTATGTGAGAAGTGCACCGTGCACACCGATTCCAAGTTCCAAACTCACTGCCATCAAATCCACTCTGTTTCATGGAATTACGCGGTCATCTTGTAAATGAAGATGTTGAGACTGGCCATGTGCTTTATAGAAGCAGAATGGGCTGGTTTGGGACTTGCATCAACCCATTTGACTCCAAAGCCTATGCATTTTAATACCATCCTGATTCCTCTTCTCTGCCTATTCCAATAGGTCAGCCCAGCTTCCTAAACCAGAATGACTAGCTTTTCAGGAAGACTCCCCAAAGGACAGAGTGAGACCTCTTTTTGTTTTACTTCTTACTGGTTAATCCAGGAGAGCAGAAACTAAAGGTACTGATTTGTGTTCACTCCCTTCTAGGCAGGAAACTGCTAGGTCAAAAAATGAGATTGGGCTGAGATTATAACTATATTTAAGAGCCGGGTTGTGGCCTATCCTGGAGATCAAAGGCATCCTTTGTGAAACAATGCTGCCCAAAGCTCAGGGACTGGTTCTTAATTAAGGAGTGAAACTCTTAAGCACCCCAGAAAGAATTAACAATGAAAATAATGAGACCTTTGAAGTTTACACAGTATTTTCTATGGCATGATCTCACAGGTGTTGACAGTGTACATCTTCCCAGCACTGCGAAGGGCCCTTAAAATGTGAGATCTCATAAAACTGTTAAAATTCAAATAAAATAAAGTATAAATTGGAGGCATACTTTCTAGTATCCTCTAATCTTAACTAGTCAACAACAACAAACATGCTATCTCTAGGCTGTGCTTGGCTAGTAGCCAAAGGTCCGTGTTCATATGCCTGCCTTGCTGCGGATGATACGGAAGCTCGGAGCATGGGAAGTGAATGCACCCATTCTTCCTCCCCATTGGCTGCCCTCCAAAGTGCCAGCTGTCAAGAGCAGCTCATTCTTCTCCTTGCCTTCCTCAACACATTTCTATTTCTGCAACAGAATGAAAATAACACCACTCCTCAGATTCCAAAAACTGAGCTTATGTCTCACAAGTCTGTTTTGGTTCAACAGGATGGGAATTAGTCTAAAACTGAGAAATTACCTAGGAACAGTTGGACACATTTCATCGGCAAGATCCCAGTGTGGAAATCAAAGGAGAATCGTTGTCATAAATGTCGGAAGACTTATTACTCTGTACAAACTAGCAAAAGCTGTGCTTTCTTCCTAAGAGACCCAGGCCGGGCTGACAGGTCGGAAGACAGAGGAGAACCCATGCGAAAGATAAAGAATCAAATGGGCAAGGGTGATTGTAGGGGCACAAAGAACCACTCTCCTACAAGATGACTTGCCTTCCCCAGGGACAGTCGTGGGAAAAACAAACTTAAAAGCAAAACGGAGTGTAAGTGATGCAGCTCGCTCACTTCTCAGGTTGTGTGTCCTCCTGGGAATCAAATAGGCTCCCTCAACCTTTGTACCATCATTCACTGCGCTGTCCCTTCCTGGAGGATATTTTGACACAAAAATAAGATACCGCCATTACAAATGATCAAAACGAAAGCAAGGGAAGGAGATTGTGCATTTTTACAGGTGACCAGCCAAGTGGTGCTGTAAACTCCATTATGAAACGGATTTGTGTAAGTAATGGCTCAGTCAAAGAAATGAAAAAGAACAGGGTCAAGAAAGTCTAGTAAGTAGTACAGCTGGAGAACAGTATGTGTAGCCTAAAAGCAAATCGTTTTCTCTTTGGACGAATACAAACAAAAACAAATCAAGGACAGACTGCGCAGAGTTCTTTGCTAAAAAAGACTGAGAGAAAACGGAACAAACCCTTGTCTATACTACCTCCTATGCTACCTCTCCCTCGTGGAACTTCCGTTTAAAAAGGAAGTAGATATTTCTCTATCAGAAACATCACAAAGGGACTTCCCACATTGTGTACGATGTGCATCCCTTTTAAATTCTACTCTAATTTTAAGATCCAATGAAATGCCGCAAAAGCAGAGCCAATTCCAAATGTGTTATCAATGGCCTAGGTAAGAGTTTAGAAAAAATACCCATCAAATTCACATTAAATATATAAAATAAGCATGTTGGCAGGTATTGATAACATGTCTCGTACTATTGGGAAGTGATCAATGGTGTCATATGTATGAGGCTGAATAAAAGACAAGAGATTTAGTTAATAACTGATGATGTGTCTTGAGCAAGTTAATTAGCCTGGCAATGCCCTGCATTGATAGGGAAGACAGAGTTGGACTCCCAAATCTAGATTCTCATCCTTAGGTCCTTCTCACTTAGGAAACCTAGAATTTTATTCTTAGACAATGTAGCCAGAACTATCTATTTGAAAGCGAAGGCTCTACAGGTTGAAGAAAAGTAACTAAAATGTGGCAGAAAAAAGAGGAAATAACAACAAATGTTTGCTTTTCACATAACCAAGGAGGCTCACATTAACTATCATTGCCTTCAAAGATGGTCTTCGGAATTATAAAACACTAAATTACAGAATATTTTAAAAATGACAATTTTTAAAATGACATTTTTAAAATGACAACTACCTACAAATTTTATGAGACATCTTGCTAACCATTACCTTTTTGTGTAAGACTTTGAGCTCCCCACTCCCACCCCACCAAAATTTGATTTTTCTTCTGCTTTTTAAGCAATCTTTTCTCTCTGGAATGTACTTTCACAAAACCCTGGCCTATCATTTGTATTTGGCAACTCTGCTAATGTCACTTTCATTCTCATTAACTCCAAACCCGGGAATCTGACGTCCTTTTCTCAAATGAGCATGATAAGGGGGAAAAAACAAAAAAGGAAATTGATAGTTCTAGGCCTTCCTGTCTAGTAGGCCCACTATGTTAAGCTCTTTAGCATCACGAGATCAAATGCTTCCTTCTAATATGAATTTACTCCCAGACAGGTAAACCCAGTTCAAGATTTGAACAGGACACCAGAGAGAAGGGCTAAGCAAAATCTATTGCTTCATTTCTTAATGTTGAATAGAGATGGCTAAATAAAATATTTTAAAGGTGCAGGGGGTGTCGAGGTGTTAAATTTTGTAGACACTCTCTGTCAAACACTTGAAAGCTACTATGCTGTGTTCTAGCTACTTTATTATTCCAGGAGCCATTACAATGATCCAGAACTGCTTTAAAGTCTCTATCAAATCAACACAATCACTCAGTAGCTGCTGTGTGTGAATATGGTGTCAGGCACTTTAAAACCTTGACCCCATTAACTAGTCACAATATCCATGTCAAAGTTGTGAAAACAAAGAAACAATGGCTTTAATCCCATGTAGCGAATAACATGCAAAAACAATTTGAGTTCGGAAGCTCACTTCTTCCTGTTGCAAGTCATGTGTGTGTGTATATATCTGTATGTATGTATGTATGTATGTATGTATGTATGTATATATATACATTTGCATTCTATCCTGTGCTGCTGCAGCTGTTGTTGTTGCTGTTGATGTTAGGCGCTGTCTAGTCAGTTCCAACTCGGCGATCCTGGGCCATCCTCAGAACTGCTTTTATGTTCCAGTCCATTGTTGCGGCCACAGTATCGCGCCATCTTGCTGAGGACCGCCTCTTTTCTCGCTGCCCCTCTATTTTAATATATACTCACAGTTCTTCCTTCCACCTCCTTCCAAGGAATTGTGCTCCATCAGGAAATAAAGTCCCAATGGCAGGCTTTTCCCTTGAAGGTTTGACTCCATCCATTAAGGTCATTGTAAGCAATTCTAGTTTGAGAAGGTAACTTTTCCTCTGTTCTCTGTTGAGGACCTTCAGACATGAGTGGCTCCTCTTCAGGCACTCTCTCTGACAAGGGCCTGCTGCTGGGTGTTCTTGCTGGGTGCCGTCAGTTTTCCAGAATCACTGCTGACTACTGATGACTCTGTGTGCATCTGAAGGAAACGTTGCCTGCTCCCACGCCAGCTTCTATCACTCTGCGGGAGATTATTGTTATGACTTCCATATCAATGTGCCTGAATAGGAGTCAAGAAAGAAAGGGGCGTTGGGTGAGCCCCAAAGTGTCTAATGGTCAAATATCAGCAATGGAATCGATTCTTTTATCACTGTAAATGAACTAAATGGGAGCTGAATTTGGGAAGATCAGCCAGACAGTTGTATTTGCTCTGCAACGTCCATTCCTAGATCACAGGACATGGGGACTGTGTCTGATAGGAACATTCCACAGAACAGCACCTGGCCCATTCATTTTGTGTAATGAGGTCTACTGAGATGAAAGCACAACATTCTGTTGTAAACAATAATCAGCCCCAACTCATCAAAAGATAGATTATATGTTTGTGTACATTTAAAGGAATAAATATACCCTTTTGGGAGTGAGGGTGTAAAAGCTTTGCTATCCAATTGTTCATGACAACTTCTCCAGAGCACACTTGAAACCAAAATGAACTAATATAGATTGTGGGCACACTATGTCCCCAGCACTTTTTACCTCTACAAGCAGCCTGCAGAGGGTTGTCCAGTTCTGCAGTTTACAGTAAACTGTACCGCACATAGAACTTCTGTGATTCTAAGGGGAGCAGTTCATACCCTGTCATATGTGATGGATGCACACTGAGACCATGAAGTTGACAATCTGCCGGGTGATACAGGGGCCCACCCAGAGACTCTCATCTAGGAAATGGCTGTCCTGTGTTTTAAAACCAAGATTTTCTGGTTCTAAAATCCATGTATTAATTCTTCTGCAAGAAGATCACATCAGAAACTGATTTTTTTAAATGAGTGGAGAGGAAGTTCAAGAAAGGATATATATATGTGTGTAAATATATATATTTACTTTTCCTAGGAGTCTGTCTTCAGAATTTTCAAGAAGAAACTTAGCATTCCATCTGGGACTCCCAAGCGGGGCAGTTGGCAAGTAGTAAATACAAGCCTGTGAATTTTAAGCAGGGCTTCCACCAGACATTTCAGTGAGGTATTGGCCTTTTGTGTTTAGAATTCCTCAGTTCTGGGTTCAGGAGTCATTTATGGTGAGGGATCAAGGGGATTAAGGGGCTCAGGAAAGAATTATAAAAGCTTATGAATATTCACTCATTTATAAACACTGATCACAGCTGGAAGGGAAGAGAGTTGGCAAGAGCATTCTAAAGTATGTATTTGGACCTGAACACTTTAATAAAGTAGAAGTACCGCATATTATGCAAGATTCTGGAAGGGCCCTGCTCTGTGCACTAAGGACCCTGTATGTGACAGGAAAGCAAACCACATGCAGCTACAAGGTGAAGGCCCTGCTGAGTGCTACAAATCATTCTAGGGGAAGTAAGAACCCAACATTTCCCTTAAGGAGTTGACAAACTAGTGAGGAATATGGAAATAAACTCCAAGAGAAACTTTGGGAAAACTACATGGGAGAGATAACATATGCACTGAGGCTTGATTCATACAAAGTGTTTCTTAGTGTTTGTAATCACCCTATAAGATACAAGATATCATGTCTTATATAAGATGTAAGATACAATAGCAAAACCAAACTGGTGAAAATCTTGCTTCCAGTGTGAGAGAGTAAGTCTATAAGTAAATACAATATAAATAGATCAGGAATATACCAAGACTGATGTTATCCTTGAATGCAATTAGGGAAGGCTACCAATCAGATTATGGTTTCATGAAAACTCTCATTGAAGAAATGGCATGAGAGCTAAGACCTTGATGACAAGGAATCACTTTAAATG
>NW_022103906.1:92310761-92320109 GCF_000313985.2 Echinops telfairi | reverse complement strand
GAGGGGGGGGGCTAAGAGTCGAGGCAGAGGATGAAGCAAATGGTGCAAACAGAAGTTCCAAGCCAGCTTGATGAGCTCCAGAAGCAGAATGCTTCCAAAGTAGCTGGTGTCACAGGGAGATAGCTGAGTTAGGGTCACTTTAGGTCAGATTATGATTTTGGTTTGACTTGAAGTTGAATAGGAAGCCCAAGAGAATTTTAAGCTGGAGAGCGGAGTGAGTGCTGTGATTCAATTTGTGTTTTCAAATATCAATCTGTAAGAAGATTGGTTTGTTGCAGTATGAGTAATATGGTAGGAAAGAATTTATGTAAAGACTATTAGAATCATCGGGGGAAACTTAAAGACTGAGTAGAGCATTCATTGAAGAGGGAGGGAAGTGGGTAAATTTGGAATGCATTTTGACAGTGGAGAGCAAGGAGATAAAGAATGGCACATGAAATGTCAAATAAAGAGACATTTCAAGTGGGTGGAGAATGCCTATAGGACTCTGTCTAAAGTAATGGGATAAATTATTTGCCATTAACCTAGAGAGGATAGCTCAGAGAGGTATCAAAAGTTCTCTGTTCACCAAGAATAAAAGGATGGCAGAAAATATATCAGGCAAACAGCAACTTTTAAAAAGCAGGAGTTGCAATCCTAATCTCCAACAAAATTGACCTGAAGGTGCAAACCATAACAAGAGACAAGGATGAGCACTATATAATGTTCAAAGGATCAGTAGAAAAGGAACCAGTGAACATAATAAATATATAGGCACCTAAAAATAGACCTGTGATTTTTGTCAAACTATTCAAAAGTTGAAAAAAGAAATCATAGACTCAATAATCATTGTAGGTGACTTTAATACACTGCTATCAGATAAATATAGATTTTCAGTAAAGAAGTTCAGCAAGGGGACTACAGAGCTAAACACCACAATTAGACAACCGGACCTGGTAGATATTTATAGATCTCTCCATTCAAATGCAAAATAATTCACATTCTTTTCAAGTGCACATGGCTCATTTTAAAACATAGACCACGTGCTGAGACACAGGTCCAGCCTGAGTAAATTCAAACACAGAGAGGTCACTCCAACATCCCTCTCAGACCACCATGCCATAAAACTGGTGATCAACAAAATGATGATCAGAAAAACAAGGGAAAAGAATTGGAGGATGAATAATGGTCTTCTGTGACAAGAATGGGTACTGGCTCAGATTACTGAGGAAATT
This sequence comes from Echinops telfairi, assembly GCF_000313985.2. Taxonomy (NCBI): domain Eukaryota; kingdom Metazoa; phylum Chordata; class Mammalia; order Afrosoricida; family Tenrecidae; genus Echinops; species Echinops telfairi. The sequence goes on along the minus strand of NW_022103906.1, from coordinate 92,318,895 downwards.
AAGAAGTTTCTAAGAAATAATGAGAATGAGAATACAAAGTACTAAAACTATGGCTACAGCAAAGGCAGTTATCAGAAGAAGTTTGATAGTGATTAATGCATATATGAAAAAGGAAAAGAGACTTATGACAGATACACTATCACAAAACCCCCAGCAAATAGAACAGAGCCAACAAAACAACCCCTCCAATAGTAAAAGAAAAGAAATAATAAAAATGAGGGCAGAGTTAAACAAGTGAGAAGACAAGAGAACAATGCAAACAATTAACACAGCAAAAAGCTGGTTCTTCGAGAGGATCTACAGCATTGACAGACCACTGGAAAACCTAGCCAAGGAAAGGAAGGAACAAACATCAGTAGCCTGGATGAGGGATGGAACTGGGGAAATCATAACGCACCATGACAAGTTAAAAGGATAATCACAAAGTACTATGAAAGTATGTGTTCTAATGAATTCAACAATGTGGACAAATACTTGGAAAAGTAATCCTTCCCTAGATTTTCCCAGATACCAGTCAAGAACCTCAACAGACCCATAGCAAAAGAAGAAATAGATATGACTATCAAGAAACTTCGAACAACAAAAGATCCCAAACCAGACAGCTTCCTAGGAGAAGTCTACCAAGCATTCAGGGAAGAGCTGACACCAGTCTCCACAAATTATTCCAGAGCATAGAAAAAGATGGCAAACTCCCAAACTCATTCTATGAAGCCAAAATAACTTTGATAAGCAAACAGGGCAAGGAACTCATAGGAATAATGAACTACAGACCAATATCTCCAGTGAACACAGAGCAAAAATCCTTAACAAAATATTGACCAATAAAAGACAAAAGTATGTAAAAAAAAAATCATCCATCATCATCAGGTGGGATTAATTCCAGGGATGCAGGGATAGTTCAGCATTTGAAAGTCGATCAACATAATCCATCACATTGATAAGAAAAAGGATAAGAACCACATGATAATATTGATAGACTCAGAAAAACCATATTGACAACATCTAACACCCATTCCTAATTAAGGCATTCTAGAAGTTAGGAATGGAAGGAAAATCCCTCAAGTTAATACAAGCTATTTATGAAAAGCCAACAGCCAACATCATAGTCAATGGAGAAAAGACTAAAACAATCCCACTGAAAAAGTGGACAAGACAAGGATGCCACTTGTCCCCACTTTCATTCAACATCTTACTGGAGGTCCTAGCTAACAATAAAAGGCATTGGAAGGACATTAAAGGTATCTGACTGGGAGAGGAGGAGGTGAAACTATCGCTACTAGCAGATGACATGATTCTAGACATTGAAAATCCCAAAAGCTCCAAAACAAGAGTGCTAGCAGTGATAGAGGAACATGGAAGAGTGGCAGTATACAAGATCAATAAACAAAAGTCTATTAACATGCTATATACATCAGATAAGACCATGGAAGAGGAGCTCAAGAACCCAATATCCTTCACAATAGCCAATTACAAATGGAAATACCTAGGGATATATCTAAACAGAAAAAAAACCAAAAGACTTATACAAGGAAAACTATGGGACCCTACTACAGGTAATCCAAAGCAACCTCCACAAATGGCAGAATATCCCATGCTCATGGATCAAAATACTCAATATAGTAAAGATGTCAATCCTACCCAAGGCACTATATAAGTTTAACACTACCCAATTCAAATACCAAAAACCTTCTTCAAAGAATTGGAAAAACTGCCCATCAATTTCATATGAAGAGGGAAGAAGCCCAGAATTAGCAGAGAACTCAATAAATACAAAGTTGGAGCGCTCACATTACCTAACTTTAACACTCATGTACAGCCACAGTGGTCAAAAGAGTATGGTAATGGAATAATGACAGTTGGACTAATGGAAAAGAACAGAAAACCCAGAAATAAAACCATATGGACCACATGGGTTCAAATAGCATCACGTGGGAGATGGATGCCCTCTTCAACAAGTGGTGCAGGAAACAATGGATATTCACTTACAAAAAAACTGAAACAAGACCCTTACTTCACACCATGCACAAGATCAAACTCAAGGTGCATCACAGACCTAGAAGTAAAACCCCAAACTATCAGGACCATCAACAAAGGAATTGGGACAAACCTAAGAATCTCGATGCAGAGAACACAGAGGCTAACTGAAATAGAGAAGGGTACACACGGAGATTAAACTGAAATAGACAAGTGGGATATACTAAACATAAAACACCTGTGTGCTTTGAAAGACTTCACCAAGAGAGTAACAAGAGAACCCACAGACTGGGAGAGCATTTTTAGAAATGACACAACAGACAAAGGGTTTATTACTAAAATTTACCATACCACACTTAATCCCTTGAGGAAGTGGGCAGAAGACCTGAACAGAGGTTTCACTGGGGAGGAGACCCAAATGGCCAATAAACTTAAGAGAAAATTCTCCCAATCATTAGTCATTGGAGAAATGCAAATTAAAACAACCATGAGATACTACCTAACACCCTTGAATATAGCCCAAATCAGAAGATCAGAGAGCAACAAATGTTGGAGGAGTTATGGCTAGAAAGGAACTCTCCTCCACTGCTGGTGGTCATCTAGATACTTACAACCACTGTAGAAAGCGACCTGGCAATATTTAAAGCAAACAGAAATTGAGTTACCTTACTACCCAGCAATCCCTCTACTGAGGCAAGAAATAGACCACGACCAATCGTCTGTGCTCCAATGTTTACTGTGGCATAGTTCACAATTGCAAGGAATTGGAAACAACCTAAATTTCCATCAATAGACAAATGTATTAGAAAACTCTGGCACATACACACAATGGAGTACTACACATTCCTAAAAAGCACTGATGATCAGATGAAGCACATCATCTCATGGGAAGAATGGAGAAAATTATGCTAAGCGAAGTAGCCAATCACAAAATACAGCATGAGTCTACTGAGGTAAGTGTAATCAGCACTGTCTGTATAGAAGAAAAGCCACTTATCTCGAACTATAGTGGTTGAGGTACAGGCAATCAGGTGGGGGACAGATCAAATCCAAGGATATACATATCATCTGTGTTAGTCCGGAAAGACTAGAAAAACAAATTCATAGACACACATGTGTATATAAGAAAGAGATTTATATGTAAATATATTTATATATGATGATGGGGAAATAGGTCTATGTGCATATATTTGTAAGTTTCATATTAAGGTAGCAGATGGACATTGGGCCTCCACTCAAGTACTTCCTCAATGCAAGAATACTTTGTTCGATTAAACTGGCATTCCATGATGCTCACCTTCCCAACACAATCACTGAAAACAAATGGATGCATAAGCAAATGTGGTGAAGAAAGCTGATGGTGCCCAGCTATCAAAAGATATAGTGTTCGGGTTCTTACAGACTTGAAGGTAAATAAGCGGCCATCTAGCTTAGAAGCAACAAAGCCCACACAGAGGAAGCACACCAGCCTGTTTGATCATGAGGTGTTGAAGGGATAAGGTATCAGGGAGCAAAGAAAAAAAATCATATCATTGTGAATGAGGGGAAATGCAGAGTGGGGACCCAAAGCCCATCTGTAGGCAACTGGACATCCTCTGACAGAAGGATCATGGGGAGGAGACGAGCCGGTCAGGGTGCAGTGTAGCAACAATGAAACATAAAACTTTCCTCTAGTACTTAAATATTTCCTCCCATCTGCCCACTATCATGATCCCAATTCTACCATACAAATCTGGCTAGACCAGAAGATGTACACTGGTACAGATAGAAACTGGAAACACAGGGAATCCAGGACAGATGAACCCTTCAGGGCCAGTGGTGAGAGTGGCGATACTGGGAGGGTGGAGGGAAGGTGTGGTAGAAAGGCGGAACCGAATAGAAGAATCTACATATAACCCCCTCTCTGGTAGATGGACAACAGAAAAGTGGATGAAGGGAGATGTTAGACAGTGTAAGACATGACAAAATAATAATAATGTATAAAGGGTTCATGAGGGAGGTGGTGTGGGGAGGGAGAGGAAAAACTGAGTAGCTGATACCAAGGACTCAAGTAGAAAGCAAATGGTTTGAGAATGATGATGGCAACAAATGTACAAATGTGCTTGACACAATGGATGGATGGATGAATTGTGATGAGTTGTGCGAGCCCCCAATAAAATGATATTTTTAAAAAAGAGCTTTATATACAAGAGCAATTGAATATTGAGAAAACATCCCAGAGCAATTCCATAAGTCTGATAGTTGTCCATATATCTTATACCTATCTATAAAGTCCTCTTTAGACTCATGAAACACATGCAATGACACTGAATGCAGGAAGATCACAGGCCATTAGGTGGCAAGTCTTGTGGATCCAGTGGAGGTGTAAACATCTCAGCGATAGCAGGGGTCTCTATGTGGTTCCTCCAGCTCAGGGCACTAGTGTAGTTCCATGTGTCTTATCAGCTGCAATGTCTCCCAGAGAGTAAACCAAGAGAGACAAATCTCCAAGCTCCAAGGAGGAATACAGGAGTTCCCAGAATCCTCAGGAGAAGGCCATGACCACACAGAGGCCTCATTGGCTATGACTTGATTGACAGGCTAGACTCCACTCCTTCACTCTTAATCCTCTCAAATTGACAAATGATTATATAACCACCACACATCCCAACACAAAGAAGGGGAAGGGGGGAGATTAGGGAAAAAATGAAAAAATAAAAGAAGGAGATGATGGCATCTGGGGAGGAGGGCATTAAACATCCCAGGAGAAGGGTATTGTTTATGTCTCCACAGAAATGGGAGTGTGAGTGCAGACCCCACCATGGTGTGCCAAATCTTGAGGGCAACATAACCACATGGAGCAACTCATGAACAGAGAGATCTACAGGGCTGGCCCCAATCAGAGACAAACTGACTCCATCCCTAGAAGTATGTGCTACAGTGGGCAACACTATACGTACAGGTTGGGGAGAGGGGCTGGCCTGCAGTACCCACATGGAAGCAAACCAAGAAACAAAAAGAGAGAGTGAGTGGCTAGACCCTATACTGGAATCCCAAGCCTTGAGGATGACATCCCTGTGCAGAGCTGCTAAGGCACAGAGAGGACTGTAGAGCCAACAAGAGCTCCAGACATGTTGTCCCTGACTGGAGTATTCTGCAATAGAGGACAATACTGGGGATACATGGAGGAGAATGAATCCGGTCTGAACACCCCACAGTGGGGCTAACCACGAAAATAACAAACAGATCAGCAATGAGAGTAAAATAAAGCCAAAAAGCCCCTGAGGAGCTCCTAAAACAGATTTCAGGCTAGGAGGGGTAGTTCCCAGAACCCCTCAGGACCAGTGGGGGAGGTAGTCATAAAGGTCAGTAGACAAACCTGGAATTAGGTATGTCTTTATGGTGTGTTTTTTTTTTCTCTTTTCCTTCAATCTTTTGTTTTCTTTTTGTTTTGTCTCTGTTATTTTTGTTTTGCCTACCTATATAAGTTGGGCATGGGAAGTAAGCCCTAGGAGAAGGCAATGGAACCGACAGTTCCTGAGGGACTTGGTGGGTGGGGGGAGAGGATAAGGGAGAGGTGAGCAAACAACTCCATAAACAGGGGAACAACTAGGGAATTAACATCAACAATGAGGAGGGTGTAGAGATACTGGTGGTGTTAGATCAACAGCAATCTAGCTGAGAGAATCACTAAGACACAGAAGGGCAAGCTTGATGGTGGGGCAGGAGGAAGGTAAAGCAAAACAGGAAAGATCTAGGAAACAAATCTATGGATAGAGATAAAAACATAGGTGTGAAGTGTGTACACAAGTAAATATATTGTTAAATAAAAATAGAGGTATTGGCTTATTTACATGGCAATACATTGAGGAAGTGGACAGACTTTGGGTTTCTACTTAAGCCCTCCCTTAACACAAGAAGTAACTGGCATCCTGTGATGCTCACCTTCAGGACACCATTGCTGAAGGCAAAATGGGTGCATAAGCAAGAAAGCTGATGGTGCTCAGCTATCAAAAGATATAGAGCCTTGGGTCTTAAAGGCTTGAAGTTAAACAAGTGGCCATCTAGCAGAGAAGCAACAAGCCCACATGAAAGAAGCAACACCAGCCTGTATGATGATGAAGCATCAACAAGATCAGGTATCAGGCTTCAGAAGACTCAAAACAAACAATCATATTGATTCGAATGAGGTGGGGTAGAGTGGAGACCCGAAGCCCATCAGTAGACAATTGGACATCCCCTCACAAAAGGGTCACAAAGAAGGGATGAGTTAAAAAGGGTGCAGTATAGCACCAATGAAACACACAATATTCCTCTGGTTGTTTGAGACTTCCTCATCCCCCACCATCATGTCCCAGTCCTACCTTTCAGTTCTGGCTAGACTGGAACATGCACACTGGTACAGATAAGAGCTGACACATGGATTCTAGGTCAGAAGAAAAACAAACCTCAGGAACAGAAATGGGAGAAATGCCAGGAGGGTAGGGGGAAATTGTGGGGAGAAGGGGAGGCAGGGGGATGCCTAACCCCCACCCCCAGGGGGACGATCAACAGAAACATGGGTGAATGGAGACAGTGGTCAGTGTAAGATATGAAAATAATAATTTATAATTGATCACGGGTTTACAAGGTGGGGGAAGGAGAGTAAAAAGAGGAACTAATACCAAGGGTTCGATAGAAAGTAAATGTTTAGAAAAGGATGATGGCAACATATGTACAAATATGCTTGATACAATTGATGCATGGATTGTTATAAGAGCCCCCAATAAAATGATCTTAATTGAAAAAAATGTAAAGGAAAAAGAAAAGAATATGTACTTAATCCTAAGGACAATGGGAAGGCTTTGAAGGCTAATGGGGAAATTTGAAGGGGTTTACTAAAAGAGTGAATGAATAGGGACCTGACTTAAAGAAGTAGCTCTGCTCCCAGAGGCAGGTGCACTAAAAGGAGACACCGCAGAGGAGGAACCCACTGGTCCACTGCTGCAGTGGCGGTTGGGAACGGTCGGGACTGTGCAAGTTGCAGTGTGGGCGCAGAAAAATGGGCATATTCAGAAGTCTGAATATTGACCCTAACATAATTAATTTAGAAATACAAAGTAGAAAAGGTTCAGAGGGAGTTAGAAATCAACGATGAGTCTCAGCAACTAACTGGATATTATTTCCATTTAAGAGGGCGTGAATGCTGTCTGCAGAGTAAGATTCTATTTCTTCCTAGTTTGGGCTGCATGACCTTGAATATTTTATTTGACCCTCAGCAAGATGTAAGCTTAAACTTTAATTTTCCTGCCCATAAAATGGGGATAATTAATACTTTTAAATGGATAAGAAGAAGGAATGACATAATACTGGCAAAAAAAAATGTTAAGCAAAACTCAAACTCACTACCATCAAATCAATTCCAACACAGAGTGACTGTATGTTAAGCAATGTTTTTGTGGGAAAGCAGAGTCTCCCCTAGGACTGTATTTATCATAACTACTCTGACTCATATTAACCTTAAAGGATAGAGTCGGACTGTCTGAGTCTCTGAAGCCGTAAGTCTTTGCAGGAACAGAAAGCTGATGAAAGTGTGTTTCTTTCTTTCTTTGTTTTCCCCTGATCTCTGGAATCTGTGAATATGTTACTTTGCATGGGAAAACATAATTAAGGTTGCAGATGAAACTAAGGTTGCTAATTAGTAGATCATCACATGGGCAGATTATCCTAGATTACCAATTGGGCCTAACATAATCACAGAAGCGCTAATAAGTGGAAATGGGAGGGAGCAAACAGAAAGCTGATGGATATGATCCAATGTTCTTGACTTTGAAAATGGACGGAGAGGTTCACAAGCCATGAAAAGTGGGACAAGAAAGGACAAGACATGTATTCATTTTCCTAGCTCCTCCAGAAAAGGATGGAATTCTGCCAACACCTGATTTTGGCCCCATGGGAGCTATTTCAGATTTGTCGTTCCAGGAACTCTAAGATAATAAATGTATGTTTTACTGAGCCACTAAATTTTTGGAGGTTTATTACAGGAGCACAGAAAACTAATATCAACTATAACCAATTGTGATAGCCTGGGTACATTAGAGAAACAAATCTACAGAAGCTCATGTATAAGAGAGAGTTTTATATAAAGGTTAAGTGTGCATCAAGAAAACATCCCAACCCAGTGCTGCCCAAGCCCACAAGT
>NW_022103906.1:92296941-92309953 GCF_000313985.2 Echinops telfairi | reverse complement strand
CCACATCCTCTTTTTGAAATAGGGAACAAAATCCAAAATGAATACTTATCCTAGTAAAACGTCCTAGTTTCAAATAACAGTCTTACTTCCTGTTGATTCTTCCCAGATGAATGCTATCCCCCGGACCTTCTTTGACATACTTGAGCATTATCCATGAGCAATTTGGGCTGTGAGATCAGTTTGCTATTAACTGAAGGACTGCCACTCGTAACACGAGCCAGTTCCATGGGAGAAAGATGAGGCTGTCTACTCCCATAAAGGGTCACAGTCTTAGAAACCCACAGGGGCAGTCCTACCCTGCCCTAGACAGTCATGATGAGTCAACATTGACTCCATGGCAGTGAGTTGTTGAGATTACCCGGCCCTCTCCCCTTTCCTCCAAGAGGCAATTCTGCTGTTTGTGAAAGTGGACATCATAAATCAACAATATAACTCCTGGGAACAAATTTTTGAGAATATCAGGTATCAGGAAGGAGGACCATGGAAAGCAATTCATGCTTGTGTGAAGTGCTTCCCAAGTGGTCTCACAGCAAAAAGTTTACTCACAAGGTGAGTACTGTACGGAAAATGTGTAAAATAGCCGTCACTCAATGAAAAGAATAGTCTGTCTTGGCTCTGTCCAAAGCCAGTGTTTTCCTGGACAAGGCACTTCTCACAACCTCATCTGTGAAATGGGAATGATCATTCTGCTCCTGCTTTCCCAACAGATTGCTGAGAGGATTAAAGAGCGGAGCATGAGAGAAAGCAATGTGTATGCAGAAAAGCACAATGCCTCTACCATTGACCCTCATTAGCTCACAGGCTCCCCAGAGTAAATGTGTCCGTCCTCCAGAGGCCACAGAGCTGTCTGGTGGCAAGATAGATCACATACACACATATCACCCATTCTTCTCTTCGCTTCTGTATTTTCTTATGTCCCGCTCCAAACACACCCTTCCCCACCAGCCCCCTTTTAATCAACTACACACTTTGATCACTATGTTGCCTCCTTGTTAAATAGATCTGAAATTCATTTATTAGCAAACTGATCTCACAGCCCAAATTACTAAGGGATAATGCTCGAGCAATGTCTAAGAAGGCCCGGGGGCTAGCATTCATCCAGGGGGAATCAACAGGGAGCAAGGCTGTTATTTGAAACTAGGACATTTGACTGGGATAAATATTCATTTTGGATTTTACTCCCTATTTGAAAAAGAAGATGGGGGAGTGGGGATACACTATCAAAGTGCTAAGAGCGAATTTCTTTGGCGGCGCTCCAATAATATGTTCATAACGAATCCAGTGATGACTTTCTAAAAGTATACACTGACAGTCCATTTCAAGGTTTTGTTTCATTTTATACAGCTCATTTTGCCTTCACACAACCTCGTTCTGAGACTCAGGTTGGATAGTGATCAAGATAGATAGACACACTGCTTCCCCATGAAATGACTCCTGCTTTGTATATACGGTTTCTCTTCCAATCTGTGCTTCCTCTGTTTTCCAATCTGGAGCTTTGGAAAGGTGTCCTGTTGGTCCATTTCCAGCAGCACCAAGCAGAAAAATGAGGAGAGCGATTACTTCCAAAGTTAAGCTGTGGTACCAAATCTGCTCAGAGAGGTAGCACAGACACAGGGAAAATGAGCCTGTTGCAGAGACAAATTCTGGAAGCAGACCCAGGCAGAGAAATGACATTTTTCAAAGAATGGAGCCATTTGGGGGAGCTCGGCTGTGACACAGACATGTGAGAAGTGTCTCCCACCTGATACCATGAAACTTAGGTGGGTAGGACTTTGCTAGACACCCAGGAAGCAGGAACCGATCTGACTTCCAGGCAAGTTCAGAAGGCATGCTAATTATCCTTTTCTGAAAATGTACTCTTGGTCACTGTGCACACCCCAATTGCCTATAGACGCCCATTGACATTGACTAATACTCCTGTAAAGATTTATAGTCTCTGAACCCCACAGGAGCTATTCTATTCTGTCATAGAAGGTTGTTATCCATCGGAATCAACTTGTTGGCTGTGAACTTGATGTGTTAGTACAGGTTGATGAAAGAAATAAATCCAGGGACAGACACACACACACATACACACTATATATATATACATATATATATATATATGAAAGATCTTTATATCAAAAAACATTTGTATATTCAGAAAACAGCCCAGCCCAGTCCAGTTTAAGTCCATAAGTCTGATATTAGCCCATATGCCCAACACTAGTCCATAAATTCCTCTTCAGACTCACACAGTATATGCAATGAAGCCAAATTCAGGAAAATCATGGGACTGTGGGTGGCAAGTCTTGTGGATCCAGTGTTGGTGGAGGCACCTCCAGGGCTCTGGCTACCATTGCTGTGGCTCCATGTGGCTTGTCAACAGGAAGGTGAAGCAAAGAGTGAGTATAGCCAGGCTCCCAGGAAAAAGAGAGGAAGCTCCCAGAATCCTCATGAGAAGGCCACACCTCCAATGAAGCATCAATACGCTGTCACCTGATTGACAGGCTAGACTCCACCCCTTCACTCTTAACATCCTCAAGTTGACACGAGATTATGTAACTGCCTCACTTGGTTTTTGAGTTTCTCCCTGGGAGGATCAATTATGTCAGATAAACCATGGGTTTAATCAGAACGTGAAATCAGAAGAGCTTTCCATGATCAGATAGTTTAACATTCTCATTTGAATAAATCCCAGACACTTCCAGCTAGGGAGTTGCAGAGCATGGCCAGTCACATGCCTCCTCCCCCAGGGGGCTCAGCTTTCTCAGTCTAATTGCACCAACTGAAAGGAATGGCTGTGAATCCCAGAGGGAGCAACTAGTGGGGAGGAAGGGAATAAACTTCCCAGAGTCACCCTAAAAAAGCCCCACCAACTGCAAAGGGAAGTCCCCCACATAATGAAGTTAATTGATACAAATGGAGTAGGTCTCTAGAAAGGTATTCAGAATTGCACTTTAAAGCCCAAGAACTGTGTCATTTCTCTGTATTCAGGATCATAGAGAAAATCCCAAGAGGACTCTTTTGCTAAGTTGGCAGGTAGTTTGTACCTCAGGTAACTCTTTCACCTGTCAGTCACGATTCCACCATGATGGCCCAGGCCCAGCTCACTGAGAACTCGGTCTTAGAGCTCAGGATCCAGGTTTGTTTGTGAGAGTGCTGCTGTCTTGAGGATAAACCTTTCAGGAACATGCTTCTGCTTTCCCAGTCCTCTGAAGACAACCTGGCTCTCCCAGGTCCCCAGCTAGCATCTAAATCTGCTCCACTCTGCAGGGAAGGCTAAGATCTGGATAGAGCAAGTGGTTAAACAAACAAGCACATCAATGTCTTTTACCCCCAGCCTCCCCACAGTTCCATGTTCCAGCTAGTGAACGTACACTCATGGTGACTACATGTGTGCCTGAGTAAACTGCTCCATTGACTGGCTTGTCAATCACTGATTCTTCAGAAGTAAATCACCAGCCCTTTCTTCTGAGCATCCTCTCAAACACAAAAGAGCCACATTCACAGCCACTGAGCTAATTCTCATTCATAGTGACCCTATTGGACAGAGTAGAAGTAACACATTATGTTTCTGAGGCTGTAAATCTTTATGGGAGCTGAAAGCTTCAATTTGTTCCTATGGGGCAGCTGGTGAATTTAAACTGCTGACCTTATGATTAGCAGCCAAACTCAAGGCCCACTGCTCTATTCTCTAGGTTGAATCAAACCTCCAACCTTTCAATAGCAGCCAAGCACTTTAACTGTTAAACTATAAAGCTCATTGTCTATTTATGTTGCCGAATATGCTGTTTGCTCTACCAGGTAATTCTTTCCAAAACATTCTCTCTCCTCCCCACTAATCTGCTTGGCTAACCCTTCCTCAACAATTATTTCCTCCCTCCCGGGCAGCCAAGAATGATTGTGGAACCCTTCATTCACGCTCTCACTGCAGTATCTCTGGTATTCCTTTGTAATGGATTCTTGGCCTGTCTGTATCAGTGTTGATCTGTGATCTCCTGTCCCACAAGAACTTTGTATTTCTCATCATAGCCCACCTCCTGCCATATTCGGTGCTGCATACATATTGGTTGAGCTGAACAATGAATGAATGACTAACTCAAGTCATAAATTCACCTAGGGGCAATTAAGGTGGGTCTTCTGTGTCTGAGAAAATTATGGATCCTATTGGCCTAAGACAAAATTTAAAGGAAATGGCCCACTCCAGAGACCTCCTACCCTCATCATACATGTAGGTAGATATGTACTCCTAAGAGTACTTTTAAAAACGGTGCTAATGTAGACTTAAGGGTAGACATCCAGTCGAAGGCCATTCAATTATAGTTAAACTAAAAATCAGAGAAGTGTCAAGGGTGGAGGAAAGTCACACTTAAATTGTGCTTAATTGAGGCAAATAAATAATCAATACGGATGGTATTCCCCACCTGTCAGTTTGTCAGACTGTGATGGCTTGCATGTTGCCGTGTGGTTGGAAGCTGTGTCATTGATATTTTAAATACCAGCAGGAATTTCCATGATGAACAAGTTTTAGTAGAATTCTCCAATGACTAAAAACTAGGAAGAAAAGCTTGGTGCCATACTTCTAAATATTAGCCAAAGAAATACTGTGAAGAGTAACAGAAATGTGTGACTCGCTTGTAGGAAGGGTAGATTGCTTGAGGAAGTATCATATTTATTGAAGTAGAGGGCAAAGGAGATCCTTGAAGTGATGACTCACAGAGTAGTCCTAACAATGAATTCAAACATGCTGGCAATTGTGAGAATGACACAGTACTAATTAACATTTTGTACTGTTGTGCATAAGGTCAGCATAAATCAGAGCCAATGAGACTGCAAGCAGTTCTCTAACTACCTGATTGCTTATCAACTTCTATCTATCCATCAAGTATCAACTCATCTATCTGTGTAGCTACAGATGTTATATATTCCATACAATGAAAATGCTAGTACTATACTATAAAACCAATAAGCCACCTTTTAAATAAAGAGTGATGTAGGCTTGTATTACAAATGGCACTAGAGGACAACATATAATACAAAATTTAAACACATCTTCCAGGACAAGGAAAAACTCTCAAAGAATGTACCATAAAGACACCCAAGCCTGCAGAAAATCCTTGCTGACTCAATATGGTCAGAAGACCAACATCCACCAAGCACAAGCAGGAGACCAACTCCACCCAGAAGTCAACGCACCAAAAACAATTACCAAGATAGCATGGCCTCAGAGGAAAAAGAGGGCAAGAATGAAGACCCACACACAAACACAGCACACTGATGTCAAGGGAGATAGGAAAACACCCAACACAAAAACTGCAAAATGACAGCAATTAATCCACAGATGGTGATAACTCTGAGTATAAATGGCCTCAACTCACCCATTAAAAAGCAAAGGTTATCAGACTGGCTCAGAAAACAACCCATCAACCTGTTGCCTGCAAGAAACACAACTTAAGCTCACAGACAAAAATAGACTAAAAATAAAAGGCTGGAAGAAAATATACCAAGCAAAAGACAACTTAAAAAAGGCAGGGGTTGCCATCCTAATTCCCAACAAAATTGACCTCAAGGTGCAAACCATAATAAGAAACAAGAAAAGGCATTATGTAATGCTCAAAGGATCAGTAGACCAGGAAACAGTGAATATATTATGCACCTAATGAGAGACCTATAAAATATATAAAGCAAACTATTAAAAAGATGAAAAAAGAAATCACAGACACAACAATCATAGTAGATGACTTTAATATACCACAATCAGAGAAAGATCCCTGGGAAAGATGCTCAGCAAGGAGGCTATAGAGCTAAACATTACAATTAGGCAACTGGATCAGACACACATTTATAGAGCTTTTCATCCAAATGCAAAAAAATTCACATTCTTTTCAAGTGCACATGGTTCATTTTTTAAAAATAGATCACATGCTGAGACACAGGTCCAGCCTGACTAAATTCAGACACATAGAGATTGCTCAGATATCCCTCCCACATTACCACTCCATAAAGCAGGACATCAAAAAATGAATAACCAGAAAAACAAGGTCAAACAATTAGAAAATGAATAACGATCTGATGTGACAAGAATGGGTACTGGCCCAGATTAGAGAGGAAACTAGGAAGTTCCTAGAAACGAATGATAATGAGAACACAATATACCAAACATATGGATACAGCAAAAGCAGTTATCGAAGGAAGTTTGATAGTGATTAATGCATATATGAAAAAGGAAGAGAGTTTTTTTTTTTTTTTTTTTTTTTGGAAGAGAGCTTTATGATTGATACTCTGTTAAAAAACAAGAGAACCCACAGACTGGGAGAGCATTTTTAGCAATGACAAAACAAACAAAGGGCTTATTACTAAAATCTACCATATCCTCCCAACCTGCAAATAGAGGAATACAGTTAACCCCCCAAGGAAGAGGACAAAAGATGAACAGAAGTTTCATAATGAGGAGACCTGAATGGCCAATAAATATATGAGAAAATTCCCCTAATCATTAACCATCAGAGAAATGCAAATTAAAACAACCATCAGATATCACCTAACACCCTTGAGGATAGCCCAAATCAGAAGATCAGAGAGCAACAAATATTGTCAGGGATGTGGTAAAATAGAAACTTTCCACTGCTGGTGGTCCTGCACATACCTACACCCTCCGTGGAAAGCAATCTGGCAATATTTAAAGTAAATGGTAATGAACCTACCTTATGACCCAGCTATCCCTCTTCTGGGCATATACCAAGAAGAAGAAAGAAACAGACCATGGCCAATCATCTGTACTCCAATATTTATTGTGGTGCAATGCATCACTGAAAAGCACTGCTGACCACATGGAGCACATCGTTTCATGGGAAGAGTTGGAGGCAATTCTGCTAAGCGAAGTTAGCCAATCACAAAAGGACAAGTACAACATGAGTCCCCTGAGGACTCATAATCAGCACAGCACATATAGAAGAAAGGCCACTTAGCTCATGAGGTAGAGGCAGTTGGGTGGGGGACAGACCAAACTCATGGATGTGCATGTTATTCCAACCCAAAGAACAGGAAAGGGAGGAAGTGGGAGGGAGGTGGGGGTGGGTGGTTAAGGGAGACAATGTCACTGGGGGGTGTGGGGTGGAGCACTAACCCACCCAGGGGGAGAGTATTGGTTATGTCTCCAGAGATTTGGGAGTGTGCATGCAGACCCCACCATGGCGCACCAGACCTTGAGGGCAATGTAACCACATGGAGCAAGTCATGAAAAGAGTGGGCTACAGGGCCAGCCCCAATCATACCCAAACTGACCCCCTCCCTAGAAGCATATGCTACAGAGGACAACTCTAAACCTACAGGTTGGGGAGAAGGGTCAGCATGTCATGCCCAAATGGAAGCAAACCAAGAAGGAAAGAGTGAGTGAGGACCTAGACCCCATATCAGCATAGCAAGCTCGGAGGATGATGTCCCTGCACGAAGCTGCTAAGGCACAGAGATTGTAGGGCTGACAACAGCTCGGGACATGATGGTCCCTGACTGGAGCATACTGCAACAGAGGACAATATGGGGGACACGCAGTTGGGAGTTAGTCCAGTCTGAACCCCCCACAGTGGGGTGAACCAAGAAGGGAATACAACAGATCAGCAACTGGAGGCACAGAGCCCCTGAGGAGTCCCCAAAATAGACATCAGGCTAGAAGGGCAGTTCCTAGAAGTCCCCCAGTACCAGTGGGCAATAGTCATAAAGGTCAGCGGACAGACCTGGAATTATGTGTGCTTCTTTGTTTGTTTTTTTGTTAGTTATTATTATTTATTTTTCCCCTCTTTGTATTCAAGCTTTGTTTTCTTTTTGTCTTTCTCTGTTATTGTGGGTTTGCCTACCTATGTAAGACGGGCATGGGAAGCAAGCTTGAGGAGAAAGCAATGGATCAGTGATTCAAGAGGAACCTGGGGGGCAGGGGGGGGCGGGGGAAGGGAGCAGTGAGCAAACAAGCCATAGACAGGAGAACAACTAGGAAATTAAAATCAACAATGAAGAGAACATGGAGATGGGGGGGGTCACGGGGGTTGGGGCAACAGCAATCTAGCTGAGAGAAATTACTAAGAGGCAGAAGAAGGGCAAGTGTGATGGTGGGATAGGAGAAAGGTAAAAGGATACAGGAAAGACCTAGGAAGCAAAGCTATGGAGAGACGTATAAACATATAAAAAATAGGGACATTAGGCTATATACATATATTTATATGGCAATACACTGAGATAGTGGATGAACTTTGGGGTCTGCTCAAGCCTTACTTCAATGCAAAAACACTTTGTTCTAACAACCTGGCATTCTGTGTGATGCTCACCCGCCCAACAGGATCGCTGAAGACAAAATGGGTCCACAAGCAAATGTGGTGAAGAAAGCTGATGGTGCCCGGCTATCAAAATATATAGTGTCTGGGGTCTTAAAGGCTTTAAGTTAAACAAACAGCAATCTAGCAGAGAAGCTACAAGCCCACATGGAAGAAGCACCCCATCCTATGCCATTATGAGGTATAGAAGGGATCTGGTACAGGCATCAGAAGACCCAAAACAAACAAACAAAAACTATGTTGCTGAGAATGAAGGGGTCAGAGCAGAGACCGCAAACCCTCTGTAGACAATGGAACATCCCCTCACAGAAGGGTCACAATGAAGGGATGAGTCAATCAGGGCTCAGTATAGCACAAATGAAACACAC
Organism: Echinops telfairi; assembly: GCF_000313985.2. Taxonomy (NCBI): domain Eukaryota; kingdom Metazoa; phylum Chordata; class Mammalia; order Afrosoricida; family Tenrecidae; genus Echinops; species Echinops telfairi. The sequence continues at coordinate 92,301,279 of NW_022103906.1, read as the reverse complement.
AATATTCCTCAGGTTCCTTGAGGCCACCCCACTATCATGACCCCAGTCCTGCCTTTCAGTTCAGGCTACACTGGAGCATGTACATGGGTACAGATGAGAGATAAGAGCTGACAACACAGGGAATCCGGGAACAGAAATGGGAATAGGGATACCAGGAGGGGAAGGGGAAGCAGAAGGGGAAGGGGGGAGAGGATGGGAGGAAGGTGGCAACCATGGCAATGATCGACACATAACCACCACCACCCAGGGGGACGAACAACCAAAACCATGGGGAAAGAGACAGTGCTTGGTGAAAGATATGAAAAAAATAATGATTCGTAATTTATCAAGGGGTCCTGAGGGTGGGAGGAGGGAGGGGAAAAAGAGGAGCTGATACCAAAGGCTCAAATAGAAAGTAAATGTTTAGAAAACAGTGATGGCAACCTATGTACAAATATGCTTGATACAATTGAAGTATGGATTGTTATAAGAGCTGTGAGAACCCCCAATAAAATGATCTTTTAAATTAAACAGAAGTCAATGTGCTCCTTGATGTTGTGTACACAGGGACCCTGTGTGCATCTTAGTCCTTCCTTGAAATTGACTGGTGTATTTACTTGCAAGAAGAGAGATCGGCGATCACCACCCTGAGGTCCTGACTCCACGGCCAGGGATTTTTGGTCACATGTAAAATTACATTACCAGAGGATAGCATTTTATTTTACCTAGAGAGGAAAACACTTTAAATCTCCATAAAATGTACCTGCTTGACTTGTGAATTTTCCTCTTTTAATGTTATGTGTTTTGTGAAGATTTACATAGTCAATTAGGTTTTCATTGAACAATTTCTGTACAACTTGTCCAGTGACATGGGTTACATTTTCTTTTCATTCCAAAAGAAAGCAGAATAGAACAATTTAAGTCTAGGTCAAAACAAATGAGAAAACGTTCAAGATCAACATAACTATTTCTGAATCATTCACTTTCTGATATCCTCATTCTGTGGGCGGGGCTATTACAATCCATAGTTTCTGATCAGCGAGGTCTGCAGTTCAAAATCACCAGTCTCACCGTGGGTGAAAGATGGAACTTTCTACTCCCGTAAAGAGTTACAGTCTCATAAACTCATAAGGACAACTCGATCCTGTCCTTACAGGGTTACTATGAGCCAGCATGGACTTGATAGAAGTGTGTTTAATTCCTGATTTGATCAATGGTTTAAGGGTGTTCAATGGAAGCTTATTTCCATATGGCTTTTCTTCAGAATAAAACTTCATAAATGGGTAAAAAGCATAATGTATTGTTAACAGTACAGGAGTTTGAACTGAGTTCTAATGACTAGTTGTTTCTCTCTGTGTGCACATCTTGAATAAGTCATTTCTTGATTGTGTTACTCTTGAGTATTGCTTTCCTCTTTTATAAAACGGAGATCACTTTTCATACCGTTTCATTGTGGTGTCAGATTACAGATCTAAATTATCTTCACTAAATACTCTGTGAAGTTTTACTCTACTAATATTTACTGTTACTATTAAACAGAAGCAGAGAGAGAGAGAGAGAAAAGAGAAGAAAGAGATTGCTAAAAGGAGGAGTAAAGATAGTGCTACTGTTCCCTAAACTGGATTTCAAGGAGAAAAGGACAGAAAGAAGTGTTAGCAAACAACTAAAGAAATTGTCCCAAGAAACAGTGATCCAATTACCACGGACAGCAATGACCCAGGAGCTGAATCCTAGATATCAACACATAGCATGCTATAGCTGGAGGAACAGGAACTCCAAACATAATCTGATTTCTGCACTCTCCCTACATCTGCTTTTCTGAGGACCAATGATCATCTTGCTTTTTTACTATTGGAAAGTCTAGGATGTCTTAAAACTATTCTATTGTTGAGCCAAAGTACAGGAGAGTTTGTCCAGCCTAGAATTGTGTCACTAGCTTAAATCCCCAAGTCCTTTGCCCATCTGGGTTGGGGACTCACAAGGATTCTAGAATCTGGGAAGTAGGGACTGTAGGAAGCTTGAAGGAATGCATCTAAGAGCATTTTAGAGCAAAAATGCTTTACAGAATAAGGGGGGTGGAGGAAAGGGGGCCGGAAATCCAGGCTGCTCTGTCCCTAAATTTTGCCAAATAAGAGGCCTAAATCTCTCCCCAAGTTCCCTCAGGATTCAGCACGAATCATTATTTCTTGGAAACCATCACTACTATCTATATGAATCTCACTCTAACAAAGTAGGGTTGAGTCACTGCTGCCTCTTCACAGAATGACCCGCACCCTGCGGGGCAGACAGGTGACAGGATGGAAGATGTCGGCTGTGTGGAATGTGGACCTCAGTCAAAAAGCACTGCTATGAAATTATAGCATCCATTATTCAACTAAAATATCAAAATGTGAGGGTAATTTTTCTCTACATATCTTCCATCTAAGTTTGCATACTTCTTAATGACTCTACCCTTCTCTCAAATCCTTCCCAGGGCAAACCTGTGCCCTTTGGTTGAAATCCAGTCAAAATCAGTTTTTAGCATTGATATGGAACTCAGATTTTGTTCATTTTAAAGGTCCTTTGGATTTTTGGAAGTCTGAAAGGGCAAAAACAGGGATGTAAGGTGGTTGGAGTAAGGTTTCCCAATGATATTCTCATAGGACATCCCTTACTGCTCTCAAAGATTGAGTATGCACCATGGGGGAAAACAAAATTCATTAGCACAACTTTTTCTGACCTTTCCCCGTTAAGGCAGTTTCCAATTTTCTTAAAGCTTTTTGCTGATAATCCCTATGATCATCCTGGGTCCTTCCAGAAAATCTATCAAGATCGCTCCATTGGCACCCTCCACCTGAGCTGATTTCTCTGCCTTCAATATGAGTGGCCCAGCTGATCCCCTCAGAAACCACTGCTCTGATTGAACCTTTAACTGGAGGCATGTGAGCAAGGTGAAGGCGAGTGTATTACTGAGACAATTCCTCTGCAGCCATCCACTGATCTCAGACATACTTTATTTGGAATAAACCGATACATAAATGAAGTGAGATCCTAGTAGAAATGCTTTTTGCCTTACCCTTGTGTTTGAAAATGTAATAAAATTAAAATTGCCTTCTCTTTAAAAGCTACTCATTTACTGCCATTCAGTCGGTTCCGACTCATAGAGACCCTATAGGATATAGAACTGTCCCTGTGACTTTCTGAGACTGTCACTCTTTGGAGGAGTAGAAAGCTTCATCTTTCTGTTCAAACTGCTGTCCCTGTGGTTCGTAGCCCCATTTGTAACCCACTACACTGTGAAAACACTTAATTATAATGAACTCCTGCTATTCCATAGATAGCCAATAGCCGGAAACAAATGAGAGCAGGGCTGATGAGCCTTTGCACGCTCCCCAGCCACCACCATTCCCCATCCCACCCCATCCCACCCCACCACACACACAACCAGGATCAGTATTAGGTATATCAACCAGACTTGTCAAGCCATTGTATGTCCATGTGAAAGTCTATTTTCCATAAACATTGGAGCCATAGACACCTGTCAATAAGTCAGATGTGCACATCTGCTATAATTAGTTTCAGAGAAGTACACATTCTTAGAGTGCTGTGTGGGGAACAGAAGGAATTCTCTTAAGTTGTCTCCCCAAAATATGTACCAAACTTAGCTGCTTAAGAGTGACTCTGGGCAAAAGTAGGTCAGAGGTTATCCTCCTTAACATTGGCCATCTGTAGTGGCTAGACTATTAGTCTGACTCACCCTGAATAAGACCCACTCCCTTCTGATAAGGATAATGGTGGTCTATTCACTTGCAGACTTACCAGAGAGGTCAAACCCGCCCAAGGGTGACCAAGGTTAGTTAGCCATTATCAGCTGTTTAGATCAAGCAGATACCACTGTCTATTCCACAGCCAATGTGGGCACACCCCTAGGTGATTCCTCTCCTATTGATTGTATTGCCTATGTTAATATCCCTCCTGGTGACTCAGGCTATTGTCCACTATCAGGGAACTTGCATGCCTCCCAGAATAGTAATGGTCTGTTTTATTATGTGAGACATTAGAGCGATCAAACTTGTTCTAGAATGAATTGTATAGCCCCTTTCTGTGATGTATGATTACGATGCGTGGTTAGCAATAAATATCGAGGCTCCCTGGTACTCGGGAGGGTGGCCAGAAGGTGACTAAGGAGGACGAAGCAGCGGCTTCTTCTCTGACGGCTAAGCCCCCTCCACGAAGACCATCAAGCCGGGCGGAGGTGAGATTTGCTACCATGAATTGCGTCTGACTCCATTACTTGACTCTATCCTTTAACTCTCATGCTCTCTATGACTTTACTATAATCTCTACTTATTATCGCTGTACAATTGCGCCTACCAAACC
>NW_022103906.1:92292271-92296376 GCF_000313985.2 Echinops telfairi | reverse complement strand
GCAGGCAAGATGAGTTTCGGGCAGACGAAAAAACCGTAAGTGCAGCTGAGAAGACAGAGTTTGAATCAGGAGACAGCAGAGTTGAACCATGTGCCCCACCTGAATATAGTGTGGAGAATCACAATACGATCAAGCAAGCCAGTGCTGGAGGAGAAGAGGTCAGATCCAAAGAAAAACAAGCTGAGAGATTTAATGTAGAAAGTGATGCTAGGAAAGCAAGAAGCAAAGCACCTTTAATGTCGAGGATGGAGAGAAGTATAGCTCAAGAAGCAGATTTAGAATTCAGAATGGCTTATCCCGTTAGAATTATAGACAGGGAGCCTGATGATCAGCATCCTGAAGGGATTCAAGAACGGCGTTATACTGCCTTTCCCTTCAAGCTGCTGAAAGATCTTAAGCAGCTAAGTTTGGTACATATTTTGGGGAGACAACTTAAGAGAATTCCTTCTGTTCCCCACAGTGCTGCAACCTAGCTGGTCCTTAAAACCACACAAAAACTCAATCAACCATGAGACCACGTCATCGCTTGCTGAGTAGCACTCCTCCTGAGGGGTTTCAAGGTTGTGACCTTCAGCCAGCAGATTGCCAGGGACTTCTAGGAGTGTTGGAACCACAGACTTTGGGCAGCAGTTAAGCGCCTTATCATTTACACCACCCAGGAACTCCTTGGACCCATCTAGTCCTCATTCTACTCATGCACGTAGTCTCATTTGCCCTGGGAGAAATATCCGAATAAGAGCAACCTAGGCTCCTTATTCCAAGTCCCATACCCTTCCTACCTCTCTAATAATATTCAAATGAATTCATCTGAAGTAAAAGCATTTTGAACCAAATACATTTTAAATCAAGAACCTGATTTTGGCCTCTTTGTTTCTCTCAAAATCCTTACTCCTGTCTCAAGTTCCTCTGAAACCCAGGTTACTGACAAAGCAGCGAAAAAGGACAGAATTCTTTCCAGTTTGGGGAAGGAAAGGCTGAACTGAATTCAAATTGGCTTTAAATTATGAATGAAATGTAAATCAGCTTCCATGTTCACAGCTTCATTATACAATTACATGAGTAAAAGAAATCTCCCCAGAAATTTCTATACATGAGAAAATAACCGAAAATCATGCTGGAAAATTGAAGTCAAGAAATTGCCTGATGCTGTTAGCGTAGACCAAGCAAGAGGAAGTTAAAAGCTTCTGGATAGGTGAACACTACGTGACTGACATTGCATAAGTCACAGCTTGGCAGGGTCCCCTTGGTTAATTCAGAAAACCCAGAATGAGAATCCAGGAAATGCTTAGTATCAGTCTGGTGTCTGCATGTCTAAGCACTTACTTCTCTATTACACCATGTGATGTGATGTGTGTGTGTGTGTGTGTGTGTGTGACTGTCCTTTTGTAAAAGTAAATGGCTTTGGGAAGGCACAGACTGTGTTGGAAAGAACACTCAGCTGGAAGTCCAGAGGCAGAAATGCCAAATCTGGATCTTGGGAAATCGTTGAACTTCATACACTTACTTGCAAAGTCCCGGCTCCAAGACTCGATGCTTGGAATACACATCTAGGATTCGTGAGGAAATAAACATTGCCTTCCAGAGAAACTTCATATGCTTGTAGTCCAACGATTGAGATGTAAGCATTCTCTAGGACATCGAGAGATGAGTCTATTTGATTTGAAGAGGAATGTCACAAGAATGTCATTGAATTTGGGGTCACAGGAGTTCTAGTTGGACCACTAATTGGCTGAGTGGCTTTTAGCAAGCCACTTGAGGTGTCTGCCACCTGTCATGCATGCATTTTATTGGTAAATAGATTTAAGATATTGATTGACTACCATGTGGAAAATACCAGGGCATCCTATAAATGTAGGAGATTATTCATATCATCTTGATGCTCAGTGTGTGAAGCACCATTCATTGTATGGACCATCTGCAGAAATGGTAGGCATCACCAGCAACATCTGTGGTTATCATCAATGTGCAAATTGCTGACTTTCCAGAGCTCCTCAGGAAAATATAGCATGGGTTAAATGAGTTGATGCCAGTTAATTTTGTCTGCTCTGGATGTTGAATCCTGCATTTTGTTATATTACTAGCACATTGCTTTATATTATGCAAATGTGTATGCTCTTTGCAAACTGGCAGTAATTTACCAAGCTTAAAAAATCCCTGCAGTGGTTCTGTCCCCTGAGAGCAAATCATATGAGCAGTTCGGTTACTGACCTTTTCATTTGTCTGAACAAATAAAAAGAAAATTATTGACTTTGATTTTTAAATATTTACTTGCCTCCTTTAAAAGTAAATCACATAAATGGAAATATCAGATTCTTGTTTTTCTAGGATGTTTTGGAATTTCCCCCTACCCAAGTCTATTATCTTTTTTTTCTTTCTTTTTTTCCCCTAACCCTAACCCTACCTACCCAAGTCTATTTTCTCCAGCTTTTTAACAGTTTTTCTTCCACCAAAGAATGCATTTTTTTGTTATTTAAGATGTTATCTTCTTTAAAGTTGCTATTGAAACCACCTGACTACTCCCATGGACTTTCTACAAGCCTTGGGTAGCCACTGGGCTAGTTTTTGTTTATTTGCATTCTAAATGCTCTAGGAACGTTTAAATCAACTCTCCTTCGTGTACACTAGAGTACTTGTGTACACTAGAGTATTCAGATGGACCTTATCAATGAGCTGGAAATACCTGGCACAAGGGTCATTAATCAGTTGAGTCTGTTGTGATTAGATAATTAATAAAAGGAAAGGTACTTGGCAAAACACATTGATTTAACATTTTTAATTCCTTATCATGAATTAGTGAGTTGAATGTTAATGAGCAGTTTGGCTTCCCACTGTTTGATTTGGGGGTAAGGCGATAGTGAATGAAAGCAGTTTTCTGGAGCTTTCTGTGGTAGAAGTGAGTTGGGACCGACCTACCTGGTATGGGATCACAGGATGTAGGGTGTAAGCCATGACCTAGAAGAAGTCACTTGTCATCCCTGGCTTTCTGCTTACCCATCTCTATTTGCGGAGGCTTCAGCTGTGGCAAATAGGTCTGAGCCTCAAGCGATTTGAATTCACAGATGAATACAATTCTGCTAGTGTCACCAAAGAAGGGCAGGGCTGGAGGTGCTGTTACTAATTTTTAGTCTCCAAAGAAAGACATGAAAATATAATTTGAATGACAAAGATATAGAACAATCAGGTCTTAGGGAACAAAAGGAATGCTCTTTTAACGTCAAGAGAATTGATTTGATGACAATTTTACTTTTTTTTTTTCTTTCTTATTCCTTGAGGGTTGATTAAGGGTGTTCTGATACATCAAGATAAAAATATGTCAGTATACTTAGGAACTCCTAGGGCAAAACACTTCTAAGCACCACTAGAATACCGTAATTCTTTGAAATTTTATGATGCTCTAACCCACTGCCATCGAGTAGATTCTGACTCATAGCAGCCCTACAGGACAGGGTAGAACTGCCCCTGTAAGATTCTGAGAGTCTAACTCTTACGGGGGCAGAAAGTACCACCTGTAGCTCCTGGAGGGCTGGTGGTTTTGAACTGCTGACCTGGTGGTTGGCAGCCCAACGCTCAACCCCTACACCAACAGGGTGCCTTCTTTATAATACTAACAGATTTGAAAGATTCTTTTTGCTCTAAAATTCCATGTAACCTTATAATTTGAGATACTTCAGACCCACAATTATTTTCTTTATTACAGGCTTCTTTAAGTAGATTTCCTTAACTGAATGTTCCATTGACAGATACGGTTGATAAATGTGAAGGTCAATTCATATTTCCTTCACCTCAGTCACATGACTAATGTGATAACCAAAACTTCCAAGTCTTCTCCACATTCGTAATATAAGTACTCTCCTACCATCACCTACCTCAAAGCTTAATTTCTTTTTTAAAATGTGCTTAACAAAACTTTCTTTGCAAGGTGACATTTTTATTGAATTACAATATATTATCAAACTAGGAAACCATGTATTTTCTATAAAGTCCAACTAAGAATATTAAAAGATGCACCTTGGCCCGGCTATCAAAAGATATAGCGTCTGGGGTCTTAAAAGCTTGAAGGTAAACAAGCGGCCATCTAGCTCAGAAGCAACAAAGCCCACATGGA
>NW_022103906.1:92286968-92290706 GCF_000313985.2 Echinops telfairi | reverse complement strand
GGGGTTCATCTGTCCTGGGTTCCCTGTGTTTCCAGTTCTCATCTGTACCTCTGTGCATCCTCTGGTCTAACCAGGTTTGTAAGGTAGAATTGGGATCATGATAGTGTGGGGGAGGAAGCGTTTAAGAACTAGAGGAAGGTTGTGAGTTTCATCATTGCTATACTGAACCCTGAGTGACTCATCTCCTCCCCACGACCCCTCTGCAAGGGACGTCCAGTTGTCCACAGGTGGGCATTGGGTCTTCACTTTTGAGAAGCATCCTGGATGTACTTCCAAGAGAGTTGTTTGTCCTTCTGGCAGTTCATGGTACATGAAATATTCTTTGTCAACATCATCATTTAGGGCCGTTAGTTGTTCTTTAATCATTCTTATTCACTGCCCAGCTTTCACCTGACATATCTGCAAAACTTTTGTGATCTAGAGAGATTTAAATTATTTCCATTTCATAAAAAATGCTTAAAAGCTTAGATAACAGAAGTTGTTTGCTACTGTATTATAATATTTTATAAATATTAACTAAATAAAATTTAAAATATTGCATCAAATGTTTTAGACAGGAAGGATGAGATTGACGTTCTTTTATCATTCAGTTTGTAAAAACTCTGTTGATTCTGAATAATGCCTGATGAATTAACTTTGTAAAATATTATTTAATATTTCAGGAACAATGAATTCAAATTAACTTTAAAAAGAATGTAAATGAGCACCATTTGAGGTAAACATGATGTAAAATTATGCTACATTGATTCTGTAAGTTGTAATTCTAGTAATCTGTATATAATATGTATATTTCTCAGCACCTACCTTAAATTAGGATGTCTTAGAATAAGTAGTGTAATCTAATCAAAAGACCTAAATCATCATCTTATCCTTCCATTTTTTGGGAACTAGGAAACAGTAGATTCAAAGAAAAAATTATTTTACTTTTGAAAAAAATAATCACCTAGGATCATAAGATATTAGTACAGCAGCATGGGTAAGAAACATAGAAATTGTCCATTTTTGTCAAGTGGGAAATCTCTGCTTAAAATTTAGTGATGAAGGGCTAAAGTACTGCCTCTGAATTTTTCAGATGAGAGTTCGTGAATATCTTTTTAATTATATAGCAGATGTTTTGTAATATTTACAATGCACCAGGGACTGTACTCAATACCAGGTTTGCCCTGGTGATGAGATAACACATGTCCTATCCTCAGGGAGCAGCCAGGTCATCACAGTAAAGTGTGATACTTTCCACAGCAAGGAAACTACAGCATGCTTTGAGGGCACATAGGTTTTGTGGTGGGTTTTGCATTGGGCTGATAACTGCAAGGTCACCAGTTCAGAAACACCAGTCTCTTTGAGGGAAAAGGAGAAGAGTTTATCTTCCCATAAAGATTACAGTCTCAGAAACCACATGTAGAGTTCTACCATGTCTTAGAGGGCAGCGATGAGTCAGCATCGAGTTGCAGTGCGTTTGGGGCTTTGAGGGCACATGCCAGGGACAGTGACCTGAATCCAGAATATGAGGGGCACATCAGGAGGAATTAAGCCAAAACTTGACCTTCCGAAGATGCTACTATCTAAGAGGCACTGAGAAAGTATTGCAAGAAGAAAAAAAAGGGGGGGACATGTGAAAACTCCAAGAGATCCAAAGCCAGGAGAATACAATCATCCTATCTCTGTACAGCACATGGGTCCAAGAAGGAATAGATATTAGGCTTTACTGACACTGGGTGGGCAGGGGAAAGACAGAAAGTAGTGCACTGAAAAATCTTCCTTCAAATCAGCTCATTCTCTTTCAATGGTGCCGAATGAACACGTCGTTCTGACACCAGTGAGTCTGAATCAAAGCTGAGTGTCAACTGATCCCCTGTAGTAAAACCTCATGTAGTTTCACTGCTGTCAGGTGGCGATGGCATCTCATTGACAGTAAGTTACGGGAATGCAGAGCATTGGTGGCCCCACTTCATCTTGCCATGTCAATCATATTGCTGTAAGGGGCAGGTTAAAGGCTCAGCTCACCTTTGGGGCCCACTGATTCTACATTAATAGGAGACATGTAGGACTGTCAGGTTCTTAGAGGGTATGGGATGGAAGATCAGCTACCCACTCCGACCACCGACACCACTCCGACCGGAAAAGTGATGAATCGGTGCCATTTCTGTCAGGCAAGTGGGGCACATTGAAGACTATCTTGACCCTACCAGAGCCATTTTTCCATTGATATTTGAATAAACTAGGGTGGGTAATGTGACAGAGGGATTTTCCTCTCGTAGGTCACCCTTTTCCTGATCCTTTGGCTAGGGAAGCAGACTTTTTAAAGAATGTTTATGCTTTCTTCACCTTCTATTTTTATATTGTTGCATATTGTCTATGTTAAGTGGTACCCTTCTCCAACACCTAAGCAAAGATATATGTCAGCAAGAAGAATACTTAAACAGACTGGACACATTTTGATGCTCAAGTCCCAATCTCCCTGGGAAGTTCACCTTACTGATTTGTCTTTTTAGGGCCCTCTGACGTTTCTGTTGCTGTGCTATATGCAAAGTTACGTAGTTGTAAGTGGAATAACTGGGAGCAATAAAACGATCCCATTCTTGGCTACCCTAGAAGTCTAATTATATAGTTTTAATAAAACTATAATTACTAACACTAACAGATAGTCTGATTTCATCTATATTTAGCATACATTTGCCTCTCTTTTCATTCTTCATTCTTGTTATGGACCAGATCATCTGTTGCTTTTCTTCTGCCTGAAAGAGAATATATATATATATTTAAGAAAAATTCTCAGTTCTTCCTTGCCTGGAAAAAAAACACTTTATTACATCTTTATTCATAAAAATTTACCATTTATTATCAAATTCTTCAGTTATTTTCCCAGAGGAAATAGAAGATTCCACTGTCATCTGACATACATTATAATGATGGAGAAGTCAGCTGTTACTCCTATAAAGGGAACCTCGCTTCTCTGTCTGGCATTTTAAGACTATGGTGTCAAGATCATGTATATGTATGGATTTCTCTTCATTTTTTTATGCTTAGAACTCCTTATTCCTCTTAAAACCATGTTCCTGTCTTTCTTCAGTTCTGAGTACTGCTCAGTCCCTACAGCTTCATTACTTCTGTCTCATTCCTCCCCTCCAGCTAGGACTGCATAAAACGTGTCAAGTGCTTTTCTCTAACTGCATCATCGACATCTCTGACCCTTCTTTCCGTGTTTTCTATTCCTTTATCTCTCTGGGATGCATTCTAAGTAATTTCTCCTAGACTATTTTCTTGAAACTAAAAACTCATTTTATGGGTTCAGAATATCATTATCTACTAAGATCTTTCTAAAACAGCTGCTTAAGGCCATAAAATGAATTTTTTGCTTCAATTATAATTTTTATTTGCAGATATCACATATTTTTCAATATGCTAAGATTTTTAAATGGTTTCCAAGCAGGAAAATCATGACTTGTCTTTCATTTCATTAAAACAAAGCTTGATTATGTGATAATCCATGTCTTACAAGTATATTTTCTGAAATTCTCATGGATATATTTATGCTATCTGGTTATCTGTTCTTGTCTCTTACTCCTTACTCTTGTTTTGTTTTTTAAATTTATGCACAGCGGCACAGATGGGAATTGGAAACGCAGGGAATCTAGGACAGATGAACCACTCAGGACCAGGGGTGACAGTGGCGATACCAGGAGGGAAGGGGGGTGTAGAAGGGGGAATTGATCACAGGGAGCTACATATAACCTCCTC
>NW_022103906.1:92276769-92286868 GCF_000313985.2 Echinops telfairi | reverse complement strand
GACGCCGGGCAGTGTAATATAAGATATAATAATAATTTATAAATTATCAAGGGTGCATGGGGGAGGGGGGCAGAGGAAGGGAGGGGGAGGGGGGGAAAGGAAAATGAGATGATTCCGGGAACCCAAGAGGCAAGCGAATTTTGGGAATGACGAGTGCAACAAATGTATAGATGTACTTTACACAATTGATCTATGTATTTTGATGAACTTTATGAGCCCCAATAAATTGATTAAAAAATTTTTTTCCCATCTTTTTATAACTCCTTGTTTTTACTAGGAGAGAAGCCTTGTGGCATAGTGGGTAATGAGTTAGGCTGTTAGCTACATGGACAGTAATCCCACACCAGCTTCTTCACAGGAGAAAGATAAAGCTTTCTACTCGCTAAAGACAGACAGGCGTGGAAATCCACAGGGGCAGTTCTACTTTGTCCCATAGGACTGCTATGAATTGGAATTGACTCAATATAATGAGCTTTCTGAGGTCTTTCTAAAAGTATCTGTAGGAATTCTTTGAAAGGCAAGAAAAATGAGTATTCCTCTGGAAATAATTTAGCTTGCTTCTTGAAATTAAGGGACAAAGTTCATTTCCTATGGTTTTATTGTTTCTTTATGATTAAATACTTTTATTGGGGGCTCTTACATCACTTATCACAATCCATACATTCATCCATTCTGTCAAGCACATTTGTACATGTGTTGCCTTCATCATTTTCAAAGCATTTTCTTTCTACCTGAGTGCTTGGTATCAGTTCCTCATTTTTTCATCCTCCCTTGCCCACCTTCCCTCCCTCATCAACCCTTGATAAGTTATAGATTATTATTTTCATATCTTAAACCATCCTCTGTCACCCTTCACCCACTTTTCAGTTGTTTGTCCCCCTGGGAGGGGGTTATATTTTGATCCTTGTGATCGATTGCCTCTTTCTCCCCTACCTTCCCCTTATCCTCCTGGAATCTCTATTCTAATTGTTGGCCCTGAGGAGTTTATCCGGATTACCTGTGTTGTGGGCTCTTATCTGTAGCAGTGTGCATGTTCTGGTCTAATATGATCTGTAAGGTATAATTGAGGTCATGATAGGGGGGGGGCATAAAAGATGTAGAGGAAAGATGTGTGTTTCATCGTGCTATACTGCACCCTGACTGGCTCATCTCTTCCTTGTGACCTTTCTGCGAGGGGATGTCCAATGGTCTAGAGATGGGCTTCGGGTCTCCACTCCTTGTGTCCCCCCCACTCTCATTCGCATTGATACGATTTTGTCCTGGGTGGTTTTATTGTTTTATTTGTTCTTGTCCCTCATTGGTTAGATTCGCAACTGCAAATCTGTACAATGGATGCCATACAGTAATAACTTCTTAAATGTGTTTTCTTCCTTATTTCCTGCCTCCTTTTTTACTTTCTCTCTCCCTTTCCTCCTTTCATGTGAAAGTAGTAGAAAGAGAAAGCAACATTGATTTTTATCTTGAACCAAAGAGTATAGCCATTAAAAACACACAAAAAACAAACTCACTGCCATCGAGTGTATGCTGACGCAGAGCCACCCAATGGGACGGGGTGGAACTGCTCCTGGGATTATTCAAGACTGTAATTCCTTAAGTGAGTAGAAAGCCTCATCTTTCCCCCAAAGAGCAGCTGGTGATTTTGAACTGCTGACCTTGCAATTAGGAGCTCAATGCATAACCACTAGTCTCAACTAAATAGAAGATGGGCTGAGAGATCCAAATTCAAAACAATGATGAGATATCACCACATACAGACAGTTACAGTCCAATTTAAAAAAAAAACAGAGAACAACAAATGCTAGAGAGGGTGCAGAGAGATTGAAACTCATCCGCACTGCTGGTGGGCCTGTAAACAAACACAATCATTGTGGAAATATGGAGAGACCTGAAACAACTGGAAATAGAAATACTATATGATCTAGCAATACCTTTTCTGAGCATATACCCCAAAGATGTAAGAGAACGAACATAGACGTATACCCTCCCACGTTCATTCAGCTCCCATATTCATTTCACAATAGCAAGACGCTGGAAACAGCCCAACACCCATCAGTAGAAGAATGGATAAGGAAACGCTGGAATATGATCTCTCCTCTAAAAACAGTGATGAAACCATGAAATGCCACATGCCATGGAGGGACCTGGAAACCACTATGCTGAGTGAAGTTAATCCATCACAAAAGGAAAAATGTTGGATGAGTCTACTGCTAGTCCTTGAACTAACTACAAGCTTTTCTCTCTTGCTGTGTTTTGTTTTGTTTTTTGTCATTGGCTTGTTGTTGTTTTGTTTTATTTTGTTGCTTGGTTTTGCTGTCCTGTTTTTGTGCATGTTATTATCTCTGCAGGTCTGTTTAAATAAGATAGGCTGGATGAACAACCTGGAGGAGAAAACAATGGGACTGACAGTTCCGGAGGGACATGGGAGAGGGGAAGGTGGGGGAAAAGGTAGTGGTGTTAAAAAACCCAGGGACAAGGGAGCAACAAGTGATCCAAATTGGTGGTGAGGAGGATGTCGGAGGCCTGGTAGGGTGTGATCAAGGATAATATAGCCAAGAGCAATTACTGAAACCCAAATGAAGACTGAGCATGATAGTGGGACAAGAGGAAAGTCACGGGAAATAGAGGAAAGAGCTAGGAGGCAAAGGGCATTTATAGAGGTCTAAATAAACATGTACATATGTAAATATATTTAAATATGAGGATGGGTAAACATCTATGTGCATATATTGATAGGTTTAGTATTAAGGTAGCAGATGGACATTGCACCTCCACTCAAGTACTCCCTCAATGCAAGAATATTTTGTTCTATTAAACTGGCATTCATGATGCTCACCTTCCCAATAAAATTGCTGAAGACAAAGTGGGTGCATAAGCAAATGTGGTGAAGAAAGCTGATGGTGCCTAGCTATCAAAAGATATAGCGTCAGGAATCTTAAAGGCTTGAAGGTAAACAATGGCCATCTAGCTCAGAAGCAACAAAGCCCACACAGTAGAAGCACGCCAGCCTGCATGATCACAAGGTGCCAAAGGGATCAGTTATCAGGCATCAAAGAACAAAAAATCATATTATTGTGTGCTCACCTCCCCAATACGAACGCTGAAGACAAATGGGTGCATAAGCAAATGTGGTGAAGAAAGTTGATGGTGCCCAGCTATCAAAGGATATAGCATCTGTGGTCTTAATGGCTTGAAGGTAAACAACTAGCCATCTAGCTCAGAAGCAACAAAGCCCACATGGAAGAAGCACACCAGCCTGTGTGATCACGAGGTGTTGAAAGGATCAGGTATTAGGCATCATCAGAACAAAAAATCATGTCATTGTGAATGAGGGGGTGCAGATTGGGAATCCAAAGACCATTTGTAGGCAACTGGACATCCCCTTACAGAAGGGTCATGGGGAGGGGACGAGCCAGTCAGGGTGCAACATAGCAACAATGAAACATACAACTTTCCTCTAGTTCTTAAATGCTTCCTCCCCCATGCCCCCCCTCACACTATCATGATCCCAATTCTACTTTACAAATCTAGCTAGACTAGAGGATGTACCCTGGTACAGATAGGAACTGGGAGCACAGGGAATCCAGGGCGGATGATCCCTTCAGGACCAGTGGTGAGACTGGCAATACCAGGAGGGTGGAGGCAGGGTGGGGTGGAAAGAGGGACCCAATTACAAGAATCTACACGTGACCTCCTCCCTGGGGGATGGACAACAAAAAAGTGGGTGAAGGGAGATATTGGACAGTGCAATATATGACAAAATTATAATTTATAAATGATCAAGGGTTCATGAGGGAGGGGTGAGTGGGAAGAGAGGAGGAAAATGAGGAGCTGATGCCAGGGGCTTAAGTGGAGAGCAAAGGTTTGGAGAATGATGAGGGCAATGGGTGTACAAATGGGCTTTATACAATTGATGTATGTATGGATTGTAATAAGAGTTGTATGAGCCCCTAATAAAATGATTTTTAAAAAACTCCATGGGAAAGTGGAAATAAAAGATAAACAAACAAACAAAAAAGGATGAACACCAAGAAAGGTCAGGCTTCTGTTCTCAGATCACATAATCTAATCTGGTCTCCTAAGCAACGAGGTAGTAAGTCTGCCTGGAATCCATGAACTCACGGCCATTGAGTCAGTGCTGACTTATACCGATGCCCCTGTGGGTTTCTAAGATTGCAAGTATTATGGAAGTAGACAGCCAGTCTTTCTCCTGGGGATCAGCTGGTGGTTTTGAACTGCTGATCGTGTGGATTGCAGCCCAATGTGTAAACCCTACATCACCAGGTCCCCTATGAACCATGTAACACCCCTTAATTGTACATTAAAAAAAAAACAGGTTAATGGGTATGCATCTGGAAATCATTTTGCTTTCTTCTTGAAATTAAATGCCCAAGAATAGTAAATACTATTTAGTAAGGGCAATGTTCATTTCATAGGGTTTAATGAGAGGCCTCAAGAGAGCCACATAGCAGCTGGGCACAGTTTCTCAGGATGTGAGGGGTGGGAGAAGAACAATCAGTTCCTGACATATGACATTTTCTAGGGTCACTGGAAATCAACAGAAGAGTGATTTATCAACGTGATTATAGAATCTCCCTGGAAATTCAAGTCAAGAGGTGGGGAGGCAGGCATGCTTGTCTAGGAAAAGATGATTACACACTGATTGGTGGGTAAACCAGGTAAGGTAACCTGTCATAAAGAAAAAGGCAACATTATTTACATAGTCTCCAGTGGGAAAATACACCAGATACCATATTCCTGATTGTACACTTTTGACCTAGCTTCTATCCTTTGATTTGGTGACCCACGTGCCATGCTGTAGACAACTATGACTTTAGACTCTGTCCTTTTGAGGGCACGGCCCGCTTCGCAGTCCCCACCAGATGATCTGACTTGGAAACCCCATTAAGCCAAATGGACTTGACCTTAGACTCATCTGTAACAGATGTGAGGAACTGCAATATTCCCTGGGACTTAATGGTGAAAGACCCTAGTTCGAAAAAGGCCGATGACGGTTATTCCAAAGTTCTGGAATTGGTGTCCATTGGACTGTGGTTCTGATCTCTTCCTTTGAGGGTGCCCAGTGTAAGGTGCCCCGTGACTGCCATGTATTTAGTATTCTCATGCTCTCTGTGCTTGCTTATGACATGTGTTAGCCCAACCAGGCTTGCTTCTTTGTGAATGAATGTTATGGAAAGTTTTGCCATACTCCTAGCACTCATTGTTTTTGTGAATCGTGCACAGTAGCATAAGCTTTTAATCTGTGCGAGTCAACAATTCACTCACTGTGGTTTACAAAGGTAGTTATACATGAGCAATTTCCTTTTCTCAACAGAGTTCTAAATTCTATCCCACAGACTAAACTACTGATACTATCAATATAATTACTTGATGCTCTTTTGGGATGATTTTAATGCTCTGCAATAAAAATAATGATGTCTCTAAAGTGAACCAGACACAGATACCTGAAGAGACTTTGGTTTCACACTTAATCATAGTCCTAATCTAAGAACAATTAGTTCTTATAACACATAGCTTTCAGAAAACTTAGTGCCTGAGTTCTTAAAGGCTTGTCTCAAAACAAGCAGATATCTAAGTGACACTTCAACTAAATCCACATGGAAAAAGGATACTAGCCTGTATGAAGCAAGGATTATAAATAATAAAATCCAAATCTAGAGGAGGGAACGGTATTATGGCTTAAATTATAAGCACCCAGTGTGCTGAAGACCATGGATGACAAGGGAAGCCTAAAATGTATTTGCAGGGTACCCACCAGGTTGAAACCTCTGGCCATGGCCCAGAGATGTGAAGCACCTTGCCATCAGAGAGCACTGTAATGTTGATTAGGGAAGATACTGTTAGGTTAAAATGTAACAGCTTATCATTTGATCTCCCTTTTGACCCAGTTTTAATTTGTTCCAGTTTTAATGTTTCATGCTTCTTTTCCATTGAGGTTTTTCTGTTTTATCATTATTGTTAGGTTCTTTTTAATACTGTTTACTTGTTTCTTGATTTTGCTTTGTATGTTTTGTCAGTATATAAAATCCAAGGGAAGTTAATTATAGATTCAATAACTGGATTAAAAACTACTTAGGAACATGACAGGGAAGATGGGAAGGAAATGGTGTGCTAACAACAATGAGCAAAAGAAAGAAGAAAATGTTTTAAATTATTGTGGTGATGATTGCACAACTCTTTTTAATATGACTTAACAATTTAATTGTATGATATGTGAATCATATACCAATAAAATTTATAATTATAATTAATAATAAATAAATCGAGGAAGGGTCTTATGTTCAATTTCCAACCTTAGGTAGCAACTAACTTTTGTCTCCTGTCTTCTTTAAAAACCACGGCAACTTCTTTGGTTTCTGCTTTAATTTTCCGTAAGTACTTATTTATCACACAAGTCCTTTGATTTTTTTTTTAATCGTTGAAACTTCTAATCTTGATTTTGTAGGTATTTCTAGTGGTGCTGTTGGTTTGGGTAACATTTAGTTGAAAATAAGCCTTTCGTTTTTATTTATTCTTTTTTTCTTCACTCATTTGGTAATTATGTGGTATCCAGGACTGTAATGGGTGGTGGTGATAAAAGGACAGATTCTCTACAATGCAAGTGCCGATGATGTATGTAGGCCATGCAGGGAAAAAATATATATACATGTATAGCCATAATACAAATTTGAACAGGATCAGTGTTATGAGAGTGATGGTAATAATGTGCTTTTGTGATTTTGAGGGGGGAGTTCATTTCCATATTAATGGGAATTGAAAAGGTTCAGAGAGAATAGCAGATGATTGACATCTCAAGGGATAAGCCTGATGTGAACACATGAAAATCAGAGGGGAAGGGAACCCCTGGTGAACGCACCAGGGCTAAAGGAGAGGGACACAGACAGATTTGGTGTGCAGGAGGGACAAGGATTCATTTGGCTGCTTTGTACAAGAATGTTGATGGCCCAATCCCCCCAGTTTGAAAATCCTTCCAGGACCAGAAGAGTTTGGGGGTGGGGGTGGGTTGCAGAAAAATGTAATGGGATTTAAGAATGAGTCACATCTAGTCCACAGGTGACTGACTCCAGTCCCTTAACGTTGCACTGTGGTAGTGAGATCATTAATTTTCTTGATCCTAATTTCATAAGTGCCGAATTGACCAGGTTATGATATTATGAAAAATGACTTAAAACACTGATAAATCCTTCTTGTCTTTGCATCTAATGACAGAGCACGGTGTGTTTGTGCGCTACACAAAGATCCCTGATCTGGGGACAAAGTGTTGTCGTTAGGTGCCATCAACTCAGTTTGGACTCACGGCGGTGCAATGACCAACAAAATGGAGTGTCGTCTGGTCCTGCCTACACTCATCATCATTGTTATGCTAGAGCCCCTTGTTAAAACCGCCGTGTCCACCCATTTTGCAGCATCCCTCGTGTTTGATGATCCTATACTTCATCAAGCATAATGTTCTTCTTTAATGACGCTCTCTACTTGTCAAGCTCTGCAGGAGCCTATCTGTGCCTGAAGGAGGGGAGGGATGCCATATGGCCTTGGAAAGACATCTCCTTCTTGCCAAGCTGTATGGCAAATTAGGAGAGGCGCTTTTCCCTCATTCACACAAAGGTCCGATAAAAACTAGAGATGGCCCTGAGTGCAGAGTGAATACATTGTAGAGTCAAAGGGATTTTTGTTTCCCGTTGACTTCAAGGCTTTCTTGATGAAGTCCAAGGGACTTCATGTGTCTTTCCAAATATCTGGACACTTGGTTCATAATCCTTGCTTTTATGGATGCAAAATATCATGAAATCTCATGTAATTTTTTTCATACACACTCCTGGAATCTGAGATCAAATAGGGGAAGCAAAGAGCAACTTCTAAACAAAACTTCAATTTTTGTGGCAGGAACCATAAAGAGGGCCACAATAAAATGCATATAGATTTGAATCCTGTTAAGACATGCAACATTGAGTAATTCAGTAGTGCATTCATTAAAACTGTTTGATTAGATGACTAATTATAATTAGTAATGATATAGGATTTAGCTAATTTCAACATGATTAAGGAAGTAGATGCTCAAAACTGTCAGCTTGCACCTGAAATGTTCAGGGGATGTAATATGCATGGAAGGTAAACAAAAGTTTTCATTGAAGTACAGAAATTCTCCTTCCATAAACCCTGGCCAAGCATCTCTCCAAATTGTGTGAGTCTTTCCCATTTCTGAGTCTTCCCAGAAACCTTCAGAGTTTACAGATACATTTTGTGACATAATGGAGAAGAACTCAGTCCTAAAAGTAACAATAGTTAAAATCCGGTACTGATTGGGCAGTGACACGTTGTGCAACCACAAGCAAGTTATTCGAACTCTCTCATCACTGGTTACCACCTACATACAGCTGCTGTGAGGGTTAAATGAGGTCATGGATGTGAATAATTTAGCAGAAGTGTAGGACATATGATAAGATCTCCACAATTAGCATTTGTTAATATAACCGTATAGTCTTTACTAGGTTCCACACTGCATCATATTTATTTGCAAATATTTTATAACCTCACCTTCCCTAATGACCTAGAATCCTCTTGATACTTCCAAGACTGTGATGAAATCATGAATCCCTGGGTAGCACAAAACATTATCAGTTTGAACATACCCAGAGGCACTTCAGAGACAAACCTCGTAAGCTGGTTCCAAAACCTTAACGTCTTGAAAACCCGATGGAAAAGTTTCTTCTCTACACACATAAGTTGGAATGAACTAACAACAACATTGAGAAGTAATGGCCAGCATCAAAATTATGAGAATGGAGCTGAGTTGTTTTTATGTAATACTTCAGCATTGCATACATTATAGAAAGTAGCCATACAAATATTTGCCGAAGTTATAGAAAAAGGAAGCAAAAATAGGAAAGCATGTGAGATAGTTAAAGTTTATTGTGCCAACCTGGCCAATAAACATGTGGGTTAATTGAAGGGCGGAAGGATAAATGGCTCAGTGAGCCTCGCCTTTCTAGTTCTGGGTCTCTTGCTTTCCGATGGTCAGACCAAAGTGCAGCTGCCTTAGCCAGTTCCCTGCTTTAGCTGACAAGGCTGACTTCCTGCAAGACATCCCTGAGGAGAAGCCACATGGACCTACCCAGATGCAGCCCTGGGCGCTGAAGCAGCCGTGTGGAGATCCTGCCAGTTCTGAGATGCTTACATGCTCACTGATTCGGCTTTCCTTCTGCAGATGGCATCATTGTGTCTGTTTTGTGAGATGGAGGAGGACTTTGTAGATCGGTGTTGGACATATGGGCAAATGTTGGATTTATGGGCTTGGACATCACTGGATTGGGATGCTTTCTTAATATATATAAGAAATATATATTTCTCACCCTTTATATAAAACTCTCTCTTATACATATGAGTTTCTGTGGGTTTGTTTCCCTAGATTACCCAGACTAACACAACATGCAAACATTTCAAGATTACTAGACATGTGGGAGTCCTAACTCGGGTTTAGGAAGTGCTGCAAAACCCCATACACATATACCACCCCTTCTAATATTTCCATTTCCAAATTGCATGTAGATTAATAGTTAATATTTTTAACATATAGCTCCTTAAAGCCATGGTATGTATGTTCCATTGAAGATAAATAAATGAATCATTAAAATAAATTGGCAAGAACTGATCCTATATCATATGGTCTAATACTTCTTTGTAGGATTAGCATCTTAACAAATAGTGTGACTTCTTGGCAACCACAAAGAACAACAAAAGCAATTATTTATGATAGTTATCTGTACAGTTCTCTATAGTCACAGAAACGTAAGTCAGGCATGATAAGAGTGATGAAAGATACATCAATGTCCACGATGAAGCTTATACTTCTAATCTACCACTTTATGATGGAACACAAAGGAAAAAGATGCCTTTCCTTGGGACTTGAAAGTTAATTTATTTGGGATTTATCTGATACAAAGAGAAAGCAATTTCAATTTTCTCTTTGAACAACTTTCTCAGACCCTCAATCGAAGTTGACAACTCTTAAGATAATCAAGTTTGGATAGTGATTTTTTAAAATCATTTTATTGGGGCTCGTACAACTCTTATCACAATCCAT
>NW_022103906.1:92242924-92275757 GCF_000313985.2 Echinops telfairi | reverse complement strand
CCCACTATCATGTTTAGCCTTCATTTGGGTTTCAGTAATTCCTCTCAGTTACATTGCCCTTGATCAAGCCCCACCAGGCCTCTTACATCCTCCTTGCCACTGATTTTGGATTACTTGTTGTTCCCTTGTCCCTGAGTTTGTTAACACCACTTCCTCTCCCCTACCTCCTTGTCTCCCATGTCCCCCCAGAACCATCAGTCCTGTTGTTTTCTCCTCCAGGTTGTTTATCCCGCCTATCTTATCTAGATAGACCTGCAGAGGTAATAATATGCATAAAAAAACAAAACAGAGCAAAACAAAGCTACAAAAGAAAACAAAACAACAACAACAAAAAACCCAGTGACACACACAAAAAGAAAAGCCTATAAATAATTCAAGGTCTGTTTGTTGACTTTTAGGAGTGTTTTCCTGTCAAGTCTGATGGGGTGCCATGCTCTGAGCCCATAGTCTATTTTTGGTACTCACTTGGGACTTCCTTGCTCTGCACCCCTTGCTGTTCTGTTGCATGCCTTTAGTGTTTTGCCTTGGTGTGGTGGAGTCAGATCGGGTGAAATTCCCACACTGTGTCTTCAATGTTGTCCCCTGTAGGGCTATGGGTCAGTGAGGGATGTTGTGTCTCATAGTGAGGCCAACCATATGGTCCTCTCTGTGCATTGGCTGCTCTAGGCAGGAATATCGTCCTCAAGGTTTGGTTGGCCAAGATGTGCTTCACTCTCTTCTCTTCCTCCCCTTTCATTTGTTCCCATGTGCTCTGATCAGACATGTCCCTCTCCCTGAGCTGTAGCTTCAGTGCTGTCCTCTGAAATAAATTCTTCTGGGGGGAAGGACAGCTGTCCACAGTGATTTTTTTTTTAAGTACAGATTGTAGCTTTAGAATTAAATGTACATCTTAACAAATCTTAAAATTCTGGATCTACCATACACAAATTATATAGAGCAAAAATATTGCCAGCCTAAAAGAGGGGTGGGATGGAGGATTGATTGAGATAATGTGTTGAGTCTCTTAGTACAGAGCCCGGAACATGATAGGCATTAAGTAAAAAGTCGCAGTTATTCTTACAAGAAAATCATCAATTGCAGTGATGGCATTCAGAAGGTAGCTTTAAATAGGAATAGTCACACACACAAAAAGACTAACACAATTGATAGTATGTAAGCTCAAGGAGTAAGGGGTGTTGGTATGTATTGTTTTCTCTGCTTTACCTCCTGAAAGAGAAATGTCTCTGACATTGAGAAGGTGCTGAAAAATATCTTCTGAATTAATTAATAGATGTCTCTCAGAAATCTCATTTCATTGGTAAATCCACCTAGTGAGCAATGGTGATTAAGTGATAAAATTGACACCTTTGATACTGGAGACTTGGGCTCAGCTCTCAGGCAGTGCACCTCATGGGCAGTGATCACTCATTTGTCAGTGGAGGTGCGCATATTGTTCTGCTGCGGAACAGGCTTGCTGGGGCTTCCAGGTGATGCTGGTCGGGGAAGAAAGCCCCTGGTGCCACTGTGGAATCCAGAATTCCTCATTCGGTGGCAATGCTGGTTCCTAGTGATTATTGGACAACCCTTCCCGGAGTAGTTTCACTAAATAAAGAAAAGCAGCTACATGTCTCTTTTAACACCTGCAAAATAAAAAAAACAGCAAACCAACCAAAAGTAACAGTATGTTCTCTTTAATATACTGACTCAACTGCCAGCAAAGCAAGAATAAGTCTCCAGGTCTGCAAAACTGAGAGCCTGCTGACCAGAGCTGTGCCAGGCCCTGAAGTAACTAAAGTAATCTAACCGGAGAGAAATGCAGTCCAGAAGGACTTAGATCCTGCCTCTTAGCCTTCCCCAGAGGCTCCTATAACAGCCCTCTCCTCTCCCACCTCCAGGTGATCACTTTTTTTTTGCAGCATTTGCCACCACATCTGCCTCTTTTTAAATATATATTAAAATTTTTGATTACTGAAATCACGCCAGTCTCATAATAAACTGGTACCATTTGCAGCAGGCAACTCTAAACCATCATTTGGCCCTCACATCCTGTGGAGCAGCTTCCAAAATGTGAAGCAGCTTCCAAAACCATTGTAAAAACACAATGGTTAACAATGGTTCAATATTGTTTGCATGAGGTCACTATAAGTCAGGGGTCACTGGACTACAGCCAAACAACAACACGCGCTTGCTTCTGTTGTCTCCCTCCACCCTCCCAACACGCTTTCGTCTGGAAATGTGCTATGTTTGCTCACGAGTTTGCACTAAGCCAACTCAAAAGTTAAAGTTTTTTTTTTTTAAACAAAGGTTCTCTTTTCAAATATCTGTGATGTTTCTGTATTCACATAAGTGGAAACATTTTTGTTCTTTTTTTCAGAGAAAGTGAAGGGAACTCTGGGAGGAAGAGATAAGATATGGAGTAGTTAGCTCCAGGGGGAATCTCTGCACTGGTTGCATGACCTGGAGGTGGCTGCAAGAGCCACCCACCAAGGAAGCTCCTGGTTTATACGTGTTAGAACTTAAGAATCCAGAAATATCTTACACAAGAAAAAAATAAAGTTATGAAACAGTCCACGGGTCTGTTTCTTCCTCAGTAAATAGAAATGCTCTCTTATGATAAGGTTCCTGAGAACATTTTAAAAAGCACTTGAAAATGATGACCCAAAATATTTTTTATTTATCCAAAAATATTTTTTATTTGTCCAGAACAATATTTCTTTATGCCAGTCATAGCTACAGCTTATTGTACAGAATTTTCCAAAGTGTTATAAATCGTGGTATTGAAATACCTGGGTAACTTGTAAAGAAGTATGCTGGAAAGTGGGGAGGAGGGAGATGCTATTCAAAGATGAAAATAGAGGTTCTGAAAATGTGCATTCAATTCAGACTGTTTTCGTAGCAATAGTCTTTTTAAATTGGGTTGTGGCAGCAGCTACTCTATGGCACGCTAACCCATAGACAGAAAGCTCTTAGAAGAAGGCAACGTGATGATGGAGGGAGAGGAAGAAGTCCGCGTATTCTGATTCGGAGTTGTTTTGGTAAAAGGATTAGAAGCATAGGCTACTGCTGTTGGTCTTTTCCTCCCTTGGAATAAACACAGAAACAAATGGTTTGTAGAGATTGTTCAGAACAGCTTGCTTTATCAGGAGGAAAAGCAAAACTGAAAATAAGTTGAATCCAGAACATAATGCAAGTGTTCAGCCACCAACCATCTTGAAGCCTTTCTAATATCCCCTTCACAGAAAACCAACTGGTCCCTGCCTTGCCCAAGGGATACAGCACTGATGTAGCAACTGTTCCAGAATATTGGCATTTTCATTTTCAAAAGCAGCAGAATACAAAGCTCGAAGGCTAGTCGAGGAAGTCTGTATCAGGGAAGGAAAGACAGCGATAACTGAGCTTCCGGGTGCTGCCCTGCCAATGCCGACTCCCCGTGACCCTCAAGGGCAGAGTAGAATTGCCCCACCGGATTTCCGGTGCTCTATTTCTTTATAGCATTCTTGTTCTTCCACTCTGGAAAGAGATCTTGTGCAGCAGATTTCCCAACGCAATGAGTCCTGGGGGAGCAAAGATGAACTATAAGGAAGACCAAGGTGCATTTGACCCCGAGCCATGGTGTTTCCAATGACGTCACATCTGTATGGGAGTTGGACATGGAAGAAAGGAGACCAAAGAAGAATCGATGCATTTGAATTATGGTGCTGGCAAAGAATATGGAAAGTACGGTGACCGGGCCAAAGAACAAACAGATCTGTCTTGGAAGAAGTACAGGCAGACTGCTCCTTAGTAGTAAGGATGGCGAGACTTTGTCTCCCATACTTGGGACTCGTTATCAGGAGAAACCAGTCCCTAGAGAAGGACATCATGCCTGGGACAGTAGAGGCATGGTGAAAAAGAGGAAGACCCTGGAAGGGAGGAATTGACAGAATGCCTGCAACAGTAGGCTCACACCAATGAATGGGATGGGATAGGACCAGGTGTGCTTCCCAGGCTTGCTCTGAGTGGGACCCACTTGACTTACCAGAACAGTTTATCTTTACAAGAGCCAGGGGCCGTAGCTCGTTTCCTGTGGAGCCACCAGAGGGTAGAGACCTTCACCATTTTCCACACTGTTCCGGCAGGGCCCGGCTCATAGCAGAGCGCTGAGAACGATCCAGAAAGGTTCCTGCATCTTGACAGGGTCGAGGTCAGAGTCAGGCAGCTGTGTGGAAGGAGGAGGGCTGGGAGGTGCATCACATAAGCATCTTTGCTGTAGTCTCAATGGCAGGCTTTCCTGAAGAGTAGATTTGTGTTTGTTTGTTTGTTTGTTTGTTTTCACTGTCATCTAAACATATCCATCACAATATAGATCATTTCATTTGTTCCCCACATGTGCAATTTGGTGACATCAAAATAGTCGTTGCCTACATTTCTGTCACCAGAAATAGAAATCCATTGGCTTCTAAATGGTGACTCCTCTCCCTGCCCCAAGGCTCCATTGACCATGTTGTCGCTGAATACTTGAGTGTTTTTTAAGAATTTCATCTAGGCAACATCATGTGATATTTGTCCTTACTTCATGTGATGACGAACTGACTTCATTGGGTAAGCTTTGCTGGGGTCAGCCCTGTGGTAACATGGATCAAGACTCCGCTATAGTTTAGGGCGGAGTCATATCCCATCACCAGGATGCACCCGACGTTCATTTTGCTGAACTTTCCACCTACTGGCAGAGGGCTTACCCCTTGGCCAGCTAACCACAAAGTTGGCAGCTAGAAATGAACAGTGGCCAGAGGGAGAGACTGGGCTTTCTGCTCCAGTAAAGATGTATAGTCTCACAAATGCACAGGGGTAGTTCCACCCTCTCCTATAGGGTCACTAGGAGGAGGTATCAACTTGATGGCAAAAATCCACTATTGCTGGATAGTTTCCATATTTTATATAAATAACAGATGCATGTAGATATTTCTCATGCTGAGCAACCTACCTATACATTTTTTTTCACAAGTATTATATACCAATTTTTTTTTACATGTTGATTCCAATTTCAACTTTTTGTCTTGGTGTCTATTGATAGGTCCGGTTTCTCGTAGCAGACCCTGAATAACCTCTCCCCAAGTTTGTGAAGCAGCCCTTCTCCATCAGAATTCCCCCATTGCTCTGCAAACTGCTTCGTCCAGTGCAGTAACAAGGTATCACCTTTCTGCCCCGGACACAGGCCTGGCCAGGGCAGCTGATCAGCCTCAGGGTTGTAAATGACTCAGCATATCCAGCCCTGAAGAGGCCATTCAGGCAAGCAAGAACAGCTCCACACAACCGCACACGTCCCAGCCTGCTGTCCAGATGCCTGGCTGCTATGCCTGCGGGGGCCACTTGCTTTACCCCCTCTGCGATGCTGCCTGGCAGGTATCAGAGCTTCAGGCTCTGTGGGCCGTGTTTCCCTCACCCAAACCAGACAGGTCTGACGGGCTATCAGGTTGCGTACTGTGTTGGGACGGTGCATGTCCACACTTGTGAACCATCAGCCACAGGACATCCCCGGGCGCAGGTCAGTTACAAGGAACTCCATTGCTTTCAGGGCCAGCGGCAAACTGTCCCAGAGCAAACACGGTCTTCATTGTTGATTTTCTGATGATCAACCTTGATCCATGACTCCTTGACATGGCTTATACCTTTATACGACAAATGGGATCCAAAGCAACAGTTTAGACCCATGGAATGAGATTGAAATTTACTTCTGGAAATGTCACGTGTCGTGCCAGAAGTTTTTCTTTAGTTATTTTTTTTATTTACAAATGTATTCTAATTGCTGCCCACTGTGAGTAGGTGCACATCATTTTACGTGGGTGTATTATTCACAACCACAATAAAAGAGGTAGGCTGTTTCCACTTGGGCTTCAATAAATATCAATAAGTTAGGGATATCTTTGAATGTATGTGTGTTGGGGGAGTATGTTTGAGCTTGCCTATATTCTCAAAGTTCTGTCATAAACCATAAGTGCTTGGCATAGGAAAAAGGCAGTTAAATATCATATTTTTACAATTTATCTTAATGATATTGATGAAATTTTAGCATAAAAGCTTCCTTTTTTCAATCCTATAAATTCTCTTACCAATAAAATATTCACTTAGAATCACAGTTTATTAAATAACCGTCAGCTCCTACTATAGCTCCGGAAGAAGTGATGAGGCTGTCTGAATTTCCCTACCCCACCCCCCTCAGGAATTATTTAAACACTACTCTAAATGTGTAGGCAACACTTCCCTGACATCTGTTTCTAATGAAGATGATAATGATGAAGATCGCAGCATTGTGGGTTAAGACTCCATAAAAGTACACGTGTTTACAAAACTGTGGATACTAATTTGGGTCACAGGTTTGATAGAATGAAAAAAGTGTTTCAACATCATCTTTTAAGGATTTCTATTTCTCTCCTAGATGTGTGACAGGTTTGGAAGTGTCAAGAGCTCATTCCTCCACCCCTCTGTGCTTAGTCTTTGTCTATAATTTCAAAGAACTAGAAGTCAAAATGATTTTCAATCCAACAATTCTTAATCTGGTTGCTGTTAGAGGCCCTCAGAGCAGGTCCATATGAAGCTGATTTGGAAACCTTATGTAGATAGAAACTGTATGGACACAGAAACTTTATGTATAAAACATTGCCTTGTGCTGTACCATCCTTACAGTTAAGGTCGTCTTTGACCCCATTGTTGCAGCCACCGTGACAATCCATCACCTTGAGGATTTTTTTTTTTTTTAGCTGTTCCTTTACTTTACCGAGCACAATGTCTTCTTCCGTGGACTGGTCTCTCCTGATAAGATCCAACGAATGTATGCAAGATTAGCTACCCATCTCCACATCTAAGGCCAATCACGGCTGGACTTCCTTGTTCGTCTGGCTGCCCCTGGTACTTGTCATGCTCTTTGCCAACACTGTATTTCAAATGCATCCCGGCTTCTCCCGGCTTCTTTACTCACTGTCCAGTTTTCACATGCACCGAGTACTTCAAATACCGCTTAGTTCAGTCCCACTTTAGTCCTCAAAATGGAATTTTTACTCGTTAACACTTTTAAGAGGTCTTATGCAGTAGAACTGCCTGATACAATGTCATAGGAATTTTTGACTGGCTCTTCAATGAGGGTTGATGATTAGTCCTAGAAATCATGTAATTACCACCCATGTAGGGTTGCTTTGGGAGATACACATTGGACCTAAGAAGCAATAAAGATCATGCATTCTGCAGAGGAACCTTCTTTATTTCACAAAATAAAACCGTGTGTCTCACATTGAAGCAAGGAGGACAAACAAATGTATTCCCTTTCCACTGATACCTGTGAGGTCTGGTGAAATAGTGGGTTATAAGTTGGTCTACTGAACACAAGATCAGCAGTTTGAAACCATTAGCCAACGGATTAGAAGAGATACACCTATATACCCGTTCCAAAGAGCGGTGACCGGATAGCGTGCACAAATTATGAAACAGTATCACAGATATCACATACAAGTAAGATTTTGCTGAAGATCGTCCAACAGAGGTGGCAGCAGTACATTGGCAAGGAGCTGCCAGAGGTTCAGGCCAGCTTAAAAAGAGGACACGGAACAGGTGATATCATTGCTGATGCCAGAGGGATGTTGACTGAAAGCAGACTGCACCAAGCATTAGATTGTGTAGACCGTAACAAAGTATGGATAACTTTGAGCAGAATGGGAATTCCAGAACACGTTATTGTGTACATGCAGAACCTGTAGACGGACCAAGAGGAAGTTGTGGGTGCAGACCGAGGGAATGCTGCAAGATTTAATGTAAAGAAAGATGGGCATCAAGGTTGTATTCTCTCACCATACTTATTCAACCTGCATGCAGAGCATATTATCCAAGGCACTGAATTATATACAGAAGAGCACTGTATCAAGTCTAGAAGAAGGCTTATTAACAACCTTCAAATATGCAGATGACAGAAATTTGCTTGCTGAAAATAAGGAGGACTTTCTGATGAGGCTTAAAGATTGCAGCCCTCAGTATGGATCACAACTCAATGTACAGATGACCTACATCCTTACAATTGGCATCGTTGGGATCATCATAATAAATGGAGAAAATATTGATGTTTTCAAGGATTTTTGTCTTGTTGAATCCACAATCAATGCTCATGGAAGCTGTAGTCAAGAGATCAAAGGACACATTGCATTGGGTAAATCTGCTGCACAAAACCTCTTTCAAGTGTTGAAAATCAACAGTGTTTCTTTGAGGACAATGATGCCCCTTACCCAGGCCTTGGTATATTCAATTGCTTCATACGCATAAGAAAGTTGGACAGTGAATAAGGAAAACTGAAAAAGAATTCATGTATTGAGTGATTGTGCTGGCAAAGATGATTGAAAGTACCATAAACTGCCAAAAGGATACATTTTTCATGGTAGCCATACTGTTGCTTAGGAGCAACGATGGTGAGTGAAACAGGATCATATCTCACATATATATAAAAAGAACTCAAGATGAAGCAAAAACCTAAAAATCATCAATTAAAAAAATAAGAACAAATGTAGAATTTACTTATACATGACATCAATCACTAGCAAAAAATACACAAGCAGCAGAGGGCAAACTAATTTACTGGGACTGAAATCTTTGATGAAAAGATTCCGCCTAAAGAGTAGAAAGGGTACCCACAGACTAGGAGAACATTTTGGCACTACTCCCTATGAGACGAGGGTCTAATCACTAAAATTTACAGAAATCTTCTGCACCCCAACAAGGAAAAGGCAAATAACCCACATTTTAAAACGAGCAGAAAACAAGAACAGACACTTTATCAAAGAGGAGACTCAGCGAAGAAGGGGGCGCGGGTGAAGAAAGCTAAGAGGAACCTATTTGCCTTTCTTGCTGATTTCCAAGGCCATGGAGAAAGGAGGAATTGTGCCCGAAAGGGACAGTTCTTCAGGTGAAATCTCTGGTTAAGTGATGTGAGCTTCTTGCACGTGCAAATTGCATTTCACCCCATAACCCAATTTCAACCAGCTGAATCAGAAAGTCAGAGGACGCCTAGGAATCTCTGTTTTCACGAGTTCTCGGGGTGACGTCTGTGCTTACCAAATTGAGATCCACTAAACGAAATAATGGGCGGCACAAATCTCAAACTGCTTTACTACAAATTGCAAGTCTGCTTTCAGCCCATCGAGAAGCGCTTTGGGGAACAGGCCTGCCTGTCTGCTTCTGAAGGGTCCCAACAATGACCCTTGGGGAGCAGTTCTGTCCTGCAATGTTACTTGAGGTCAGCATGAGTTGGAATCAACTGGCAACACGTTTGCTTTTGTTTCCTGGTATGGGGTTAGACATATGAACGCTTTTAACGAGTTCTCCTCGTTCAGAAGGAGCAAGGGCACGAAAGCAAGGGAAGGCAGGCACCTCCTCTAAAACCCTCTTCACTCCGCAGAGAGTAGAAGAGGAGTGTGCTGTCTAGACTGTATAGATCGCATCCTAAAACGCCCCTCTCATGAAGTGAGCCTAGAGCAACACACAAAGTTGAGAAATGGTCACATGGACTCAAGGTGAATTTAAAGTTGTCCTTTTACTTCAGCTTGTCCTCCCTAAAAAGATTGTGTTCTATTGTTCCCAGAGTTATTTTTCTAAGAACCAAATCCAGCATTCCACTGTGCTCAAAGACTGCACTTAGCAATCTCCTTCCTGCAGGATAAAGCCTAAAAGATGCAGCCTGGAAAACACATTCGCCTCGGAACACCTTCTTGGCCATATCTCGCGTTCTTTAATTCTCTGCCTCAGATAGAAGAAGCAACTTTGAATAAAGAAAGCAGAATTTTAAAAAATGCTTCTCCACCCTCGACAGTGACTTCCAGAGGTTCTGCGACAGGCAGGCTGGCAGGAGGCCTGCCCATCAGCCTTCTGCCAAAGACCTTGGGAGAATGAGCTGCAGGTATCTGCACTCCACATGGGGAGCCGTGCTGCTCCCCATGCTGAATTGTGTGTAATGCCTGACAGACTTAAGCAAGTGCCTGTTAACTAAAGAGAGATGGCATGGTAAGAGTTTCCATTTTCAGATATTTCCATTTTATAACATCCTCTAACTTCCTGCGTCAAGCCACTCTGACACGTTCAGTATACAAATATTATTACCTTTCATCAGAGGGACACCTCATGAAAGCAAAGAAAGTGTATAGGCTCCACAGCATTTTTATTGAGATGTCTCCTACTTACATGCCTGAAAGGTGGAATGTCGGGCCCTCCGGCGATAACAGAGAGTTGCCTGGGAAGCAACAGAGTCAGCCAGATTTGAGAAACATCGATGGATCCGCTTTCCTTCACATCTTCATTTGGGCTCCCCTCTCAAGGAGAATGCCCATCCACGTCCAAGTTCAGGTGGCTGTCAAAACGCAGCCTTGACTGTGCCGTTGCTTGATGTTGCCATTAACTTTCCTCCTCTCTTTCTGCAAAGTCTCAGAACAGACAGATTCTGTTTGCATGAATAATGCACAGTGTTTCCAGGTTCAAAGGGGAAGGCCTACGTCTGCACAGCAGCAAAAGGCAAGTCAACCAAGGCTCTTTTCAAAGTTGTACATGCATCAAAAGGCAGATGGACAGGCTCCACTCAGGGGAAATTTCGTTTAAAATAAACTTTGGAAAGTATTGTCCTTCCCACCCCCGGCATTCCAAATAGTTTCAAAGTCTCAAATCAAGTATAGTTTTGAGTACTGGACTGTGAGGCTGAGGTCTGGATTCTCATTCTGGGCTTGCCACTGGTTGCTAGATAATTTGGGGCAAACCTATTTGACCCAAGGGAGACCCAACTTTGTTGATCAGTTCAAGTGGAGAAGTGGTGTCATCTAAAATTCTTTTACTGCAAGTAGTGAAGGAGACAAGGACAGTTTCATGCACATCAAGATAGTGTATAAAGCCAGTTGCCACTGAGTCAATTCTGACTTAGCACAAGCCCACGCGTGTCAGAGCAGACCTGTGCTCCACAGGCAACTGAAGTGGCTGATTGAAGTGTGGGTGAGGGTGGGGGATCAGTAGGCCTTTCTTTCATCGTCCCTTCTGGCAGACTCAAAGCTCAAACCTTTCAGTTAGCAACTGAGCAGGTTAGCAGTTTGCATATGTCTCACTGCTGTGATAATGGTTTTTGGCTGAGTGATTCGCAGAAGCACCGTTTTAGGAGTTAAAGAGGAAAAGTGAAATTAAGTCAGAGCTCTTTAAAAGCCGAAGTAAAATTTTGAACGATTGCCATTTGAAATATTGCAAGCGAAAACCAAAAGCCTGCTGCTGGCGAGTTGAGCCCTGCTCAGAGTGAAACTAGGCTAGGTTAGAACTGCCCCGTTAGGGTTTCCTCTGTGTGCCCCGGGTTTCCAGCTTTCGATCACCCCAAGCTCTCATCTTTATGGAATTAGATCACCGCGCCTATTCTTTCTCGGAGACACTGATGTAGGTTCGACGGGTCAACCTTTTCACTAGCAGCTGAACACTCAGCTGTCAATCCATTAAAACAAACAAGCAAACAAGCAAATTCACCGCCATCGAGTTCGTGTGGAATCTTAGGGGCTGCTGGTACCGGAAGAGAAAGCCCAGTCTTTCCCCCTCAGAGCTACGAGTGGTTTCAATTACAGACTATGAGGATCGCCGTCCAACCTGAGCCGCTCCACTGCCAGGGCTCCTTCATTGCAAACGAGTTGGAGGGAATAAACATCATGCTTCTCAAGAATATTGATGTTCACCCTGAAACTAGAAATTCTGTTAACCTGGGATGAAAATATAGCTATGAATTAAAACATGTTGGAGTCACAGATCGCTGACCAATAGGATGAATATTTGACCATTAATGCTGTCGGTGGCAGACTGAAAAAATAGTGTGTGCCACTGTCCGAGCTAACCAAATGTAACTACGGTAATCAAGATTCACTGCCAAATGAACTTCTGGTGACTATACAGAGAGTGTCCAAATTCTGTTCTTCTCTAAACAGCCAGGTTCATCCCTACAGTAAAAATAAAATGATGGATAATCAAAGGTCTCCCTGTTTGAAGGAGCCGTGAGAGGAGCACTGTGTGTCTTGTCATGTATCTGTCTAGGACAGTACGCAAACGTCTGTCCTAGTTGGTTCTCATAAACTGCTTCCTTACTGCAAATGGTAAGGAGCTTGTGGAAGCAGCTGCAAACCGTGTTTCCCTTGTAGATATGTAAACAAAAGGTATGGGCCGAGATACAGAACTCACTCTCAAGGCTATGAGAAATTCAAGTGTGGGAATAGCAAACTTGTCTGGGAACACTGCCGGTATTTAGTAGATAAATAATAAAGCACTGCAGGATGTCGAGGGGGCTGCAGTTTTGTACCATCTCTGTCTGTGTCTATTTGGTGCTGCAGCCCTGTGTTTGTCTCTGTGTGTCTGTGTATCTATTCGCGTTCCATGTTCATTCTCCCTGCTCAAGAAACCGCGGCATCACTGTTTGTTCACATTACATCACCGACTCTGTGTTATGTTCTTAGGGTTATAGAACACCATGCTGTTCCCTCTGACTGACAAAAGGGTCCCGAAGCTCAATGACTGTTGCTGGACTCACAGCCTGTTAGTGAAAAGACAGGTCTCTAAGCAGCTCTTGTGGAGTCGTCCTTTCTATTTTACTGTTTGTGCTTTACTGGGAGATTTGGAATCAGGGACATGTGGGACAGTGTGCAATAGTGGGGCATGGGTGGAAGAAAGGAAAGAAATTCCTTCCTTGCAAATTTACTCTGGAATATTTATTTTTCACAGTTCATCAACAAAACAAGCTAACGTTGGCACCTTTCCTCATGAGGGGAAAATAATAGTCCCTTAAAAAGACATATTTTAGAAGTCATTAAAATGTGTTTCACCATGTGCATTGGGCCCTGAACCATTTGCAGCAAGGCACGGCCAGTGTTCACTTTCCTGGGGGTGGAGGGGAGCGGGGGGGAAGTTCTGAGTTTCTGGGTTACTCCTGCAAAGGAGATGAGCCAAAGGGACAGTGTGTGGGAGGACCTAGGGAACCCAGGACAGTGCCTGTCCTATGACTGCCCCGCACCAAGAGAAGATGAACTCAAATATGAAGGAGTTGCCTCTCCAGTAACAGGAGCCAAAATCCCATCAGAGTCAAGTGGATTCTGGGAAAAGAGATATTTTTTTTTTCAAGTGAGTTATTGGATCCAGATTTGGAATACTCATGATTTATGTGAACCCCCTTAATCATGGTAGGGAGCACTGCTGTTGATATTGGATCGGCATCAGACTGCTAACCATAAGGTCAGTGGTTCATAGCCACCATCCACTCCTCAGTACTAGGCAGGCGAGGCTATCTGCTCCTGGGAAGGTTTACAATCTCAGAACTCCGATGTACAGTCACTACGAGTAAAAATTGACTGGATGGAAGTAGGAAGAGTCGCTCTTGTGGTTTGTTCATTGCTGAACAGGCAAATGGGTGGATGGCGGACAGAAGATTCTATGTGCATTCCTTTTTGTGTGTCTGTCTCATTTTCTACAATAGTAAGTATGAACCGTGCCACAATAAGGATGGAACAAAGATCATTTGGGATCCCTGAAAGTGCTCTTGTATAAGAATGAACAAATAGATGTATGCTCTTGAGATGAGTGCCTGACGGAACCCTTTGTATTTTAAAGGAACATCTCATGCCCAAGAAAGGAAAGGGGATAGAAGATCTAGGTGCCTGAAATAGCAAATGCCTGAAAAGGACTTGGCTCCACCATTTGAAGAGAGAAGTGTGTTGGAAAGCTGAAAGGTACCTTGGTAGAACAACTATACTCTGTCTTCTAGCTTAAAAGCATGAGAATCAGTGTGTTGGGCAGAGTTCTCTAGATAAACACATATATATATATATATAATTTATACAGCATGAAGGAATATAACCTCTAATTAGTCCACACAGCAGTACAGAGGGTTCAGTTCAACTCATTTCCATGGAACAGTTACTATATTGCAAGTCCAACTCACGTGGGCTGCCAGGTCCAAGGTTAAGGAAGCAGACAGCTGAGTCTTCCTTTGGGCAATGTAGGCAGAGTCTGCTCACAGGCAACAAGCAACAAGGCAAGTCACCAACAGTTAGCAGCTCAGGAGCTTAGCGAAGCAGGCCCATATGGGATATCAAACTGAAGCAATGCAAGATGACAGGATCTACCAGCCTCAAGCTCAAGAAATGTACACAACAGCAGCATGGCAGAGAAGGTCTCAAAGGAACCTCAGGATCTAACAACACGATATCCATGGGTTGGCTTGTCTAATAGGTAGTGTAGCTCCCAAGTTGAGGCAGAGAACTAGCTAAAGCAGCCGCACGCTGGTCCATTACCAGAGAGCAGCAAGGGGGGAGGGGGAGGAGATCAGCCTTTTCAAGCCATTTATCTCTTTGAACTCCAATCAAACTGTGACCTGATTAATCTTACATGTTCCTATTGGCCAAGTTGGCACAAAAAGCCTACCTATCACAATCAGTTTATGACAGCACCAGAAGTGAACCTAGTCCTTGACCTGGTTGGCGTGCAGTGCATCCCCTCCTGATAAACAATGTCTTTGGTTGGGGATCCTTCTATGACACAAACATACACACTATGCTACTGTCCCATACCCAATAAGCGACAGCACAGATGCAGTACCACGGGCTGCCTCAGCCTAAATCTCTTCGGAGTGAATGAGTGACACAAATCAAGGAGCTCTTTTCCTTCTTGGTTGTCCCTTCTTCCCTAAGTACAACTTTGGGGAGTGGGTAGCCAAGAAGTGAAGATTCATTACAGCAGAAAATGATACTGTCTTAGGATCTGCAGCCATTTGAGGAAGGGGGTGCATGCCAGCAGTTGTGCTTAGATTCAACTCACCAAGCTCACCTTATTGGCTCCCAACACCTCTTTGCTAAGCAAAAATGAATCCATTCCCAAGATCCAATCTGAGGAGGTGGAAGAAACTATGAAATAGTTTTATTAAGTATCTGGACTTCAAGGT
Organism: Echinops telfairi; assembly: GCF_000313985.2. Classification (NCBI taxonomy): domain Eukaryota; kingdom Metazoa; phylum Chordata; class Mammalia; order Afrosoricida; family Tenrecidae; genus Echinops; species Echinops telfairi. The sequence goes on along the minus strand of NW_022103906.1, from coordinate 92,260,831 downwards.
GGATTGTAGAAAGAAAATGGGTACAGCAAATATATTTCTTCATCATGTAGGGTTACCCTGTTTCAGAACAACCACACTGTCTAACTAATGGGTGAATCAATTAATTATGCATCCAGGTAATTTGTCTTGCTTTAAAGGCCCTATTAGGGAACAGCATTCTTTGACTTTAATTACTCTTGCTTCTGCAAGACGCAATTTTAGCTCTTCTAGCTTTAATCAGCCTTAGCTGTGACCTAAGAACCACCGTATCAGACACAAACTGATATGATCTGAACCCTTCCTTGGGAACCCAGAAGGTCAGGCCTGCCTCCTACAGTCCTTGTAGAAGACTCAAATGAGCTTCCTGTCCTGGGTGACTGATGCGGAGATGCAAGGTATGAAGTTGAATTTGTTTGCCTTTTAGAAAGTGCATGTTGGGTAAAGAGAGAGCCCTGGATTGTCTATCGGGAGTCCCACATTAATCGGCACACTCCCTTTCACAGCCTACAAGAAAGCAAAAGAAATGGAAAGAGAGGCATGCCTTTTATTTCTTAACTCCCAGCAACCAGCCCACCACAGAAACTCAGTAAAGCAAAGAGGAGGGCAGGGGCAGGGTGGAGGGAGGGAAAACTGATGATCTCCTGCACGAACTTGCTCTGATGACTCAACAAGTGGAAGCACGTGAAAATGCTTTCTGCTGTGCAAATATTAGAGGTTTGTGAGATGGAAGTTAACCTTTGTTGCCACGACTTGAAATGTAGCAAGCGAAAAAATAAAAAGGAAAATCTCTTCTGAAAACTTCAAACATGATTCATTAGCTAGAACAGTACCCAGTTCTATGCCCTCCAAACCATGCTATGGCCCCCTTCTTGAACCCTGAGATGTGGGGAAGGGAGCGTTATTTAATTAATTAACTAATTCATTATTGATGCACCAGAGCTTGCCTTCTACTGAGCGATCATTTTCTTGGTGCACCATCATGAATAGGTCACCTGTTTACACTGTGTCTAGGATAAAAAGAGCTGGTGTCACACATATACAATCCGGAGGGGCCTTTCCTAGACAAGGGGCTGGTTCCAACTCACAGCGGCCCTATGGGATAGAATAAGATTGGGTTTCCAAGACTGTGAACTTGATGGGAGTGGAAAACCTCAACTTTCTCCTACAGCGCAGCTGGTGTTTTCAAACTGCTGACCTTGAGGTCAGCAGCTCACTCCGTTATCTGTAACACTACCAGAGCTCCTGGGATAAGGGATAGAAAGGACAGGTAGTTACTAGCAGTGGGCAGTACAAATATCAGACCCTGTACCAATGTCTACAGCCACATTGATATCTTCAGTTAATCTTTAAGGACAAATATATTCTTAACCCTTTTGTTAAGCTTTTGGCCCTAAACCAAAAATCAAATCTATTGCCATCGGGTTAATTCCAGCTAATAGTAACCCTGTGTAGCATTTCTGTGGCTGCAAACTATATGGGAGTAGGCCGCTTCATCTTTCTCCAATTGAGCCGTTGCTGGGTACAAATTGCTGATCTTCCTGTGAGCGGACCACCGCAAACCCCACTGCAACAAGGCCTTCTTTAGTTAGTAAGACCAAATAGCTAAGAGAAGAGACGTTAGGACCAGACACCTGAATTCCAATATGACTTGTCTTCTTTGCAACTGTAAAGCCTTAATTTAGCCTCACTATGAAAACGGGACTAATAATAATATCTACCTTGTCAGCTGGAAGCACTTAGCATAGCAGGCAAAGACTGAAAGTTTGGCGATTATTTGTTCTCGTTCCCTCTAAGACTACGCCCAGGTCAGTCCTTGAACAAAATCAAGGAGGCATCTTAACGGAGCAGGCATTAGTGAAGGGTTAAATATATAGGCATATTCCCAAATGATACCGCATTCAAGTTTGATCCCTCATCCAAGCTCATCATTTTCACAATGACTCTGTATGAAAGGAGTTCTTTTTTTACTATAGGGAGGAAAATGGGAACTCTAGTGAGAGTCCACGCTGGTGCCACCAATTACATGCTCGGATCTATAGACAGCCCAGCCAGCTTCTTGGAAAATAGCACAGGCAAGAAGCATGTTTGTCCTCACAGATATCACCAAAAACAAAGGGGTCTGAGCAGACAGCCGGGTAGTTTTTGAAGAAGCTCTGAGCCTGACTCTACGAGCAGGCAGGAAACGCAAGCACCAGTGATTGAGATAGAACATGCTGCCAAGGAGGCACGTCGAAGCAGGCCTTGGTCACAAGCATGGGAGCTGTGGCAGGGGGTTCTTAGAAGGGGGATTTAAACTGTCACTCCTAATCTTTAATTAAGGATAGACCTTGAAAGCTGCAAGATCTTCCCATTTAAAAATGCCCTTCAGGCTTTGCCTAACTGAGTCAGAAAAACATCCAACTCTGAACCTCAGAGTATCTGGGGATGTACAATCTTAGTATTTCTCCTGAAAACCAAGTAATGAGGGATCAAGTCTTTGTGGATGATTCGATGAAGTCTGTGAACTTGAGGCTCCACCCCAGCCGCATCCCAGCAAGGGTCCCCTCCCTCCTTGGTTTGAGGATTAGCTGTCAGAGATCGCCTCTGGGAGTGTGAGGAAGGAGTAAAGGAACGCAGCAGGGATTAATCGCTAAACTTATCTGTATTCCTCTCTGAGTTCCCTGCCCAGCCAAAGGGGAAGATGTTTTCATTTCAGCTTTTATAGACTGGCTTGAGTTCTAGGGAGCTGGCACCAGCCATTCGCCTGCCTCCTGACTCTGCAGAAACAAGCACAAATTATTGTCAGCTGTCATTTCCTTTATCTTAAAAGGAAGCAGCTTGGTGTCAATAATGTATATTGGAGTGCTTTGTAAAAAAAATAAAAGAAGGCAAACAGTATACAAACATATAAGGGATAATGATGATAATGGATATAAAGATCAAAGTTTTCTAGCAAGGAAAAAAATCAGGAAAATTTCATTTCAATGAAAAAGAATCAGTTAAGTAAACTCTGACTATCCATATGATAGAATGCTACCTGGTCATAAGTCTTTCATGGAGAATATTTAGGATGAAAGAAAATGTTTATGTTGTAATGTTATATAAAGTTCCCTCTATGTAAGGAGGCAGGCAGGTAATTGAGGTGAATAGATGGACAGATGGATGGGTAGAGATAAATATAATGATAGGGAAGGCCAAAGAGGAGGAAATTATAGCCATATATAGAAATAGGACTGAGCTTAAAATGCAAGTACTATTTTATTTTATTTCTCTCTCTCTCTCTTCTTTTTCTTTTTAATTTAAACCTTTATCTTTAATTCTAGCATACCCTGTTCTGAAAGCAATATAAAGACACAATAGACACAAGATAAAATTAAATGTTTGAAAACATAAGGCAGGCGAGGAGTGACTATAAGTACAATAAGCTATAGCCCGCGTTGTGGCTGGTCAGTGCAAGGAGCTACCAGGAGTTCCATAGGGATGGAACCTAGAATACTCACTCCTAACCTTTACGGTCTCCATCCCAGAGGGAAAGATGCCGAGGACCCTGTGCCGGCTGAGGAACAAAGGAAGCATGACTAGGAAAGAGCACTCCAGCTCTTTCTTCTCCATAAAGAAACAGCCTTGGTAGACCAGAGGAGGTACACTGGTACAGATAGGAGCTGAAAATACAGGGAATCCAGGACAGATGAGCCCTATAGGACCAGTGGTGTGAGTGGCAAAACAGGGAGGGTAAAGGGAGAATGGGTAGGAAAGAGGGAACCGATTACATGGAACTATATGTGACCTCCTCCCTGGGGGACAGACAACCGAAAAGTGGATGAAGGGAGACGTCGGACAGGGCAAGATATGACAAAATACCCATTTATAAACTATCAAGGGCTGATGAGGGAGGGGGGAGCGGGGAGGGAGGGGAAAAATGAGGACCGAATGTCGGGGGTTTAAATGGAGAGAAAATGTTTTGAGAAATGATGTACAAATGCGCTTTATACAATTGATGTGTGTATGGATTGGGATCACAGTTGTATGAGCCCCTAATAAAATGTTAAAAAATAAAAATTGAAAAAAAAAAAAAGAAAGAAACAGCCCTGGGTGGAGCAAACAGTGGGGTTTGATTTCTCATCTACAAGTTCGTGCTTCAGGCTATCTCTACTTATGCTTTGTAGGAGTTTTAGGATCCCCTGCCCCCCTGCTTTTACCCTTACTCGGAGCCAGGGTCCTCTTTCTCACTTATTTCCTTGCATCTCACTGAATCCCTCTGACTGTACATTTTATTATACCCACTACCCAGAATTTTGAATAATATGAAAGTAGCCAAACTACCACTAGAATTGGGAAAGTTCATCGGCAGCAGGAGCTCTCCTGTATTGCTATTTGGAGTATCAAGAAGAGCAGTCTTCATTTGCAGACAACTTTACAATGCACAGCAAAAGCAGCGGTGGTGCACAGAGCTCTGGTCACTGACGTACTATTTCTGATAGATTTTTCTAAGGAGCCACATAAGAATCAGGGAAGTGTTTCATTAACAGAGTGCTCCTTGAATCAGGGTAGAGGTTAACAGAATGTTTCCTGAATCACTGTTCATATTATGGCAAGACAGGAACCCGATAGTCAAAAAGTCAGAGTTTAAATGTCCTGAGGTCTGTCTTTACAACAGATGCCCTGGCTGATGCAAATGATTATGCACTCAGCAGCTAACCCCAAAGGATGGTTGTCCCATTCCACCCAGCGGTGCCCTAGAATAAAAACCGGGTGATCTATTTCTGAACCATCACAGCTATTGAAAACAAGTGAATTCTGATATACGTGGGATTACCATGAGTTCAAATTGATTAGATAGCAACTCTTTTTCTTTTTTTTAAATTCCTGAAATGTAGTAGCATGTATCCATGTGTCCAAATTTGTCATAGAACTCTATTTATTGGCTTTCAAACATATATATATTTGATGTATTTCAAATAAGAAAACTGGGTCACAGTATGATTTATTTAATATACTTTCATTTGCCAAATAAGGAGTCCTGTGGATTTGTCAGGTAAGCACTGGACTTCGAATCACAAGGTCAGTCGCACAGTCACAGCTGCTCCACAGGAGAAAGATCAGACTTTCTGCTCCTGTAAAAATCTCAGCCTCAGACACTCTGCTCTGAGTCAGAATCAACTGTATGGCAGTGGGCTTGGGTTTTCCATTTAGTTTAGCTGACTTTCTTAAATAAACACAGTAAAGTGCACAGTACCTCTAGGAAGAAGATATTATCGATAGCTTTTATATTCTTCATACATAACTATTTTTAAATTTCATCTATACTAAAGGGTATTACTCTGTAAAAACAGAGGAAAAAAATCAAATCCAAACCAAGATAACCAGACCAAAGTTTTAGCTTTGCATTTCATCTAAATGGGGGAAGAAGTCCAAATATTGATGAAAAAACTGATAAAGCCAGGGCTGAATCTCCTACCTACTGTTTGTTCATGGTATTGTCATGAATAGAGTCAATATTTCAAACCAGATGGGGGTTGGTGGAAGAGGTCTATGTAAGTTTGATTCTGTGCCTTTAGGAATATTACACTAAAAACGTCAGCAAAAAGAACTCAAAGTTCTCTCTAATGGTTTCACAGTTAAATTTAGAGCCATCACTAAAAAGAAGGGGGAAATCAACCAATTTTAATAATGTTTGTAAGTAGTTTCCTTTTGCTTGAATCCTCTCCCTCTGATTTCATAGAACACACCTACCCCAATGTACCCAGCATGCTCTATTATCGCTTTCATAGAAGCAGGGAGCATTTGGTAATCAAAGATAATTCTGCTCCCACATGAATAAATGTAGTGTGGACTTGTCTATCATTAAAAGGGCTCAAAGGAATAGAAGACAGAAATGGGTATAATTTTAGTTCTAAGCTTTCTTTTATGCTAAAATACATTCCAGCACATTTAATAGCAGAGTGAGCTAATATATGTCAGCGCTTTTTTTTTTCTTAAAGCTGCTTACATGTGTTATTGAATATAAGATACATCCTGGTCTTTCATCTAAAATAGCACGCAATTAAGTAAATGTTTTCAATTGCCCCTTTCCTTTTCTCTAGTTTTGGGAAAGTTCATCCTTCCTCCAACACTAAATGTATTTCGTGCCTACCAGCAAGCACAAACAGGGCCATGTTTTACTGTAATCATTTTCAAATATTACCCTGGGGAAGCTGTCTACTTTTGTTTCAGCTAGCAACCTACCAAGTCCCATGTGAGCTTCTGTATACAATTTCAAAATTTCATTTTGCCAATCACAGGGCACTGGGGATGTAAGCATCCTTATGACAAAGCCTTAGTGTTTCTTACCTCACCGTTTTCACTAGTTATTTGACCAACTTCACATCCTCATATATATTTTGCTTTTTTATGCATCAGTGACTTTTTAAAATTCTATCCTCTTCCCTAAAGAAACCATTAAAATCTTAGCCAAGAAACAGTGCCTCATTTGCATAGCCAGCGGTTCTCAACCTGTGGGTCGTGACCCCTTTGGGGGTCAAACGACCCTTTCACAGGGGTCGCCCAATTCATAACAGCAGAAAAATTACAGCTATGAAGTGGCAACAAAAATAACTTTATGGTTGGAGGGGGTGTCACCACAACATGAGGAACTATATTAAAGTGTCACGGCATTAGGAAGGTGGAGAACCACTGGCTTAGACCATCCCCATTCTGCATTCAATGAATACCTCCCTTCCTACCTTCTTCAGCAAGATGAGGATCACTCTATCCTCTGTGCCAGCTCCTGTGTCTTTAAAAAGAATCCCTTTATTACATGAATCACATTCAACCATAACTATGTGTCATGTGTACTTCTTCTGTACCAGAAAGTAAGGATGCAAAGTCTGTCTTTTCTCTTTTAGATCCCAACATTTAGTGTAAGTTTATTTCCTTCAAAGTAAGGGCTTCATAAAACTTGATTGACCTAAAGAGATTGCCTGTGCGGTTCATCTGAAAAGCTATGGGAAAAGGGTAAGGGATGTGGCAGAATGAGAAGATGAAGCGGGTAGAAGAGGTAGAGGAGAAGGAACCGTAAGAGGGCGATCTCGAGAGTGCCATCATTTTATGAACCTTCAAATACCACTTTTTGCTGCTGCAATTATCTTCCTTTATTATATCCAATGGGGGTGGGAGTGGGATTAAATGATTCCCTGGACCCAAAAGTTTAGGGAACATGAGGTTTCTCAAGTTGTTTCTCTGCAAATTGCTTCTTGTCAATTTTACTCAGGTCATTAGATAAATGCTTTCAAGGGCCTTGGATATCAAAGAATATATAACTTGGGGTCTGGGGTTGAGTACAGGTGGGAGAGTTTTAGTCTACTGTGAATGACTCATATGCACAAGGGGACCCAAAGCACATCTGATCTAACAGGAATTTTAGAAACCAAAGACAAACTTTCAGGCTGGACTGCAAAGGTAGGCATCATGCACATAGATTGATTCCGTCCATGTCTGAGCAGTGGCAACATGAGCAGGGCTAAAATATTCTCCCTCAATACAAGAGCCACTGTTCAAAGGTACCAGTAGATAAATGTACTCATCTCTCAGTGCTAGAATAGATTTTATTATTAAATGAAAACACTGGCTTTGTGGGGGGCATAGAAAAGGATTTGGGGGGAGTTGATTTTAGCCTGGTGATGGGTCCTTGGATGGCATGAAATTATTAAGTTGCTCTTTTATCCTGGAAGCTTGGAGAGTTGGGTCCGCTAAGGCCTTGCGATCTACTTCTGAAAAATTAACCTGTAGAGCACGACTCTGACACTCAGGGGTCCTGAGTCAGAAGTGACTTCGCGGCAGTTGGTTTTCTTGATGAAGATCATCCCCCTGCTGGAGGAGAATGTTTCCCATGACCCTCCCCTTTGGGAACAAAAGAAAAAACAATGAGTCAGTGCAGTTGACCCTTGAATTATTTCAGGGCTGAGCTAATTTACATATTCAAGTACCACACAATTATGGAAAAAATACTTCTGAAATTCTGACTTATTATACCAAAGATACCAGGAAACAGGAAATAGTTCAACTAGAAGGCTGAATCTGAATTCTAGAGAGATCTTTCTAGAATAGAAACCAGACCTATTTAACTTTCTACAACAAGAGAAGTTCTAATTATGAACCTATTAAAACTAATAATTTCAGAGTAAATAGCATTAGAGATCATTTGCTAATTATTTTTAGAATAAGAGTAATGCATTCATATTTTGAGTGCTGAGAGTCTTCAGAATGTGGAAAGTTTAGCATACCTTGCCTCAGGCTCTCTAATATCCCACCTAATATCTAATATCGCTCTAATATCCCACCCCTCAAGTCATGGTAATAAACAGAAATACCTTGATATTTTCCCAAAGCCCTTAGTAGAGTTTGACAGATCTCTCTTTATTTCCTCTTGAAAACTTCTCTACGCCTTGCTCCAACCCATTTTCACAGGTAAAATTAAGTCTGGCCCAGAGAAGAACATTGATTTTGAAAAGTTTTAAAATAGATTGGTTGAACGTGGCTAGATTCTAAGCCCCATAGCTCAACCCCTTACTATTCTTTTGTACTTGTTAAGTCACACATCATAAAATTACAAGGTATCTGGGCGACAGCTTATGGACTGGAGATACCTTATGGATCTGGACTGGACTGCTTTGCCTCCTGAAACATTGAAAAGCAATGTTTCACTATCTTTGAAACAAATGACCATCTATGGGTCCACTGATCACCAGTGTAGAGGGTCAGACTTTCATTCCTTCTGTTTAAATTCCACTTCAGATTTTTCTGGGGAAAAAATGTGTGTATATATATATAGATAGATGATAGACATAATATGATGTTCCAAATGCAATTCCAAACATTAAAATGTGTATAATTCAATGTCTGTTTAATCTAGTCAGTAAATCATTGCTCAACTTAATCTTGAAAGTCTAAATAAACCTTGGCTTAGCCATGGATGAATGAAGCTTTGTTCAATTGTGATTGCTAGTTAGAATAGCTCCAGAAATTTTTGAAAGCATGTCTTGCCATGCAGGGCTGCATCAAAGGTAATGATGAGGGTTTTCTGTATTAGGGCTACATAACTATAGATTTACTAATTTAGAGGAATTCTACATAATGAACAGCCTAGGGAAAAAAATCAAGCATTATACTCAATGGTATGAGCTTTTTAAAAGGATAACATTGGTCAAGTAAATTGATTTATTGAGAATATAATTTAGGAAATATGAATCTCAAAAGTAAACCTCATCTCAGAAGGCAGTCAAACAGAGACCATTTTAGCTTTCATTTAATCCAACCCCTTAATTGTAGGTATAAGCATATTAAAGTCCAGAGGGGGAAAGTACAATTGCCTTTCCTCTCAAAGCAATGCTACCATCTCTAGCAGAATTAGAGCAGCTTATAGTTTAGGTCTTGAAAGAATCAGAAAAAATGAAAAAGAATGTTTTCTCCCAGAAATATTTGGTAGATTATTTTTTCATTTTCCTTTAAAAAATGTGTGACTTTAAAAATATTAAAGTCACTAATGACATAGCTAGTATTTGGTGTACCCTTATTTACTATAAAAAAGCAAACAAAAAATGAGCAAAGAAATACAGGAACAAAATCCAAAATTTTTGGAATTGTAGATATTAAGAAAAATTCTGCTATTGAGCCAAATAAATGATTCAATGTTAATTTACTGATTAGAAAGATCTCGTTTTGAGGAGTCCTGGTGGCAGAGTGGTTATGCACTGGGCTGCAATTGCATGGTCTGCAGTTTGAAGACCACCAGCCTCTCCTTGGGAGAAAGACTGGGCTTTCTACTTCCATAAATGGTTACCATTTGGGAAGCCCAAAGCTCGCGATGAGAGCAGTGAGTGAGAGTTATTTGCACTGTAGATGGTTTTAAAATCTTGATGTACCCCCTGAAAAGTTGATGGTGTATTTATTTTCTTACTTGCTAATTACTGCCCAAGATAGATCCTGCTTCCAGTAAATTTGAAACTATATTTTAAAGATGTCTACTTCTAAGCAGTAATAGTGCAGCAGTAGGATTCTTGCAGGTCGTGGCCTGGTCTACAGTGAAGTCGGAATCGGATTTGTAATGACTAGGAAGTTGGGCAATGATGACCAAAACAGATTGACACTGCATTACCTCCAGCTAGCTCTTACTTAATACTGCCTCAGGACACCCTCCTCAGATAGACATCTACCTCCCGAGACCACAGCTATGATGGACTACAGATCAAGATGTAATCATCACTTTTAAGGGACTATATGGTCAGGCTATCTATCCTTAGGCACAGCTGCAAGGGATTGAGATATGGTTACAGGATGTGGTAGCCGCAAGAATTATAATTCTTGCGGCTACCACATCCTGTATTATATCAGTGTATTATATATCAGTGTATCTAGAACAATGAATCTTCCGGGGAGGAACTTATAGGGCAATCCATGCAGGGGATATGGAAAATAGTGTTTCATTATGTGAACATGCTTAAGGAGACCTGGTGGTGTAGTGTTTATGCACTGGGTGGCTAACCACAAGGTCAGCAGTTCAAAACCACCAACCACTCCTAGGAAGAAAGGCAAGGCTACAGTCTCAGAAACCCACAGGGGCAGTTCCACCCTGACCTATAGGGTTGATATGAGCCGGCCTCGATTTGGTGACAATGTTTCATTTGAGTTTTATGAACGTGCTGCCAGAGTTTCGGTCAGGATAAGATTATTGAAGATCTTGATAGAAAAGGCATCCAGATGGCACACACTCTGGATTTGGAACTCGATGTCACTAGAGTGGAACGGCTCATAGATCCTAAGAAAGGGAATCAACAGAGCAGGACTTAATGGAGTTTGAAAAACAAAAAGCTCACTGCCATCGAGTCAATGGTGACTTACAGGGACCCTATATCGTGACAGGGTAGCACTGTCTCCCTTTGAGTGTCTGAGACGCTGTTTACCAGAGTAAAAAACTCAGGACTTGAAGAGGGGGAAGTGCTGATGAAGACAGAAACAGTGAGAAAGACTAAGGGAAGTAGTGGTCAAGAATTTTTATAGTAAAAGGATTAGCTTAAATTGTTCCTAAACTGAATCAAAGACTTCAGTTACTTGGAAACAGGCCGATTTGGGAGGCAGTGAGTGGGTGCTGTGAAGGATGTAAAGGGTGAAAAAGGAATGAGTCTGGCAGAAAAGTCACCGATTTTCAGACTGCAAATGACATTCTCCTTCTCAGGGAGGATCCAGGTGAACTATAACTTTCCACAAGTCTGGGGAGCTATTACCACATCCAAAAAAACATGGTAAAGTCTTTTAACTCTTCTTTATTGTCAAACTAAACTTTTAATGATTTGTGTGTTTTCATGTATATATGCACATGTGCATATTGAAATATAAAGTAAGTTTATATGTAATGTTTCCAGCCCCTGAAGACAAATAAATATTAGATGTAGAAAGATATTGATAATAAAAAAACAATAATAATGAAAACTAAAAGGAAAAAAAAAGAGGTCTTCACTCCGCTTACATCTGAACCAACTCATAGCAGAGTCATTCATTAGGAAAGAGCCCCCTTGTGAATCAGGGACTACCTGTAAAGCATTACAGGCTTATAAAATAGAATGTGCTTGTACCCAAGAGGATTGTGTATGTAAAAATATAAAAGATTTTTGCAATCTCTAAGAGTTCATTGATCTAGGTTACTGGATACAAAGTGTATGGTGAAAACTGTATTTATTTACATTAGCAAGAAACATTTTGAAATGCAATTTCAAGGTTTCTATAACTTTTGACATTCACAACTCTCTCATAGGTTTCTGGGCATACCGTAGACCACGTCTCAAAGCTGTGATGAGGCCTGACAGTGGCCTGTCGTGGTAGAGTGGGACCATGCCAAGGCCAACAGTGCATCCTGCTAAACTCCGGTTGTGCTCCCTCTGCTCAAGGGCGTTTCCTGCCTACCTTTTGGGCGCTGGTCCTCGTAAAGCACATCCTCTCTGAGTCTCTGGCAGTTCGTTCTTCATTTTATCACAACACTTTTTATGGAATTGCCTGTCCATGTGTCCTTCCTCTGGATGGACATGGCTTCTTGAAAGGGGGCCTCATTAGCGTCGGTTCAGTCAGCGTTGAGTGTGAGTGCTAAGAAGCATCCGCCAGGTGAATGTGTGATGGAGAGTTAGTGAAAACTGGGACTGTCTCTTCCCAAAGAGTACTCAGCATGAACGAAAGCAATGAAACATAAGCAGAGGATAGGAGCAGAACAGGAAAACAAAGGACTCCATGAAGTGACAGAGAGGAGAGTGCAGTGCCAGCAGGAGGTGAGAGGGCCAAGCCGGCTTACTATGAAGAGGAGTCAATTGCATGAAGGTCTGTTTCACAGTCATGCACTACATAATGAATGGCTAGACAGTATCTAGTGATGTATACATCCAAGGTCTCATAAGGTTATAGAACAGTATAAAAATCCCTATTGGAAGATAGGCTGTGGCAGATGCAACCAGAGCTATGAATGCAACAACTTCCCACACACATTAACTATACCTCATGTCTCTTATAGACAAAGCAATTGTACATATAATGGTATAGAATATATAGTATAACCTAAAATTCATATCTATTGAAAGTCTTAATAAACACCTACCGTATGTTACTACATTATATATATATATACTGTATTGTACTTTCTATTGTTTAATGTGAACTTTTCCGATGGACAAATGCAAATTTACCATACACCAACACACGCTTTAACTTCCAGGCGGCAGCACTCAACGTCAGGTATCACGGGTCTCTTCATTGTGGGCGTGTCACCTATCTGTCTAAAATTGTCATGCTAAAATATCACCATAAAGCGACGCAAAGCTCCCGCATACAGTGCACCCAGGGCTAGGGACAACCGCAGCACGAGTCCAAGGAGAAGTAATGATTTGGAAGTGAAGCAAAAGCCACACAAAGGTGGAAAAGTCAGTGCACTGGCTTACACTGCAGGCATCCCAGTTTGCTAAGTGGTATCCACATATGATGATCTGTTTCACAGACTGTGTAATGGACTTAGGGACATTGTGCAAGCTTTGGGCTGCTAACTGAACCGGTGGTGCTTCAAACCCATCAGCCTGTCGAAGGTCGGAAGATGAGGCAGTCTGCTTTCTTAATGGTTGGCAGCCTTAATGGTTGACAGCCTAAGGGAGAGTTCGATTCTAGCCCTATAGATCACTATGCATTTGGAATCAACTTGATGGCAGTTGGGTTTATTGAGAACATTGACACATACCTCTGGTGGGGACAGGCTGCATGATGAGGTGAGGCAAACCCACTAAATGCACAAGGACAATTAGAAAAGAGGGGCAGGCTAATTCCAAACCATTTAGTAGGTCAATCTGGAAGTATACCACCCTTTGCCCTCTCACTTTGTGCCCCACAGTGCTAGAATTTGCCAGTCTTCCAGAGGATTCAGGGTGTCTTCTCCTGAGGAGGTGGGTCCAGTGTTAATGCACACTGTGAGTCAACGCTGCCGGGCAGGGAATTTTCTGATGAGGCTTCAGAAGCTGTTCATTGAGGGTGACTCCTCAGAAGTAGACCTTTTAAAAAACACTCTTCCAAAACACTTCATTCCACATGGCTGATGAATCTTGTTTAATTCTGCCCATTCCCTAATTTTCTAGACTCCCTGAGGAACATATAAAATCAACCAGAGGATCATAAAACTGAACTATGATATTGGTTTTTGAAGCTGAGGCTGAAATCTTAGGCACACCACCAGCTAATAAAGGTGTGGTCTTAAGTCCCTTGGACCTCAGTGACTTTGCCTAAAAAATAATGATAACATGTATCTGATAACATTTACCTAAAAGGGTGGCTTAGATGATTCAATGAGATACTACTCATAAAGCACTCAGTATATTGTATACAGAAAATAGCGTGCTCATAAATGGTGGGACAGTAAAACCTTTAAAAATGTGTAAATCAAACTAATTTTAAAAATAATACACAAAAAGCGTCCCATGAACAACTACATGGTATCAGGGATGGTACTTAAAATCCCTACTGCCCCTCAAAAAGGACATAATTAAGGCAAAGAAAGTTCCTCAGGTTTTCTTTCACCATTGATGCCCTTCTTAATATTCTCCGCAGCAATGACAATTCATTGAAACAGCATTTTACTCCTCTCCCTCAGACACCCTCCCTGACAACCTTTATTGTGTCCTTTTGCTCGCCCTCTTCTAGTGCCTCTCATGAGGAGCCCGGATGGCAAGGTTAGCAGTTGCAAACCACAGCAGCTCCCTGGGAGAATGATGGATGGGACGCTCTACTCCTGTAAAGAGTTACCATCTGGCAAATCCTCAGCGCCGCTTCTACCTGCCCTACGAAGTTACTATGAGCCGGCAGTGACTCCATCACAGTGAGTTTGGTTTCGTTTCTTGATTCACTCTCAAACGTCGTGCATTTAACCAATAACTGTGTTAGTATGTGCCAGGAAGAGGTATATCTAAGGTATGGCCAGTTGGCACATGCCCTGGCTGCCATTTGAAGCGGGGGAGGGGGGGTTCAGCTGAGAGAGGTCATTCAGGATGCCAGAACTAAGACGCTCTTATTGGAGGGCCTCTGTGCTCGCTGCCCTCTGGCTGCTGCTGCTCGGCTGAGGGTAGAGAGGGATTGAAAGAAACGACTGAGCGCATTACAGACCCACTTTCCCCGGTGAAAGCCAGGAAGGGGCAATTGCGATGTTCGTGGAGTTCCACAGGTGTTAAATAAAGGGTTAAGGACCTCGACTTCTATTTCTGAGCTGATATTAAGGTTATCTTAAAAACGGATTTCAGATATTTTGAAGGGGCACACTATCAGCGCTTGTCATAAGGACTACTTTCTGGGGACACAACCGAGTACAAGTTGGTGAATGAAGCAAGCCTAGTCCTTGATTTTTCTCTTGAAATCCCTTTGTTTTGCAGGTTCTCTTAGCCTTTCGGGTCATTTTTAAGATAAAAAATAAAATAAAAATGTCTTCCCAAATCTTGAAACTAAAGGAACAAAGAAGAACCAGCCACGTATTTATCATAGAGAACCTGTTTGAAATACATCTTTCTAGGTTAATACATTGAGCTTGTTGCATGGCCAAAATAATATCACTTAAAAATAACCTACAGCTACATTATCCCAAAGACCAAGGCTCACCCATGGCCATCAAATCAATTCACGGCCATCGACCCAGAGCCACTCGATGGGACAGGGTAGCAGCACGTGTGTGCTTTTCTGAGACTAACTCTTCATGGAGTAGAAAGCCTTATTTTTCTCCTACAGAGTGGCTGGTGGTTTTAAACTGCGGACCTTGCAGTTAGCGGTGCAGAAAGTAACCCACTACGTCATCAAGGCTTCGAGACTGAGGCTGCACTGTCATAAACACAGGCCCCAAATCTGGAGAAGAAAGCAAAAGCCAACACGATGCAGAGGGACTAGAGGCAGTTGCAAGAACAAAAGACAACCTAAAACCAATGCTTTGAGGTTCCATAGGATAAAAACCTAATTGCCCTTGAGTTAACCTTGACTCCTGATGAGCCCAGGTTTTCAAGAGCTTTGACTTCTTTAGGAGATTTTCAGGCTGTTGTTCTGAGGCACTGCTCTGTAGACTTTCGGTTAACAGTCTGTTGGCAAATGGCATTAACTGCTTGCAATAAATATATTTATTAAACTTAAATACATTTTTAGTTCTCCAAGGCCTTGTCTTCATCCCATTGTTTCTCACCTTGTTTGGAAAGCAAGGAGGAGGGGTCACGGGAAAAAGAAGTGAACAAAAAGGGAGAATCATTGAACAATAGAGGCAAGAAAAGGAGTGAGATAAAGCGAGAATCAAAAACAACATGAGAGCGTGTATAGAATAGGCACATAACTGTATGGAGACAAGAGTTGATAATGGTTCTTGGGCTGTGGAAGATAGAAAGGAGAATTTCACCCATAGGGGAGAGAGAGCTTCTGTTACTGGTAATGGAAATTTTTGAAAATTGTTCATAGTGATGGTCCAACAACACGATGCGCACAGGTGAATACCATTGAATGGCCACTGTGTTGTTGTATGCATACAGGAGGCACTTCAAGTATAGTACAGGTCACTTGGCCAGAGGGCACCTCACGACAGCTGGGATCAAACGGTCTAGGGGGTGAGGGTGGAGATGCTGTGTGCTGAGTGGTAACCATGTGGATCTGGGTAAGGTCCCCCAGAGAGGGAGGTAGCCCTGTCAGAGGGATGAGGCTTACTGATGGGAGGGGCATCTGAGGAGGGGCAAGAGGGAATGGTCAAGTTTGGGCGAACATAGGTGCAAGTCTGTTGTGGGGAGGGGAGGTTGAGCTGACCAATAGGTGGGGGGAGAAGAGACTGGGGGTATTCTTGGGAACTTTAGATGGGGAAGGCCTTTAGTGGCATGCAGCCAGAGGGCAGAATTGACCTAGGGCATCAGGGGGTGTCCGGGAACCCAGGCCGGATGCCACAGAACACTGGGACACTGAGTCCTGGATCTTCCAGGTGCACGTCATGCTCCAGAGGCTGCCTCCGTGTGACTCCAAAGGGGACCTCCACGGGTGAACTGGGATCGACCCCAGACACACTTGCAACCTGGAGACTTAAGCCGGGAAACACACAGAGTCTGAGGTAGAAGAAGACAGCTGTACCGAGAGTGGTGCACTGTTGGTGGTCCAACGAACAAGGTCCTGGTACATCAACCCCCCATCGGCTGTATTAGGATAGATATTATCCCGGCCATCCTGTGATGTCCATGCTCGTGCTCATTTATATTGGGGTGCACCTCAGAGGGGCGTTGCCACTGGGGCTCACCCTCCTGAAGCTGCGTGATTTGTTTCTTTAGTTTTCGGTAAATGAACCCCAGAGATGTTGAGCTTACAGGGAAACTATAGCAAGGGTTTGGGGGCAGGGGGTGATAAAGGGGTGGGGAAATAATGATGTCAAGAAGTCCAGGAAGGAAAAGTATGTTTTGGAAAATATGTATGATTACGAAGCAATTGCACAATTATGTTTGACATGATTGAATTGTGGAATGTTATGACACATGTAGTGGACCCCAAGTTAGAGCAACTTAAGTAGAAAAAAGAAATGCGTAGTTCTAGGTTTGGGGCTCACAAGAAATCCTCGCTCTGACTTAAGAACAATCAGTTTTTGTTAGGTAGCAAGACCGGGGTTTGTTCCTCACCATGCCTAGGGGCCCCCTACAGGAAGTTGGAAGCTGATAAAGGCTAAAGGGCATGAGCCAATTCAGACCCCAAGCTGGGGGTGGGGTTGGGGGGTGGGGGGTGGTACACCTAAGTGGGCAATACACCTGGATTGGCCCAATCTAGGCCAGGTGGGCTCAATTCAGCCAGTGGGGTCAACCAGTGCCATTGACCACACCTACCAGAGGAAGGTCCTAAAGAAAACAGGAACTTGGAGAACCCCCCCACCCCTTACACCCCCATGCCCCCCTCCCCCACAGCTCTTACACCTTCCAGTCAGCAGTGTTGCAGTCTCTCTCTCTCAGACCTCAGGCTGCCATGTGCGTGGGGGTGCAGTCCCATGTTCAGTTAACTGTAAAACCTGAAACCTCTATCTTTTATAAAAACTCACTTGGATCACAGAGCAGGCTTCGGCGTGAATATCTTTCTCGTGAGAAGCCAAGAATGAAGGTATTTCCCACCCGAGGAATCTAACATTTTTTACATCATGGACCTGCTCGATACTGACCTTCATGAACTGGTCGCTGAAGATAAGCGTGTTACAGCAAAGCAGATGGTGAAAGAAAGCAGATGGTGCTCAGCTAGCAATCAGAATAGTGTCTGGGGTCTTAAAGACTTGTATTCAAACATGCAGCCATCTAAGCGAGGAGTCAACTAAGTCCAGTCTGTGTGATCCAAAGATGACAATTATAAAATTCAAATATGGTGAAGAGAAAAGCGTCCTATCTAAAATTATGTACACCCAATGAGTAGAGCGCTACGGGG
>NW_022103906.1:92204847-92242824 GCF_000313985.2 Echinops telfairi | reverse complement strand
CCCACCTGCAGAGCAGCTAGTCAGGATGGATGAGCCACTGGCAGATCCTCTCTAGCCACAGGCAAGTCTCTATCAACCTCACAATCAGACAGAGACCATTGTAATCTTGATTATGTTGGTGCAAACTCAATATCTGGCCAGTTGACCTCCCTGTAGATATAACCTGAGTTTGTTCTGGGTGCAAGTCCCTATTTGTGGTTCCATGACAGACATTTCTTCCCTGGCTTTTTGAATGTTGATGGCAGTCTTTGCCTTCTCAGGCCTCATGTGTACTTTTGTCTGGATACCTACCATGATGTTGTTATCCTTATCACCTTAGTGTGAGTTTGTTTTTTATTGCTTTCTGTTGGGGCTCCCAGCTGTGAAGCACAGGAGGAGTGGATGCCTGAGGATAATAACAAGGGGAAATCGATATCCGGAATGCAGGGATGGGTGGTGAATGGTAGGGAGGGAACAGGGCTTTCAGGAGTAAATAATGAAGACAGGAGGGGGGGAGGAGCACTAGAACGATTGCATAACTCATTTTAAAGGTGAATTAACCATGGGGGAGGGTGGGAAATGCTCTAAAGTGGATGTAGGGGTGATTGTACAATTCTCCTCGATATGATTGTGTGACTGAACTATTGAATTATATGATATGTAAATCACGTGCCAATAAAACCGCTGGGGACAAAAAAGGTTTGTGGAACTGAAATCAAAAGAAAATGGAATTTATCCACCAATTCTGTGAAGCCGCTTGTCTATTTACACAATTGGGGGGAAATATGTTGAAGCTTTTAAAAGTTATTATTATTATCAAAGAGAACTGATCAAGAATATGTTCAAGATGTGGTTTGTCAGCCTCATGCTCCCCCTCTGAGGGTGCAGTGTGAAGCTCTCCTCAAATGGCCTGCTTGGAAATGAACTTGAAGGTATGGATAACACGTCAATGGTTCTCATGTTCTGCGTGGTCTGCAGTGCTGTCCTGCAGAAGGCCAAACTGGCTCTCAGCCTCAGGCACGAGGGCCCCAAGAAAGATTGCTATATGTCACCGAGGGGAAAAAATAGGCCGAATTAATATACCCTAAAAGACCCTTACTTGTTATTTTTCTTTGTCCTTGTGTACTTGCTACATTGTTCCCTCCACTAATTACCTAATTACAGATGGTGAAAGCATTTAAAGGATTAAAATGAGATCCCTGACATGTAATGTGGAGGTAGAGCTGTTTATTAATTGCTCCGCTGAAAAATGCTCCATCCCTTTCACCACACTGAGTCGTTTATTAATCTGCCCCCTCCACTCATGTGTTTACCCAGCACTAATCCCTCTAAGGTACCACTAAGTACTCTGGCCATTTATACTAAGTCCTTTAATTAATCACGTTAGTGGTCCTATGTTGACCCTCTAGGTTCCGGAGTGCCATTCATGCGATTTCCTGGGGGGAAAGAGCCAACTGGAACTCACATTTCTATCAATGGCTGCCAGGCACTTTGTAACCAATTATTCCTTGACAATTGCAGTCACCAACATTTCAGACAAGGGAGGTCAAACTGTGGCTATTTTTATTTTGGCGTATAGAGGTGGCTGACAGATTTATTCTGCTCTGTATTTTGCAGAATAAGACAGCAGGAACAACCTGATCCTCCAAATGAAAAAAGGAACAAACTCCACAAATATGAGATTCATGTAAACCAACACGTTCCTTTTCTTCAATACAAGTGCTCTTGGGAGACTTATTAGTCCAGGTAAATCAGTTTGCACTCCAGGCACAAATGTCCACAGTCTGACCGGCTTAACATGACAAAGGTTTGGATTGCCTTCATGCAAATTCCCCTGTGGGAGACTCCTGGGACTATTCAGCAGTGCAGTGGGCTTCACTCTATTGGGCCACTCCAGCATCTCACCACAAAGTCCCTTCCCTGGCATGGAAAGAGACAGTTTGAAGAGTCACAAGTAGTTTTCCCACTGTCTCAGCCTTGGGTGACAGATGTCACTGCCAAGACCCATCATAGAGCCCTACTGGACTGCAAGAAGACTACTACGTGCCATCTCTTCTGTGTCCAGAACAAAAGAGGAAGCAGATACTGGTATGCACTCTTAAGGTTAAGTCCACCAGTCTGTATCAGACCTCCCTGAAGTGGTGATCTCTAATTTTAAAGGCAGGGTGCCATACATTTTTGCATTTCTTTTCACTCTCCCACGTGACTGAAAGTAGACCCTGAATGAATAGGAAGTCGGTTGGGTGGTGTGTTAGTCGGGGTAGACTAGAG
This sequence comes from Echinops telfairi, assembly GCF_000313985.2. Taxonomy (NCBI): domain Eukaryota; kingdom Metazoa; phylum Chordata; class Mammalia; order Afrosoricida; family Tenrecidae; genus Echinops; species Echinops telfairi. The sequence continues at coordinate 92,240,574 of NW_022103906.1, read as the reverse complement.
AAACAAATTCATAGACACTCACATGTATAGAAGAAAGAGCTTTATATACAAGAGCAATTGAATATTGGGAAAACATCGCAGCCCAGCCCAGTTCAAGACCATAAACCCGATATTAGCCCATATGTCCAATACTAATCTGTAAAGTCCTCTTCAGACTCATGAAACACATGCAGTGACACCAAATGCAGGAAGAACATAGGCCAGTGGGTGCAAAGTCCTGTGGATCCAGCGGCAGTGGAAGCATTTCAGTGCTGGCAGGGGTCTCCACAAGGCTCCTCCAGGTCCCAGGGCACAGGGTCTATCAGCATAGTGCCATGTGTCTTGTCAGTAGAGTGTCTCTCAGGGAGTGAGTCTTGAGTCCTGTCAGTAGAGAGTCTCCAAGGGAGTGAGCAGAGAGAGACCATGTGTCCCGCCTCCAAGGAGGCAAAACAGGAGTTCTCAGAATCATCAGGAGGCCACGCCCACACCGAGGCCTCATTGGCTATATCCTGATTGACAGGCTAGACTGCACCCCTACACTTTTTTTTAAATCATTTTATTGGGGGCTCAAACAACTCTTATCACAATCCATCCATCCATCCATTATGTCAAGCACATTTGTTGCCATCGTCATTCTCAAAACATTTGCTTTCTACTTAAACCCTTGATATAAGCTCCTCATTTTTCCCCTCACCCCCCCCCATGGACCCTTGATAATTTATAAATTATTATTATTTTGTCATGTCTTACACTGTCCAATGTCTCCCTTCACCCACTTCTCTGTTGTCCATCCCCCAGGGAGGAGGTTATATGTAGATCCTTGTAATCGGTTTCCCCTTTCTACCCCACCTTCCCTCCACCCTCCCAATATCACCACTCTTACCACTGGTCCTGAAGGGATCATCCGTCCTGGATTCCCTGTGTTTCCAGTTCCTATCTGTAACAGTGTACATCCCCTGGTCTAGCCGGATTTGTAAGGTAGAATTGGGATCATGATAGTGGTGGGAAGGAAGCATTAAAGAACTAGAGGAAAGTTGTATGTTTCATCGTTGTTACACTGCACCCTGACTGGCTCATCTCCTCTCCATGACCCTTCTGTAAGGGGATGTCCAGTTGCCTATAGATGGGCTTTGGGTCTGCACTCCACACTCCCGCTCATTCACAATGATATAAATGTGCATCACGAAAACATCCCAACCCAATGCTGCCCAAGCCCACAAGTCCAACATTAACCCATTAACCCAACACCAGTCCACAAAGTCCTCCACCTCACAAAACAGGCAATGATGCCAACTGCAGGAGGAAAACTGAGTCAGTGAATGAATAAGCATCTCAGCACTAGCAGGGGTCTCCACATGGCTGCTCCAGCACCCAGGGCTCTTATACGAGAGTTGCTGTGGATTTATTTCTCTAAAGTACCTAGACGAATACACACCCTTACAGTCTTAATCCTCAAATTGATACCAGATTACGTAACTACCAAACTTTCAACCTGTAGTTTAGTGCTTGAAGACAAACATATATTCAATTTTCACAAGATCTCTTCATTTTAAAAGCTTGGATTCAGAGATCCTAAGAGTATTCTAAAGTGACTTGCATCTAATTTTTCTTCTGGAGAGTCTTATCATACTATCCAAAAGGTTTCTTTCTATAATCTAGAGACTCCTTGAGGAATGACACTGTCTTTGTAAGGTTTTAATACTCCAGAGGGTGCATCAACATTCCTGGCCTGGCCAAGAGGACAAAATAGATGATTAAGAAAGATATTGAAGAAAAGAAATCAGAAAGGAGCAGGTGTCCTCCTTGAAAACATACCTCCAAATGAGTTTCCCTCACACCTCAAAAACCGATTGTAGAAGGGAATTTGGACCAACAGGTCCAGTAGGAGAGTCCCCATGACTTGGAGAGTGGCAAGGATGGGGTCAGGAAGCCAAACTAACTATGTATGCCGTGGAGAGAGAGAGATTTGTGTATTTCTCGATACAGGTGCCCTGGCTACCGGAGACTGAACTATAGCCTGTTGCAAGGGCTGTATTTTCAGGAAATTAATTTAGAGTAGGCACTGACCTGACAGGAGTGCTTTGGGTTTGGGTTTTGAGACAATGGCATATAAATCAAAGGTTGTTGCTCTGTTTGTTTGTTTTTGAATGACGCTGTGACTCATTTAGCTTGTTGGCCTGCATGTTAATATAAAAGAAATCATTCCCCAGAGTGTTGTGATTTTGTTTGTTTGTTTGCTTAGGTTAGAACTCGCTGTTTTCTAGTGGGCAGATGAAAGTGGGGGTCTTCAATGTAGAAAATTAACAATAGAAGACTAAATACAAGGAGACAGCCAATGAATGAACGTTTAGAGAAAACGCGACCTCACAAGAGTGAGAAATCCTGAGTTCCTTGGTAGCTGCCACAAGGCACTTTAATCTGTGGGGAAAGCTGAAATCGTTGCACTTCTCTAGACTAAAAATGAAACACTGGTTTATGGTGAAACCTCAGGAAGATCTTTATAAACTGACAATGCTAGTCCCAGGATGAAGAAAGCAGTATGAGCAGATACGCATCTTGTCACACACAAGGCCACCTTTCCCCGCCAGCTCAGCCCAAGCCTTGGCCCTTTCCCTTCCCACTTTCAGGGGAAAAAATTCTCCACACTTATGAGTCAAAACCAGATGTGAAACACCACCCCCACCCTACTTTGGTAATTAATATCACACCTGTCATTCATCATCCCGCTTAGAATCTCACAGCCCACAGACAGGCCAGGTAAATATCTCTGATTGCACGTTCCCTTTGCTAATAAAATAAAAGCAGTAATACAAACAACATCTAACCATCCTGAAGATAAACCATGTGCCTATCAAGTAGCATTTTCAATCCTAGGTGGGAAATTCCCAGTCTTGTCCTACCAACACTTCATGGAACTCATCTGCGTGGGTCCCTCAAAGCAAGGGAGGGAACTTTGTCAGTTCATCATTGTCTTTCTGCCCTCTAACTGGTTGCTGTTGAGTTGACTCTGATCATCATCAACCCAGGGGTGTCAGAGCAGAACCGTCCCCCAGGAGTCTCAATGGCTGACTCTTCAGAAGTGGATCACCAAGCCTTTCTTCGGAAGCATGGCTGGGTGGATTCAAACCACTCACCTCTGGGTTAGCAGCCAACAGCGTTCTATACTAGAGATCAGGACAGAGTGTAAAGATTGTGGTTAGACTGGGAAATCCATATGGGGCTGTCTCTGAACTTTCCTCATCTGGTCTCTGTACTTCTTTAATCCAATGAGCTTTGGTGGTGAAATAGCTCCCATCATCCCTGACACGTTCCAGCCCGTTGATGATAATTAGCTTAATAAAAGCACATATTAAGTGGTTGCTTTTTGACGGGCGCTGTAAGGGATTGGCATGCATGAATTCTGGGCACAGAGAGGTGCATAAAGCATTAGTATGGGCACCCTGTAAGAATAATCATAAAGCCATCCTCAGTGTAAACATTGTCCACATGAATATTAAAAGGGCACTATCAAAACCCAGAAGCCCCTAGCTGTTCCTTGTCAGTCATAATCCTCCCTTCCCACCCAGCAGAAACCACTACCGAGTCATCTCATCAACAACGAAAACCAGGTTTCTCACCTGGGGGTGGTGAGTGGGGGGATAGGCCCTGCCAGACCACCCACACCGGCCCGTCCTCGGGCAGCACAGCACAGCTGCGTTCGCCATGCCCTGGGTCTATTTCACAAGCCAATGAAATCTTCACCTAAGAAAACGCGTTCATTTGGAAGTCAGAAGAATGCCCGGAAATAATCCTCTGGAACTCACTGCATTTGAAAGTGCGAGAAACTCGGGTTCAGACAGTGTTGATGACTTGGCCAAGGTCACATGACTAATCAGATTGGATCAATAGAATTGCCTTAAAGAGTGTAAGGCATCGAGAAAAGAGGAGGTCATCAATGGAGTTTGCTTTCCATTCCTGACTGCTAACTCAGTTGGTTCCTACTCTGGGAGAAGCTCTGCAAGGTAAGTCAGATAACTCGACGGATTTAGATAAAGCTAGCAGAAGTATTTTCACTTTCTCCCCCTCTGACCTCAATGATGAAGCCAGAGTCCACGACTTGACTGTCCCAAGGCCCCTCTGCATGTGTTCGAGGTGACAGCCCCTCACGCTTACAGAGCGCTTGACAGTTGACAGACTGCCCTTACACAGGTGATCGCATGCGATCCTCTTAAGAATCCTCTGGGAGTCAGTAAAGCTAATAATTCTCTTCCCATTTTTAAAGGAAGGCACTGCATACTTATTTGAGGTCATAAAACTATTCGACGGTGGAGCTGAGACGAGTGACTCCTTTGTCCCATACTACACCTGCTGACAGGTAAGGAGAGAGTTTGGGAGTTGGTGACACTCACTCGATCCTTCCCACCGTGATGATGTGTCCCTGAGAATTATTAAAAGCAACTTCCCTCATTAACGCCTCATCTCACTCAGCTCTCCTTTATATACCCCCACACGGAAATGTCTTGGGAGAATAATTTGACATAAACGCAACTTTTATCTGTGAAGGCTCTTCTGAATCACAAAAATCAATAAGGTATTCCATTATTCCATAGTGACTCAGCCTGTCATAGTATTTTCTAAGGTAAATCTCTATATATTTAAGTCAGCATGTTAGAGGCAGAAGTAAATTTGCAAATAATCTGCTTCATCTCTCTTTCACGTTATGGGTGTAGACGCTGAGGGCAGAGAAAGGAAGTAGCTTCCCCGGGTTGGCATGAATTCATGGCAGAGCCAGGACGAATATCTTGCGAGTCTCAGGTCCAGGTTCCTTCCACCTATTGACCTGTCCTGGCCCCCGTGTCTTTCATGCTGCCCCTCGAGTTGTTCGTAAGTAATTCACACTGAGGATTTTGTCCAGAATATGTCTGCACTAGCAAGTATCTCATATTCATTGTAGCTGTGGCTCACAGAGCTGCCATTTCCTTTAGCCCTCTGCGCCCATCCCTTCTGAGCTGGAAGTCACCTGCAAAAGGCAACAGCCAAGTGCTTCCCACTTCCCACTGTTGTGAACTATAAATTGCTTGGGAAACCAGAAACGCCGGGGTCAGTGTTGGTTATCGGACTTTGAACTCTGTGTGATGGTCCGGACAGTGGACACACTCAGGTGCTCACAGAAAGGTGGGCTTCAAGTCCACGGAGACACTTCCGACAAAAGGCCTAATGATCAGCTTTTGGGGAATCCGTCATTGAAAACCCTCGGGATGCAGTTCTTACTCTGGCGCACAGGGACTCGCTCTAATCAATTGATCAACAGCAGCTGGTTTGATTTTGCGGGAGTCTTAGCAAACTACTCCACATCTCCGTGCCTTAGCTTTCTGTTGTTCGTCGTCTCTGAAGTGGAGATCCTACTATCTTTTCTCCAGCCCACTGAAAGGGTACTATGACAGGTACAGACATTAACAGACTCTAATCTCTTCTAAATAAAATGCATCCCGGTTAATGTCTTCATCAATTAATCATCACCATTCCATTAATCTATATTAATCATTCTTTATTTATTAAACGAGCATCCATTATGGGATTCCTGAGTGTGCAGCGTAGTGGGGGAAGGCAGTGGGGATAAGAAGCAGAAGACCCAATCCTCTCCTTCAAGAGGCAGACAAGTCAAAAGAGCAAGGAGCTCTCCTCTCACTGCCCCCCAGCCCGACGCACACCAGAAAAGGTCACAAATGCTAGTGAGAGCGCGTGGAGAGCCACCAGAACTGCTCGGACACTGACGGTGGGGTTATGAGAGGGTACAACACTCTGGAAAAATGGAATGGTATCTCTCTAAAAAGTTGAAAATGGAAGCTGTGTGATTCAGCCATCTCATTGTTAGGTATATACCTGTTATAAATAAAAGCTCGGACACAGACGCATGCGTACTCGTGCTCATGGCAACGCTATTCACAATAGCAGAAGGGTGGAAACTGTCTAAGTGCCCATGGAAAGAGATAGACCTGTTACGGCGTGCACGCACACACACACACATACAGGAATGCTAGGCAACACTGAACAATAATGATAGCTTTGTGAAATACCACTTACCTGTGGTGCAGTTGGAGGATATTCAACTGAGGGAACTAAGTCACTCACCACAAGGTGAATATTGTATGAGATCACTATTATGAAAAGTCAAGAAAACATTTACACAGGAGAAAAAAAGCTGTATAAAGGAGCCCTGGTGGGGGAAGGGAGTTTGCATATTGGGCTGCTGACCTCAAGGTCAGCAGTTCGAAATTACCAGTCTCTGCATGAGAAAGCTGAAATGTTCTACTCCTGTAAAGATATATAGCCTTGGAAACCCAAAGGACTTCTCTGTCTTACAGGATCACTGTGAGTTGGAATTGAGTTGGTGGCATTGAGTTTGGACTATTTGGGTTGTTTTTGTTTTTGTTTTTAGTCTATGGATATTAGGGAAAGTAATGAGAAATCACTAGAGAGTAAACATACATTAACTTGGGTGAAGGGAAAGGTGAGACACAATCAGGAAGACATTGGCAAAGTATGACCAAGACACTGGAAGAAGTGCATGAGCTAAAGGCAGCAAATATCAGTAATCTTGCAATCGGAGGAATGACAATAATCTACCAGTGGATACATAAATAGACATGCAAGCTGAACATGTGTGGGAAGGCAAAAGGGACTCCACCCATAAATATAAATAGGTTTGGCAGAAGATATGTCGACATATGTACATGTGCCACGAATATATCCATGTACATATTAAACGGGAGACAAAATTGGGAAATTTCTTAGTCATAACCAATTCTTTAAGGAAACGAGCCACTGGGATGGGGAACTTGGACCATCTCTTAGGGAATATGTAGATCAACTGACATGGCACCGTGCACAAAGACAATATTCCCCATCTATCCCCTGGTGTCTTAGGAGACTGTGGGTAGTCTGGTACTGATTCCTCCCCATCTGGAGCAAAGAAGAGGACGGAAACCAAAGGTGCGTGGAAACAATTGGTCCGAAGGCGCATTGAACCACGCAAACCTCAGCCTCCACAAGCTGGAGACCCAAAGAACTAGATGGTGCCAGACTACCGCTACAGACAGAGCTGCTCAACATCACTGTAGACCATCTTGGATATGGAGGAGTAAAACTGTGTAAGACAACTCAAAACCATAAAGAAGATAAGACATGCTGGTCTACTAACAATCGATGGAACACGTCCCCACCCCCACCCCCGACCTCACCACCATTATTGGCCTTAAGATCACCTTATAACCTGGAATTGAACTCACCCCTATGGGGCAAATTTGAGGCAAATATTTGACTAACCTATAAAATAATCAATACTAGAAAGAATATATCCATTAGAATAATCAATCAAATGAGACCAAAAGGCCCTTTGACCAAAACCAAGCCCAGAAAGCCAGGCACGGGAAAGAAGGACCGATGGAAACAGGGAACACCAGAGAGAAGTGGGCAGAGAGTGTTAAATTGAAGGAGTTGCTGTCAATGCCACTAAATAGCATTGTTAAATGGAAAATGAATTTGCTCTCCAACTTTCACTGAAACCACCTTAAAACATTAAAAGACAGTCTTTAGAAAGGAAGAAAAAGCAGGCAACTATGGGACAAAATTTCATAGACACAAATAAAATAGACAAGAGGTCACTTGAAAGGTATGTATAACCACGGTAAACCAGAACCAACCCCACTCACTGTCGGCGAGTCGATGCCCACGCATAGTGGCCCTGCAGGGCAGGGCAGAACTGCCCCTGTGTATTTCCAAATCTATAACTCTTTACAGGAATGGAAAGCCTCATCTTTCTCCAGATTTAAACATGTTAGAGTGGCATAAACAGTAATGCCATGTTATTGGATCAATCCTTTTGGAGAAAGAATTTCCCACTGCTTTGGAATAAAACAAAACCGAAAAGATAGGCATACTAATAGGTAGCACATGGCTCCAACAAGTGACTCCTGGAAGCTCCCATTGTTCTTTGTCTGCACTTCCCTTTGGTACAACCACTCCCCTTTATCCTGTAGCTGCTCATTAATCTCTCTTTGCTCTTTTGCCCATCCAGAAAGCCATGCCGTTCATTCCTCCTTCCCTCCACACCCATATTATAATAGCCACTTGCCTACCAGGGCTTTCAGAAATAGGAATTGATGTCAGCTGAATGGCATTGCATTGTCTCCCTGGCAAAGGACAGACTTGACAATTTTCACAGCCTGCTCAGGATACCCCTATCATTCTAAAATTAGGAAACCAATTAAACAAGGTCTCTAAACTGGGTAAAGCCAGGACAAGCTTGCTTCTGTACACCCTTCGTGCTGCTGAGAAACTGTGGAGTGGCCAAAAAAGCTGCTGCATTTTAAAAACAATCATCAGCACTATCAACACGGAGGCACACAAAGCTACAAAACAAACTGAAACAAGTCAATTCAGAGCCAAGTCAAGATGGTGAAGAAGGCGAAGCGCTGCTGGTCAGCACCTTGGACGCCCCGTGGGGCTCCCTGTCGCACTCTCCCAGGCCCTCGCCGTGCTCTCTGACATTGCTAGGCCCTGTTTCACGGCCTCGCCATTGCCTGCCTCTCTGGCATGCAGGTTAGCTCTGGAAAGCCCCTTCTTAAATTGTTCCTCAAAACTTTAAGAAATGCCTGTGTCCACCCGATGCAGATACATGGATCCGTGTCACCCTCATCTCCCGAGAAACTCTTTAAAGTGACAAATGTCTTGGGAGGTTCTTTGGGCCCATCCACGTCAGTCAGTCTCAAGGAACTCCAGCAATGTGAGTTTGAAGGGTGCTCAGGGATTGGTTCTTGGGCCCACTCCTGGTTGAGACCGCCATGTGGTTAGGCTTCTGCTTTATTCATACAGTAATCAGAGGGCCAGAAAGAAGGCATGTGGTGTTAGACAGGGTTCTCTAGAGAGATAAAACCAGACTGCCGATAATTTTATATATTTATTTATAAAGATAGTTAGATATATAACACAAGAAATGAACTGTTAAATTATATACAGATAGATTTATAATACAAGAAATGAACAGTTAAATTATAAAGCAGTACAAATGGCTCAGTGCAACTCACTCCCGTGAGAGTTGTGAGACACTAGCAGTCCTTCACATGTCTAATTCAAAGCCACAGAAACAATATATGGTTAAGAAGGACTTGTTTATCACAATGTATTTTTCAAAGCCTTGAAATAAGAGAAGAGATGGTCTGAACATGTGGTGCAAGTCCTATCTGAAGGCAAGAAAATATAAGCAAAGCGGACGGAGGTGTTGTGGTTCAAATGTTCTATCGACACTAGGCCTTGGGATTAATTGAGAGATTCCAACTGAATTTCAATCTGAGAGAAGACTGCTTGAGGATTTGATGAATAGCTACTGTCATCCAGATTGAATTTCCTCTTTGCTTTTCAATCATGTACTATTATTTGTAATATTTCTGAAATCATGTTTGAGATAATAAACTTGAAAAATCAAAGTCTCGCGAATGCATGGGGATTTTTATTATACAATAAACAGCAGGGCAGGAAATTGTTCGTGTTTTATTTTAGTTAAAACATCTCATTTTTATGAAGGTCCTCAAGGGCAAGAGGCAATACATACACATTTCAAATTGGCGGTGTTACAGAAAAGCAAGTATTTTAGCGATACACAATTAGGGCAGGTAGAGAGCCCAGCCTCTCTGGCAATAGTAGCAAGCAGGGCTTCAAACCAGTCCACGATCCACACAACCACACTGTTGCAAGGGCTCTGATATGCCCAGGGGCTCTTCGTCTCTGGAGCCCATGAATGAACCACAAACCGGCAAGCAGAAACTCATTTGAAAAAGAAAGAAAAGTACCTGATGCAGCAGAGAGAGACTGGGCTGAGCCACCGCTGACTGCACTGTGTTTAGGGGTTTTTATCAGATGAAGGGTACTTGGCCTGTCTGTCTCCTGGTTATCACCTGGACCAATCTCAGATCTCGGCCTGTTTCTCAGGTCCAATCATGTACCTGGTCCTGCTCTCCCCACTGCGGGGTGGTGCCCAGGCCTGGACCAGGAACTAAGCATGAAAGGCTCAGCATTAAGAGTCCCCGGTAGACTGACGTTGGAGTTTAGAATCAATCTAGGCGCCGGAAGCCTGCAGGCATAAGGTTAGATTGTCCCAGGCTGTCGAGATCACCCTTCCAGATATCCGGCCAAGCCCCATGCTTCCTTCTGCGCGGACTCTTTCCCTCTTTCCGCCTGCGGGCTCCCCATCTCCCATCTCTCAAAATCAGAACAGACCTGAATTTGTAAAATGTGAGTACCGGAACAACAACTACACAGGCACAATAACAGGTGGAAATTTGGGGATGGGAGTCTCTGATGAGGTGTAGTGGACCCTTTCAGGAACCTGATGCCGGAGTCTGGATTATTTCCAGGACTCTGGAGCGGAGCACCCGTTTCAGACAAGCCACACGCCATTGTTTCTCCCTCTGCTGGCCAAGAGATCTGGTTGCTGAGCAACATGCCAACTACCCTAGTTTTCTAAGAAGGCTGCATTTCTATCAGCTTCCCCTTTTGTTAACATCCGTGGTTTAACAATTCCAGTCCCTTCAGGTGTGCCTGCATCAGTCATGGCTGAACAGGAAGAACCCTTCCAAATGCCGGAGCAACCTTCAGCAGCGGCCATTCTGTGTGTGGTCCCAGCGAGAAAAAGCAAGAAGAGTTCGAGAATATGCTTACTTTGACCAAACATAGACTTGTTTCCAATTCAGAAGCAGACAAATTTCTATGACCTTTTATTGGTAGATTCAAGTCAATAGAACGTGGCGAAGATAAATTCTCAAGTGTTGACTAATCAACGCTGCCAATTTTCTAACTTGACGAAACCGAGTCAGATACACAAAGACATGGAATCAGTTAGAAAGATATGGATTTTGTTTCAAGTGTGTGTGTGTGAGAGAGAGACAGACAGCCAAACAGACATGGGACTGTTAACAGGAATTATCATCTTCTTTCCGAGAAAAGGATTTTTCAATTCACCTCCAAGATATTATCAAGAACCATGAAAACCACCATGTGACATACAAAAGAAGCGCATCCCCTTGTTCCTACCCCAAAAGAACATCTCAACACCAAATTGATTGCCAGCGTCATGGCCAACTCAGAGCGACCTCTTAGGGCAGAGGAGAGCTGCTCCCGTGGGTTTCAGAGACTGCCGCTCTTGATGGGATTAGAAAGACTCCCCTTCTGGTGGTTTTGAACAACTGGACCTTGTCGTTAGAAACCCAGTGAGTGGCCATGACATCATGTATTAAACGGGGTCAATCGTGCTTTACGGAATTAACAAGTCCATCTCCAAATCCCATGAGGCCACAACAAAGTGTTCGGTTTGGCTTGGGGTTCGGCTGGTCTTTGTCCTTAGATCACTCATACAAAGCTTAATTCAATGACCTCTCTTTGACAGTTGTTCTCTGGTTGCTCCCATCAGGCAGATCCACCTTCAAACCACGTGGACAAAAGGGGACAGAACACAGAGATCTCCCCACACTCTAAACTTTCTCAGACTCTGTGTGGTACATCACATCTGCTTCGGTTCCCCACAGTGAGAACTCAGACCCGCGTGGGAAAGACTTGTTAACGACAAGGAGGCTGGGGATAATCTGCCTGTATAGTCAAGAAGAGAAACTGTGACAAGAGTGTACCTGTATCTGCCACAGACGGGAGGGAGCCCTGGTGGGGAATGCTCTCAGCTGCTCTTGGAAAGAACAATTAAGGGTATTTTAAAAATCAGGAGTAGAAGAGAGAGGCATGATTGAGTCTAAAGATACAGAAAGTTTTCAACAAGTCGGTAAGATCAGAGTTGCTTTATAGGACAGACTAGGTAGAGCGTACGGGCCACGGGAACATTGGGACCGACATTCTGAAGACAAGGGTTAGTGTGGTGCATGTGGAGACTTACTGTTGTGTGGGATAGAACTGTACGAAAACAAACACTGCAGTGCAATTGTTGGGCAGGTCAAGGTGGATCATATTTTATAGAGCTAGGAACAAGAGTAGAAATTATCTTTTGTTCCGAGAGCAGTATTGTGGTAAAGGGTGTGATCTGCGAAGCCAGACTGCCTCTGTAGAAACAGGCGTGACACAGATATGGAATTCAGAAAGATGTCGATCATCCACTTTTCCCAGCTTTCCCCAACTATCCTTTTGATTCTCCAGTCTCCATGGACCCAAACTTCCCAGTATCCTCTCTGTCCCCTCCACCTCAACTCCATTCCAGATACCCATGATCTCTTGCCTGGTCTCTTGCTACACACAGTGCCCTCCTGTACCTGCCGGCTCTCTTTCCCCTTCAGTATAAACCTGACACTGTAAGTCAGCATCGCCTTTCTAGCATTCCTTTCCAAAATGTTATAGCATTAAACTCTTTCCTTATCTGATCCGTGTCTGCCGCACATTCTGCCGAACCGATACCAAAGCACTTTGTGGCTCCCTGAAAAGTTCAGTCTTTTCATGATTCATGAACATTCCCATAAGCTGCTCCTCTCAATGGAAATGCCTTTGCATTCTGGCCTGCCCCCCAACCCCCACCCTCCCAAAACACAACTATTTATTTTGTAAAGCCTTTCTGCACAACAACCTCCTCTTGACCCCTCCTGTAATTAATAACATCTCCTTTGCACTCCTATGACTTTTATATGCTTTTAAAACGTTTCATTGCTTCCATTAGAAAACGTCTTCATATCCCAGGCACCTTCCCCGATATACAGTGTGAGCCCCACTGTGGACAGGGCAGCCCTCTTCTTCACCTCTGTATCCCCATTCCGCTGTGAGGCTGGTGTCTGGTTCACAGCACTAGCTCCATAGAAATGCTTCAGAATTGAGGCTTAAAAGCACTTGCCCCATAATAGCAGCAGCATCATGCAATTCAGAATATTATGAAGGACGAAGATGGAGAAGAAAATGCTAGCAACCCCTTAGGGCAGGATTCCTCAGTAATGCCTAATAGTTATGGAGAGCTCGAAGCCCCTGGATGGGCGCAAATGGTTAACTCACTTGGCTGCTAACCAACAGGAGAGAGCATTTGGTTGTCACCCAGAGGTGCTGCAGAAGAAAGGCTTGGAAATCGGTTTCCCCCAAATTAGCCATTGAAGACGCTATGAAGCACACTTCTACTCAGAAGGGGTCATGATGAGTCAGCATCAGTGTGGCAGCAACTGGTTATGGAGAGTGTATTATGAGCCAGCCACTATGTGAAGGGTAGTAATATCATCTCTCATTTAATACTCACCCAAAATTTTTAAGGCAAAACACTCTTAGTCGTATTTTACAGATGAATAAACTGAGGAACATGGGGATTAAATCTTTCACCCAAATACATACAGCTAATAAGTGTTAGAGCTAGAATTTGAATCCAGGTGCCCTACGATAAAACCTCTACACTAAGACTGCTCTGTGCTAAGAGAAAGAACTCCGATACAGGAACCAAAAGCAATTAAAACATTAAAGTAAGAAGGTGATAGAATGGGAGGGTGAGAACATGCATAAATTAAGCTCCTTGCCCTTGGTAATTTAGAAATAGGCTGAGTTATGGGGTGGTGGGAGTGGTATGTTAAGTACGTGCTTTTAAATAAGCATGCTTTATTAAATATATGCATATCTATAGTTAAAACCCAACTTTAGGCAGCTGGAAAATAAACAAAGATCTCATTATTAAAAAGATAATTACTGAACAAGGGAAGTAAAAATTAACCAATATCAGTATTTGTAAAAACTGTACCATGATTGCCAGAAGGAAATACCTTGAAATATAAACGAAACAAATCTATGCATTTATTTATTTTTAATTGTTTTATTAGGGGCTCATACAACTCTTATCACAATCCATACATACATCAATTGTGTAAAGCACATTTGTTCATTCATTGCCCTCATCAATCTCAAAACATTTGCTCTCCACCTAAGCCCTGGGCATCAGCTCCTCATTTTCCCCCTTCCTCCCCGCTCCCCGCTTCCTCATGAACCCTTGATAATTTATAAATTATTATTTTGTCATATCTTGCCCTGTCCGACGTCTCCCTTCACCCACTTTTCTATTGTCCATCCTCCAGGGAGGAGGTCACATGTAGATCCTTGTAATCAGTTCCCTCTTTCCAACCCACTCTCCCTCTACCCTCCCAGTATCACCGCTCACACCACTGGTCTTGAAAGGCTCAGCCACCCTGGATTCCCTGTGTTTCCATTTCCTATCTGTACCAGTGTACATCCTCTGGTCTAGCCATATTTGTAAGGTAGAGTTGTGATCATGATAGTGGAGGGGGTGGGGAAGAAGCATTTAGGAACTAAAGGAAACTTGTATGTTCCATCGTTACTACATCGTACCCTGACTGTTGGTCTCCTCCCTGAGACCCTTCTGTAAGGGGATGTCCAGTGGCCTACAAATGGGCTTTGGGTCTCCACTCCACACTCCCCCATCATTCACTATGATATGATTTTTGTTCTGATGATGCCTGATAACTGATCCCTTCGGCACCTCATGAACACACAACTGATCACACATGTTGCTTCTGAGCTAGATGGCCACTTGTTTACCTTCAAGCCTTTAAGACCCCAGATGCTATATCTTTTGATAGCCAGGCACCATCAGCTTTCTTATTTGCTTATTCACCTGCTTTGTCTTGTTTGCTTATTCATTTGCTTATTCACCCGCTTTGTCTTCAGTGGTTGTGTCAGGAAGGTGTTCTATGCTATTTTTAAATGAGTGCATTTTACCTTTCATGTCCTTTTCTCAAGTATTTTTATAAATCAGCAATACATTTATTAAAGGGTTATCAGAGACCCCTGCCACAAGGTACAGACTGCAGGGGAACTTAAGGTATCCTGAGTGAGTGTGAGAAAAATAGAAAAGGACAGAGAGCTACAGAGAAATGTCCCCTCACTCTGAAGGGCTATCAATATCAATAACTTCTAGTCAACAAAGAATATATGACATGCTTGCCCTGTAGCGGGGAGAGTGGTCAATGACAGGGGCAATACAAAGAACATAGTAGACTCAGTCCCTTCTCCTTCAGAGATCAAAATTGTGTAGGACATATACATGTAATGCGGCAATGTCAAAATGAGAGTGCAAGGAGGGGGGCCTGTGGGCAGACCTAGAAGGACCCCTACCCAGATTTGGTAGATCAGAGATCTGGTAGGTCAGAGACTTAGGAGCTCACTTTCTTGACATTGGAAGACCCCAGGAACTAATCCTTGGGAAAGAGAACAAAAACAGTGACACAGGTGAGAGTGTGGATTATTAAGGAAGCAGAGAAACAGCAAACAATTTCCTTATTAAGGCTGAACCAGGAATCAAGAGGGACAGCAGCCTAAGATGAGACAGAGAGGGAGTAAGAGCTAGAATATGAAGTCAGGTTATGAACGCTTTTCATGAGGACAATGAGGAGTCACTGTGAATTTCAGGTAGAGAAGGGACATCATCAAATGGACCTTTTAGAAAATACTCTGTGTACAACATGGAGAGATTGTGGGGGCTGATTACTTTTAGTCAAATTATCCAGTCCTTCGGAGCACAGATGGTTAATGCACTTGGCTGCAAACAGAAAGGTTGACTATTTGAATTCGCCCAGAGGCAAAAATAGAAGAAAGGTGTGTTGATCTGCTTGCCAACAATCAGCCACTGATGACGCTGAGGAGGATGGTATGTCCTCTGACACACCTGCGCCAGAGTTGACCTGATGGTATCTGGCGGTGGTGGGTGTGCAGCTACATACATGAGGGTTGATGGTTCCCGGGAATAGATGAGGAAAGTAAACAGCACCAAAGTGGGAAGATGTGTAAGATATTCATGCAGGAGAAACAACAGGAGTTGGAGATGATTCTATGGGAGCCTTAAAATGAGGGAGGACCACCTTAAACCAAACCCTAACCCTAACACAAACCATAACCGTAACCCTAACTATAATCATAACCCTAAACGTAACCATAATCCTAACCCTAACACAAACACTAACCCAAACTCTAACCCTAAACCTAACATTAAAGCTAACCGTAACACTACCCTAAGACTATCCCTAACCATAAACAACCCTAATCCTAATCCTAAAACCCACTCTAAAACTATCCACAACTTTAGCTTTAACCCTACCCTAAGCCTAACTCTACCTCTAATCCTAATACTAATGCTTACTATCCCAGAACCTAACTCTAACCCTAACCCTAACCATAACGCTAACTGTAACCTAACCCTCAGTCTAATACCAACCACAACCCTATCCCTACCACCAAACCTAACCCTAACCTCAACACTAAACCTAAATCTAACACTAACCCTAACGCTAAGCCTAAGTCTAACCTAACCCAAACATTAATTCTAAACCTAACCCCAACCAAAAAAATAAAAAAGAGGGAGGACCATCAGGTAATACTTGGGCATGAACTTGCAAAACTGTGTGGGCAATGGTGTCAGTCAATGAAATGAAAATCCAAATGGTAAGCTCAGGCTTGTAGGTAGAAGAAAGCTCCATTTGGGACATCCTGCTCTTTCGGCGTCGATCATGTGTCTTCTGCTCAGTTGGATATGTGGGTCTATAGTTCAGGACAGAAGGCGGGCCTAGACATTTATACCAAGAAGTCATCCACAGGGAAATGTGATGAAAGTCATGGAAGCAGACCAAGTCACCTAAAGACAATGCCCCGAAAGGACAATGTGGTAAGAGGCTCCCGAAGAAAGCCTATGTTGAAAGGACCCATTGAAGATAAGAAATGCACAGAACAGTGAAAGAAGAAAAATCATAAAGGTTAAAAGAAAACCAGGAAAGCGTGGCAAGAGCTTATTTCAAAATAAAGAAATGG
Organism: Echinops telfairi; assembly: GCF_000313985.2. Taxonomy (NCBI): domain Eukaryota; kingdom Metazoa; phylum Chordata; class Mammalia; order Afrosoricida; family Tenrecidae; genus Echinops; species Echinops telfairi. The sequence continues at coordinate 92,223,789 of NW_022103906.1, read as the reverse complement.
TTGGTTTCACCACATGCTTCTAAAATGCCAAGCAAGGTAAGAGTTCAAGAGCTTCCGTCTTATCTTATGTGGAGAGATGGCACCTTGGGGAGAACTGCTCAGGTGAATGATGGACACAAAGGTAGTCTGTGGTGGTTTAGGATTGAACGTGTGTTGAAAATTCATTCAAAAGAGAAATGGTACCACCAGGGAGAGGTGCAGTCAAGGGATAGCCCTAAGATGTAAGGATCTTAAATATATTGATATGTGGTGAGGAAGAATCTAGTCTAATAGGTGTGGCTACAAACGGAGGGAAAGAGAAGGCTAATGGGAAGTGTGAGATCCTTCAGATGGCCTGTAGAGATGGAAACTGCAGAGCAGAGGTGGACACGTTTGTCTTTGACAGGAATGGGGCCAGAGGAGGCATTGTAGCAGGAGAGGAATCTACAAGTAGTAAAAAGAGACATTCATGAGTAATATGAAGAATAATATAAAGAGAATCTGTTTTCAGAAACAAATTCCGACTGAGGAGGCAAAAGAGGCATTTGTCATCTGGGCCCAGAAAATGTCCTTTCCCACTCAGGTTTCTGCTCTGACTTCAGCCTATTGGCACTGGCCTGGGGCATAGGACTTTACATAGTAGAATAGCGATATGCAATCTCAGCTTTCCCACACGTCTGCAGTGTTGCAAATCATTACCTTTATTTACCAGCTTAGTGAGAGCAGGTCTAAAATGAGTTTTATATCTGTTAGAAATGGATGATAAAATGTTTTGTTTTGTTTTTAAATATAACTTCAAGTACTTATATGTACCTACTCTTCAAAGACTGTCATTGAACCCAGGGGAATAAGAATCACCTTCTACATTGGAGTGATACGTGACCAGTGATCCCTGTACAGCAGCTAGGGTTGAATGCTTAACATGCAGATTCCAAGACATGCTACTCAGAGATAAACTTAGAATATGTCTCAGAGAGGCCTGGGAATCCAACCTTCTAAGCCCCCTCGATAATGGTCCAGGATAGACGGAAACCTACACTTTTCACACAACCCCTTACTTCAGTCATACTCCAGGCATTGGGATGTTCAAATTCATGGTCTAAGCCCCACTGAAAACACACTAAATAAAATATGCCATTTCTTGACTCGTGCACTGAGTCAGTTTTGTTGTATTTCTTATGGGCACACCATGCACACTAGGCACTATGTCAGGCAAAAATACTACAGAGATTAACTAAATATGGGTGTTTTCCTCAGAGCCTTCCACAGTCTACAGGGGAAGACAGAGAAGAAAAATCCACCAATAAAAAGGGTTAGTTTGATTAGTATTTTGACATTTATCTGACACATCATATGGCCAAGATATACATGTTGCTATGGAAACATGAATGATTATCTCAATTTAAAAAAGCAAAGGTACTGACCTATTAGAGGACCTATTGGCTGATGTTTGAAGGTGTGCTAAAATTTCAGTGAACCCTCATGAGGAAGGCAGGGAAAGACATTCTGGGCAGAAGAAAGGTGGCCTTGATATAACACATATAACAGTGACCCAGACCTACCCAGAGACACTGTATCAATGCTAGCAGGCAAAAGTACCCAAACCAAACCAAACCTACTGCTACTGAGTCAATGCCAACACACAGCAACCTTATCGGACAGAGTAGAACTCCCCTGCGAGTTTCCAAGACTGTAATTCTATAGGGAGTAGAAAGCTCCAGACAAAAGGCATGTGCTGTCCTAAGTTATAAAGAGAATGCACTAGAACTCTTAATACGGTTGAGATATCTTTGATTTGGGGGTTTCTCCATCTTCAGAGCTCCAGAGTTCTACAGTGGATCCTCAACTTATGGCTGAGTGAGCACAGAAAGAACCTGGAAGATCACCTTAAGATTTCATGACCCATGCCTGAAAATGGTTTCCTGTACTTCCACCAACATTCCCTTGACCATAACTCACTCACATGGCGTCCACCTCACTACAGATAGCAGAGTAGTCTGTGTGAGATGCAATGTTTGTGTGTCCAGAAGAAACAACATGGAGCTAGTGAAGCAAAAGCATTGTCTTCACTACAACTCACCACAGTGAAAGGAATTGTCTCAAGGACTTGCGGCTGGAAGGACAGAGAGTGGGCCAGTTCATTGAAGCATACAGCGCAAAGAAGCCATACCATTTAAAGCAGGAAAAACCACCAGCAAGCGACGATGTGAAGTGAATACAGATTCCTTCCCAACCATTCCCTTCAGGGCCAGTGTGGGAGGCTGGCAGCTAGAGCTAAGGACCTGCTCAGTAACATCTGGGTAGAACCTTTCATAAATGCTGAAGTCGGAGTCAAGATCATACACCAAATGGCACCGATGAAACAGCGTATGTATGTAATTGACTCCACGGCACTCCTCCAGGGAAGGAATCATCCTCCCCACCCACACACTGACACAAAGATCCCTGGTGGCTGAGTGGTTAAAGTGCTTAGTGGCTAGCCAAAAGGTCTGTGGTTTGAACCCACCAGCCACTCTTCAGAAGAAAGATGCCGGAGTATGTGTCCGTAAAGATTTACTGCAGGTGGACTCTGTCCTATGAGGTCCCAATGAGATGGCATTGACTTGATGAAAGTGGGCTTGGGGGTTGAGAATTTTCACACACACACACACACACACACACACACTTTCTCTCTCTCACACACACCACAACATGCCTTTCTGTGACTTATTTTAGCCTTCAGACTATATCTAGATACGTATTTTTTAAATAATTAAAAGTACTGAGGGGCATCGGTAGTTTTGATCAGCCTACGAGCTCACACACAGGAACTGCAGCGAACTTGAGAGCTTCACTTTTTCTACAGATAGACAAGGCTTAGCACAAAAAGTCTCATAACCCCTCTAGAGTTAACTTTTGCATGACACAAACATACAGAAAGAATTGGACCGTCGTCCTAACAAGGAGGTTATGATACAATGCTGATGATATTGAAAATGACAGTAATACTAATACTAGGTAGTACTGATGGCACTCATTATATGAGACACTGTATGAACTCACAACTCAAATGACGTAGATACTGTGCCATCATATATTTTGCATATGAGGACACCAAAGCCCAGAAAGGCTAGGTAATTTACCCGGTTACTCAGCTAACGATGATTGAGGTAGGGTTTACAACTAACAGTTAACTTCCAGAAATGGTGCTTTTATCACGGTATGCTTATTACACTGCCTTTTCTCAGCCTGTCAGCAGCCAGAATGAGGTGAGAAATAATATCTATATAAAACAAGTAGAAAACAATATTTTGTGGTGCAAATAAAAGATAGGCTTCTCATGCTTCCAGTGGATTCATCTAGTTTTCACTTTATTCCCTTTGTAATCGCCATAAGAGTCCAAATTCCAGGTGCATTTTCCCTTCGTTTATTTGAGCTCATCTCCCCCCTAAGTCTTGCAGCTAGTGAGTTCCCTGCCTTATATAGCAAGGTGAGGAGGAGTGGCAGATAGTCTACCTTTTGGTTGTTGAAGCCTTGATTAGCTTAGCCAATGAGGGGGTAAGCCAAGAAGATTCAAAAAGGTGAATACAGATTTTGTAAGCTGTGTACGCTGCATCTCCAAATCCTGACCATCTTTTCTATTAATTATTTCTTAGAGTGGATGAGAGGCTAAGCCAAAAAGAAGTGGCAGTGCAAACTCTGGAGTCCGGGGCAGTCTGAAACAGACAAGGCAGGCTATATTGGCCTAAGCAAATGGGTTATGAACGTTTAGCACAACATTTGATCCTGAGGATGACGAAGGGACTGAAAGAAATAAAGAAGGTATTCAGGGTTATGCGCTGAACTCCTTTAAATTAATTCCTCTTAGATGCCAGACATCAGTAATGAACTCATCAGATACTCTTGCTCCAAAAGCCCCTGAAGTTCAGTTTATAACAATACAAACAATTCACTCCGTGATCTCTGAAGTTTCTTATTTAATTTCGTTTGTTCTCGGGACTAAATACGGTATTATTATAGCAAGCAGAGCAAAGGAGATCACAGTCCATGGTCAGTTCCCGAGATGACAACTTGCTTCCAAGTAACTTGCACATACTTGGATTTAACAAAAATCCTTGAAAAGATATGTGTATACTGAGCATAAACACATACATCTTAAAACCTGTTTTCTCCAGCCATATTAAGTATCTAATTTGATGATACTAATGGTAGCAAACAAATCTGTCTTGCAGAAAGTACAGCCAAAATGCTCGTAAAAAGCAAGCCTAACAAGACTTCATCTCATTTGCCTTGGACATGTTATCAGGAAACGCCAGTCCCTGGAAAGGACATCATGCTTGGTAAACTAGAGGTTAAGCCCCAACCAGGAGGCTCCTGGGTGACATGGGTTGACACAGCGGCTGCCACCATGGGCTCCAGCCCATAAGAACAATTTTAAGGATGGCACAGGGCCATGCTAACCCTGGTGTCTCTTAGGCCTTAGGTAGACAGGTGGCTCTGACATTTGGGCTGCAATTCCCCTCTATAGTTACAATGGGGCTATTGTTGAATTCCTTACAGAGGTGTCACCATGAAACCTACTTCAACATTTTAGTACTATGCCTCATCAGTACTTACTGGCTCTTTTCATTTAGATTATTCTTGGCCTGTTGTGTTATTACTGAAATGTGGTGGGCCGGGCATTGGTAAAGCAGTTCAGAATAGGAAGCTGTGCCGAGCACAGGCCTAACCTCAAGACATTTACTTTGTCAGGAGAATGGGTTTGTAAGAAAACAGGGGGCAGTCCTGAAATAGAGTTGGATACTAGCTGCCAAGGGGTCAAAAAGAGAAACAGAATGAATAAGCCCAAACTTAAAGCCTAGAACCTGAGATCTTCACAACCCTTTGAGGCTGATGGTTATAAGCTTTCTATATTGTCAATCTGGAATTTCTTAGATATGAAAGTCATCTTTCAGACTCCAAGATCCAGAGCACATCCATTCATTAATTTCACATAAAAAGTGCAATAATGAATTACTGCCATACAACCTTTCCCCCACAAAACTGAAGATAATTCCCTTAGCAAAAACCCCTTAGTAGTGGGGATCAAAAAACTCTATGACGTCCTACTGTCAGCTTGTGTGATGCATTTCTTTCATAGACAGAATATTGGAGGACAGAATCCTAGGCTTGGTGAGGGACTGGGGCAGCCAAGATTCAGACTTGCAGGCTGCATTTGCGGGCAAGCTCCTCCTAAACTAGGAGCACGTTCTTGGGTCAACACCTTCACAGAGGTTCTAGGAAGAAGAAACAGATGCTGTAGATGCAATTTCCAAGGCAGCCGGGCCCAGCAGGAAAAAGGCATGATAGCAGAGGACGCCCGGGAATCCCCAGGCTCTGGCCAGAGGTAACAGCTGGGCCACGGTGCTGCCAATGGGCAGGATCCCACTCACAAGGCCGCCCGCAGGGTCTGAGGCAGCGCTGGACTGGACTGTGGTTTCTTCTCCACCTTCGGACTTGGTTTCTCAGCTGGCGATTGTACTGTACTCCCAAAGACCCAAAGGCGAGGAGTCTGTTCTCTCAGTTTCCATCATTTTGGAGGGGATCTGGATAGCCACGGAAGGAATCGGCGACGCGGTGGAGAAGCACTGCGCCCCTCGTGCGCTCCCAGGGGGTACTCACACCTGCACTCACGACAGCGGGGCTCCTTTCCGAAGCGCCAAGGCTGGGGAGCTCCTCCGGCCCGCGGGCGCGCGGGTGCAGGGCGGGGGCGGGGCGACGCGCAGGCTGGAGACCCGCCTCGGTTCCCCTCCCGGAGTAGCTGGCGATTGACAAGGCTCGTGCTGCCTTTCTAACCAATGAGCGCGTCCCGGGGCGGGCCCTAGCCCGGGCTGCTCTGGCTACTTAGAGTCCTCGGCGAGCCTGAGCGAAAGCTGAGCGGAGCCGGGATTGCCAGGTGGAGCCGGATCCTCAGCCGGCACCGAAGGGCAGGCGCACGGACACCGCGCCAGGCACCGCAGCGCACCGTCCCGCGCGGGGCACAGCGGAGCTGCAATCCCACGCGTCGCCCAGGACCCGCTTCGCGCTTGCCTCCGCCGCCGCCGCCGCAGCAGCACCCATGGGGACCCGGAGACTTTAAAGGAGTTTGGGGTTTCGGGAGCTGGGAAATCACCGGTACGGAGAGGCGGCTTTGGTTGTCTTGGAAAGGGGTTTCTTCGTGGAATTGTTTAGCTCCTGTGCGGGGTAGGAGGGAGAGGAATCGTTTGTCTAAAAGTGGACCCCAGAGCCTCTCGAGCGCACACCCCGCACTGGCTTCCCGGTGCTCCCCGGGCCCCTTTGTTAGGTTGTTTTAGAGCGAGCAGCCGCGCCCCAGCGCAGCCCGACTGGCTCGGCTGGGCAGCTGGGAGAGAAGTAAGGGGCAGAGTGCACCTTGCAGTGGGGGCAGGTGTGCCCAGCGGCTCTGGTGTACGTGCACCGGCGGGCGTGCCAAGCTGGGGCTGGAATTGTGTGCGACTGCGAAGGTGGGAGCCTTGGTTAGTGTGTTGTCGCGAGGGTTTGGTATTGTGTGTGTGTGTCCCAAAAGTGCACTAGCATGCCAGCATCTGGACTTCCAACTGTGCGAAATGTTGTTAGTGTCAAAGGCGTGTCTGCGACTGTAGACGGCCAGCGTACGAGGCGCGATTAGGGGAGAGGGGTGCGCCCTAGCGTAAAACTAGTAGGTGGGCTGCAGAGGGTGGGGACAGAAATCGGAGCGCCATTTATTCCTGGCTCTGGGGCCTTTGGCGCCCCTTCTTCCAATACTGCCTTTCTCCAATTTTTTTAGGGGGTGGGTGGTCCTATCCACCACGCGACCACAACCCACGCTGCCCGACCCACTCTGCACACCCTCTCGCCCGCCTGCTTGGTTTTCGGTTTTGTGTTTTGTTTTTCTTGTGGTTGTTGCATCCGGCTTCGAGGACCGGTTTGGAGGCTTTGTTCCTTTCTACGTTGGTCCCGGACAGCGCTGGGGCTTCTGCACCCCTCTCTCTGGTCTTGGGAAGGTCTAGGGGACTCGGCTGGAATTGGGACGTCGCGTGTGGGCGCGTGGGCTGGCGGGCGGGCGAGCAGGTCTCCCCAGAGCGCTGGAAGCCCTGGGGAGAGGCGGCCAGCCCCCGACCCTGCTCCTGAAGCCTTCTCTCTGTGCCCCCGCAGATCCCCGCTCCTGGCCCTCGCCCCGTCGCGTCATTGATGGGCAACCAACTGGACCGCATCACCCACCTCAACTACAGCGAGTTGCCCACCGGGGACCCATCAGGGATCGAGAAGGACGAGCTGCGGGTCGGGGTCGCCTACTTCTTCTCGGATGAGGAGGAGGACCTGGACGAGCGTGGCCAGCCGGACAAGTTTGGTGTGAAGGCCCCTCCGGGCTGCCCCTCGGGCCCCGAGAGCCCCAGCCGCCACCACCACCACCTGCTGCGCCAGCTGGTCCTCAACGAGCCTCAGTGCTCTGCCTTCCGAGGCCAGGAATGCATCTTTTCCAAAGGGAGCGGCGGCCCGCAGGGCGCCGACCTGAGCGTCTACCCTGTCTCCGCGTTGCCGGCGCTCTGCGAACCCGGCGACCTGCTGGAGCTGCTGTGGCTGCAGCCGGCGCCCGAGCCGCCCGCGCCCGCCCCGCACTGGGCCGTCTACGTGGGCGGCGGGCAGATCATCCACCTGCACCAGGGCGCCATCCGCCAGGACAGCCTGTACGAGGCGGGCGCGGCCAACGTGGGCCGCGTGGTGAATAGCTGGTACCGCTACCGCCCGCTGGTGGCCGAGCTGGTGGTGCAGAACGCCTGCGGCCACCTGGGCCTCAAGAGCGAGGAAATCTGCTGGACGAACTCAGAAAGCTTCGCAGCCTGGTGCCGCTTTGGCAAGAGGGAGTTCAAGGCCGGAGGGGAGGTGCCGGCCGGCACGCAACCCCCGCAGCTGCAGTACTATCTCAAGGTGCACCTGGGGGAGAACAAGGTGCACACGGCCAGGTTCCACAGCCTTGAAGACCTCATCCGGGAGAAGCGCTGCATCGACGCCAGCGGCCGCCTGCGAGTGCTCCAGGAACTCGCTGACCTTGACCTCGTGGACGACAAGGAGTAGCCCCGCTCGCGCGCGGGGGTGGGGTGGGGGGGGGGCGCACCTGCCCAGCGAGCCTGTCTCCCTGCTCCCCGCTCCCTTCCCCTTCAGGCACTTGGGCTTCCTGGCCTGCGATCCAGATCCTCGCCCCCCAGGCGTGCCCGCCACCGGTGGACAGGGCCCAGGCTCTACCCTCGCACCCCTCCGGCAAGTGGCAGGAAGTTGCAGGAACGGGTCTGGTGGCTGGAAGGGTACTGCTATGCGCCCGCGCGCGCGCGCGCGCGCGCCTGGCTGAGCTTCCCAGAGGGGTGGGTGATTTGGGGAGACCCAGAGCAGAGTGAATGTTCCCAGGTGGAGATATAAGGGGGAGAAGGAGAAGGAAGGGCTAAGGGGAGCAGGAGCATAGCCACCTCCCCTCCAGTCCCTGGTCAGTGACTGTCCCCCAGCAGGGAAACTACCCCTCACTGGAGGGCGGCCACCACAGCCCCAAACTCACTCACGCGCACCGACCCCGCAGGAGGCAATAATTAGTCTTCTGAGAGGGCAGTACCGCAGCTGTAAGGAGTCCCCAGCTTGCAGGATTTCCAAGAAATCAAACCTGCCCCTTGCGCACTTGTGAATCATTCCACCAGAAAGCACCTGGGTGACTCTGAATTGTTCCAACACAGCTGGAGACTTTTCCAACGCCCCTGCCCCAGGCTCCTGACCTTGTAGTCTAGGCTCCAGGCTAAGCTAGATAGTAGACGCTTCCCTTTCTACCCTGGAAAGCAAAAGCCACTGCCCACCCACATTTGCTTGTGAGCTTCCCTCGCTGGCAGATGGGAAGCCTTCCCGGGTCCCTGGAGGTAAAGGGTGCAGCTAATTTGGTGAAGAGAGCCAGTTCCGCCGCCCCACCCCACCCCCACCCCACCTCCAATGGACACAGTTCCCGTGGTGTCTGGAGCTTGTATGTGTGGCGAAGGGCACTTCATGTTCTCAAGCCTAGATATCCCCCTCCTTGGGCGGCACTTCAAAGAGTCATATTTTTAATGGGCTTGGAGGAGGGGGTGGGGGTGGGGAAGACATGACAACATTCCAGTAACCAGCATTCTTACACCACCATAGCCAGTATATTTCATTTGGCTTTTCCTTACATAGAAATCTTAGAAGGTGGGGAAGTGGGAATAAAGTTTTCAAAGGAGAGAGCAGTTTTCCAACTATGTCAACAAAGCCTATCGTGTTGATGTCTTTATTGACCATTTTAGCAACATGCTAATAAAATTTCAAATTGAAATTTTTATTTTCATGGCTTTAATCCATGATCGTTTAAACACTGGGGGCCATTAAGAGTGGATTTAGCTAAGCGCTTAGCTAACATTGTCTTTTCACTCTATTTTTTCTCAGCTCTTATGAGAACCCTGTTTTTGAATATTGTAGTTAGTTTTTTCGTTGTTGTTGGCTTTCCTTGGCAGCCCTGGTAATGGTAGAGTTGCTAATAGTGTGTATATTGTACTGAATTTCTGTCAGTTAAAGGGTTTGCTGCTTTGGTGCAAATTGCTAGCAGGTTCCATTATTTTTCTGTTCCCCCTGTTGTATGCTAATACTGTTACATATTTGCATTCCTCCCCCCCTTCCCACCCTCTGCCCCTTATCTACTTATAAAGGAATCTAGAGTTAGTGGACATTTCCTCTTTGTCTTCAGTCAATTACACAGTTCATTCCTGAAACCAGGAAAGAATGTGCAGGATCCGGACAAACGTGTTTTTCAAAGAATCAAGGCTGTGCGAAACCCCTTTCTTTGGCAAGGATTTACAAAAGTCTCTCCTTGTATTGCAGCAGCAGCAGCCTGACTAACTGTTACTTGATTCCATACGTGTGACACACCTACAGCATCTCCTTCCCTTTCAAGGGAATTTGTCCAATGATGGTGTTTAGCTAATTGTTGCAAAAGCAATTCCAGCTTTGATTTAGTTGGACAGCAAATATGGCCAAAGCCAGTTTCTTGGCATTTCACATATAATGCAATAAAAACTAGTCGAGGTTGACTGAGACTTGAAATGCCTCTTTTTCCATGGTAAATGATTCATTTCTGTTTTGTTTTGGGTTTTCATCCTAGATGCATTCCTTGGTCTTGGAACATAAGGGCAGATTAATGAAATATGAACTAAAGTATTTTTCTTAAGACTATTGAGTGATTTATTTTAAAAATGCCGATTTCACATGCTTTCCCTCACCCCCAGCACATACAATAGCCACGTTTTGTAATATCTCTCGTAACCTTGGCATGTACGGAGAATTGAAAGTCATTTATTTCCCTAACTTATTCCTCTTTCAAATAACAGGATGACAGATCATGAACTTAAATTCTTTATTGTACTGACACAAACTGCAGGTTCTTTACTTTGTGTCTGACTGCTGTCTTGGCTCCCTGCTGTATTAAACCCCATTCAGCACTGGTTCCAACAGGACTCCTTCTTAACCTTGTGGCTTCCACCTCTCATTCATCGGGTGGGGCTTCAGCAAAAGAAGTGCGTCAGTCTCTAGCACACCTAGCACCAAGATGGATCCCTTCTGTTGGCACAAAATTGTATAGCTTTCTTACTCAAAGAAGCCCACTACCAGAAGAGTGACTTAATCATTCCATATTCCTAAAAATTTAGAAGTCAAAGTAGCCTCATCATTATGCTGACCTTTTGAGAACTGGATCAATGAAGAGCCTATTCCCACTCACAGCCTGTTCCCTAAAACACAGAGTAGACGGCTTCTGAGACGAAATCTTAATGGCAACAAACATCTCCAGAGAGGTTGATGGGTTCCAGATACCAAGCTTTTGGTCAACTACCTGAACGTTGCCCCCACGGCATCACCTGGGCTCCCTCATTTCGTGATGATGCTTGAAATCCACAGTAGTTTAGAAGCACTGTGTGCCAGGCTATAACATCAAACGCTGAAGGAACCCTCAATTTAAGGACAACGCATGATTTTTACTCCAACTTCCCACAAGTTGGCATGCTTTGAACTTTCGTGTCATAGTCATGTTTCTATATGACAGACTGTGCATAACGACAATGTTCAGGAAAGCATATCATTGATGGTTATAAACTCACCAGTTTACCTGAGCCATCAGTCTACCCTGCAGTCTGCAAACAGCGCTTGCTTCATCAGTTATGCTGGGTGGTGTGCTTCCAGTAGCTCCAAGGGTTAAATGACTAACTTACCTGACAAATGGAGTAGGGGGAACTTTCAAAGAAATTAAGAGTAGGTTGCACAAACATCGGAGAGCAACCTAATTTTCTTTGATTCATATGCATGTCTGGGAGATTTTCTGATTTTTCTGTCTTTTAAACAAACGAAAAGTGTTCAGTTGGTGATTGCCTTTTGGAGAACATTTGTTACTTTGTTAAAAGGTGTGCTGGCCACTGCGGAGAGGTACAGGCTTCTAAGTTTCTTTAAACACATCTATGTTTCAAGAATGGCTATTCAAAACCCAGCCCGTTTGTTTATTGACAATTACTAGGTATAAGCAGAATGGAGTAAGTGTATACATACTTAGGCAAATATGCCTGTCCATAAATAGGCAAACACACCTTTCTACCTACAACTAGTAGTTGTAATTTTATTCAGAGATCTATATCCATGCATCTAAACATATGCATACACATGCACAAAAGACTACTCATGAAAAAATAGTGAGTGACTTGATTTCACAAAAACAGAAGGAAACCACCCAAGCGTGAGAACAGTATAAGAAACACTGGTGGCTGTGTCTAAAACAGGGGTTCTCAACCTGTGGGTCGCAACCCCTTTGGGGGGTTAAACAATCCTTTCCTAACAATAGCAAAATTACAGTTATGAAGTAGCAACAAAAATAATTTTATGGTTATGGGAGTCACCACAACATGAGGAACTGTATTAAGGGTCACAGCATTAGAAGGTTGTGAACCACTTGGTCTAAAACATAGCAAGAGTTAGGAAGAGGATACGAGTATTGTAATTAGTTTTCATCTCATGTTTAAAAGAATATGTTCCTAGTTTTGCAAACTAAAAAGACACAGGATTCAAATGAAAATTAAAGATTATGAAGTAATTGAAAAATAAGACTCAAGGTGAAGTGGGGAGGTTATGAGGTAATCGAATAATAAGCTAATAAGCTTCCCAACAGGGGATTCCTCCTTTCTATTTTAACTGAAGACAGCAAGGAAAAGCTAAGGTCTTATTTTTTTCCCAGTCACTTAATCATTTATCATACCCCCCTTGATTTCAAAATCTCTATGTAGTAGGTTTGCCTCATTTGGACTTGCATTACAAGAGATTTAACCTTTGAAGGTGTTGTTGAGAGAAAGAGACAATCTTCTCTGCCCTTGTGGTGAGGTAGGATTTATGATGACTGTGTTCATTGGCTGAGCACCCAGTTCTCCGTGCTGTTGCTATATGTCCGTTGCTGTGATGGCTGACAGCACAAGGCACATAGTAGGTGTTCAATTTAGAGCTAGGACATCTCTCCAGTCCAAATGGTTCTCACCGTTACTTGATCATCAAGAAAAGCTGAAAGCCCGCCAATGGATTCTCTGTAAAAGGGAACTTAACAAAATATCTCTAACCGAACTGGGTTAGAGATTGGGTGTCTCCACAACAGAAATCTCATGGAAATTCAGTTTCTGAGCTATACGGCTTATTTCAGCTAACAGGTATTCTGAATATGATCTTTCTTTGGCAACAAGAACAAACCGTATCAGACAGGAAATGTGGACCCGGTGCTGTTTTCCTTTGTTCAGAAAGGAAAGCAAACTAGTATTCCAGGTTCTCACCCTTTACAGCTTCATCTCTCATTCACCTCATGGAGAGAATTTTCTCGCATGAAATCACAAGATTACTTTTCAGAAGGAAGCTTATTATTGAAGCCCTTGCTAAAAATTTTCCTTGGTATGTAGGGAAGTACCTACTAGAATGTGTGCTTAACTCTCTGGGAAAATTAAATTTGACGGAGCTTGGTCATGGGCGTTTTTCTAAATAAACATTACTCATATTTTAAAATATTCAAAGAATAGTTATGCCCATTGACTTTCATAACCTAATTAGTTTTATGTGAATTTGAAATCTGAACTTAATTTTGTCCGAAGTACAGATGTTTCTAAAAATATTACGTATGGATAGCACCAATGTTCTAAGTTTCCTGTAAAACACAATTTTTCTCTAATTTGAGCAACATTCAATACTCAAAAAGAAAGAAAAAAATAATATCATGAGGCCGCTGCTTATGTGCTTCCAAAGATAATTATTGTCATCAATCTACCTTGTCACAGTGGGGGAAATTGAAGACTCTCTATGATAAGTGTATTGACATTTTCTTGGTTAAACAGAAGATCAACGACAAAGAGGAAGACTCTCAATGAGATGGATTGGACACAGTGGCTGCAACAGTGGGCTCACGCAGTTAGGGTTGTGGGGGTGATGGAGGAGCAGAGTGTTTCTTGTCCTGGTGCATAGTTCTACAAGTTGGAATCCACTTAAAGGCATTTAACAGCAACAAGATGAGTCTTGTTATCAATTTGTGATAGGATTTAGGCATTATGTTTATGTCACAGCAGGGAATTTAAGGTGTTGTTTTTTTTAAAAAAAAGCATACTGATACTAGCTTTAACAAATAAGTTGTTCTTAATTCAAACCCATTTGTCTCTTGAACAACCCCACAACACGCAAGCTCTTTACTTTGTGCCAAGCCTACCATTCCCTTATTTCTTAAAGTCCAAGAGAATAAGCATATCTGTAGAGTTTACACTAAGGATGATTTTGTAAATCAATCTCCAGTAGCACACATTTTATTTCATCCTGCCTTCTGCTCTGGGTAGAAGGGTCTGTCTGGGGTTTGAGCCAGAGGCAAACAGCACTCAGCAGTAGGGTGGCCAAATTTAGCAACTAAGAATACAGATTGCTCAGACTTGAAATTCATATGAACTATGATTTTTTTAAGTGGTTATGCGGTGTTTGGGGCTTATTCATACTAAAAAGTATTCATTGTTTATCTGAAATGTAAGTGCGGGTGGGTGCCTTAGATTTTATCTGACAGCCCTATTCAGAACCCTGCCATCTCTAAAAAGGCCACCAAGTCTCTTGTTTTTTAGAGCTGACAAATTTAAGACTTATTCCTCATTCATGACACGGAGGTCTTATCAGGTTGCTTCTATGTCCTTCAGGCGTTGGCCAGTTGTAGGCCTAGGAAGAGGCACACAGACCAAAAGCTTCAGCAAGAGAAGTTCTCAAGACATTGAGTCAAGTTGGCTGTGAGCTGGAATGGGGATGGGAGGTTCCTGTGTGTCTACTCTTTGTACCTTTTCAGTACATCTTACGGAAGATGGTACCCTTTATCTGGAGAGCGGAATGAGGATACAATGAATATTTTCCTAGCTGTAACTCTAGCCACCTTATATCACATTGGGTTGAATCCCATCTATCATTTTTCCCAATCTGAATCTTTACTTCACAGTTGGCTGTTGCAATAGCTGCCTGGCCTGGCCCTCTGTGCAAACATGCAGCATCGGTGCTCTCGAACTATGAACTCCCTAGTCATAAGAGAAAGGCCAAGATTCTTTGCCAGGTAGGCAGGGTCCCACATAGATCGAATCCAGTTACATTAGAGTCACACAGATGTTTTACAGAACATGTATGCAGTCCATGCTCTCATGACTCTCGTGTTGCCAGGGGCCATCGAGTGGATTCAGACTCACCGTGACCCTGTGCACAACAGAACAAAACGCTGCCCTGGCCTCTGCCTGCCCCACAGTCGTTCTTAGGCTTGAGCCCATGGTTGCAGCCACGGCTTCGATGCCTTTCATCGCAGGTCTTTTGCTGGCCTCTACTCTACTGAGCCTGGTGTCCTCCTCCAGGTACTGGTCTCTCCTGAGCACGGGTCCCCAGTACACGAGATGACATCTTGCCACCCTTACCTGTAAAGGGCATTCTGCCTATAATTTTTCCGGGACAGTTTTGCTTGTTCTTTTGGCGGTCCGTGGGACTTTCAATATTCTTTACCAGCACCACCATTCAAATGCATCAACTCTTCTTTGATCTTTCTTGTTCAACATCCAACTTTCACATGGTTATGATGCCATTGAAATTGCCATGGCTGGAGACAGGTGCACGTTCATCCTCAAAGCAACATCTGTGTTTTCAACACTTCAAAGAAGTCTTGGGCAGCAGATTCACCCAACGGGAGGTCCCGACTTTTTAGCTTCTTGATTACCTAACTGCCTGCAGACATGCACCATCCCTTCATCATTTCCTTCCTGGCTACCCTCTAGCGCGGCTTTATTAAGTTTCTTTCTCATGTACCCATTGTTCTTAGTTTACACTTCCACTACCCTCCCTGTCCTTCTCCTACAACGATGTGTGTCTCTCCCCAGTCTCAGGTCTGTTCGGGGAAGACTGTCTCTGTTACCCATTTTTACAGTTTCAAACTCGATCACTTGAAATATGTGCTCCATGGAGTTAACTGTGTGATTTGGAGACGCAAAAGGGGATGAAGGGACAGTTGGAGCCCCAATAAATAGCTGCAGTGTTCTGCTCATGATCTCCCTCTTTGAATCAAACCATGCAGGGACGCGCTATACATGATTCTCTACACGAACCATGCAGTAGAAAATTAGTTTCTGCTCCATTGAAAAGCTGGAATCATGAGAAATTTACATTGCATTTTATTTCAGCACAAATGATAGGTACCATGCCACAAGTCGTTCTCTGTCCTGAGTACAGCGGTGCAAAAATTTCTTCATGAATAATGTTATGAGTTTTATGTCTATGGAAATATAAAATTTTCTGCTTTTGGTAACTTAATTTAATTTCTGACTAGGTGAGATAGCTTTACGGGTTGCAAACCTAGAAGGCATCTGAGGTCTTACTTCTTTTAAGAAATCAGATAAGACATTTTCTAGATGCACCATTTTAGCCAGCGGCTCCTGAACTGGCAGGGATGCTCAGACAGGGCAGAAAGAGTCCAAGGGAAACGAAGTCCTGTGGCCTTTGGGAGAGTACGGTCTCTCCCCATCAGCTGCTGTGGCTTGCTGCCGTCTAGTTGGCTCCAGCTCATGATAACTCCCTGTACGTACACAGAGTAGAGCTGCACGGTAGGGGTTCAAGGCTGCAAATGATCAGAAGCAGGGCACTGTGCCTCTTTTCTAAACCTTCTCTGGGATTCGAACCAAGCTTCTCAACAGTTAACCATTTGAACCACTTAGGGACTCTCCTAATCATAAGAGTAAACAAGCACCTATGGCAATTGTGGAAGAGGGAGACAAATCAACACCTTTTATGGCGTTCTAGAAGGGAAGCCAAAGGAAAGAGAGCTCCTTTGATGGATGCCATTTGGACCTCCGGGCTGGCTGAGAAGCTAGAGTAATTTGAAATGCAATTGAGCAATAAAAATGTAACCAATGTCTTATAAAATATATATGGTTTCATATTTGACCATTTCCCTGGAATTCTAAGGAGACTCACCCCATGTTTTTTAGGGAGTTATTATTCTCTTCACACTTCTGGAGATTTCACATATTTTAATCTGGTTTTGATCTTGGTTATGGTCACCTCACCTCAAGAAGATGTGTTAGACCGGGTTCTCTAGAGAAACAAAACCAGGACCCTTATGATTTTACATATGAGGATAGCTAGATACAGCACGAAAGAATAGAACAGCTAGTTAGTCGACACAGCAGTACAGGGGGCTCAGTTCAACTCACTTCCATGGAACAGTTAATATACTGGAAGTCCTTCAACTCACAAGGACTGCTGGGTCCAAGGTCAAGGAAGCAGACAGCTGAGTCTTCTATAGAGGAGTGCAGACAGTCTGGCCACAGGTAGCAATCAGCAGGCAAGGTCACCAACAGTCAGCCAGATGGCAGGATCCGACAGTCCCAAGCTCAAGTGATGTATACAACAGCAGGTCTCCAAGGAACCTCAATCTCTAGTAATACAATCCATGGGTTGGTTGTGGGCAGTGTAGCGCACAAGTTGAGGCAGAAAACTAAGGCAGTCACACAGCTGGTCTGATCACCAGAGAGTGAGAGAGAGAGAGGCAGGGCTTGCAGAGCCATTTATCTCTTCGCCCTCCAATCAAACTGTGGCCTTATTAATCCCACATGTTCTTATTGGCCAGGTGGGCACAATAAAACTAACTACCAGAAGAGGTATTTTAATTTGAGATCTCTTGTACCATAATATCCTGTTGAGTAAAAAGTGATAAAATTCAAGATTTAACTATTTATTTAGAATAAAATATTAGTACGAATGGAGGATGAGAAATCTCAGTAAATGAGTTCTCATAAAATATGCTCTTACCTCTAGAGCAATTTCCAATGGAAACAGTGGAGATTATTCATTGTGTAGTCTAACCATTCTATTTTCAGGATTCAGTGTCCCTTGTGTAGACCTGCTTTATTTATGCCTAACTCTCTGAGCAGAGTCTACACAGGGAAATGGAATTAGAGGTAGTTATTCCATTCTCTAAAGACCAACAAAGTAAATGCTCTAAAATGCAGATAGAATCTGCTCATCAGGCATTGTAAAAACCTATAAGAGCTTTCTGTTGTTTACATGATAAACCCCAGAGTCCTCGGTAGTATTTAAGCTTTGAGCCAGTCTTCCCTCAATTCTCTGAATTCCATTTCCTGCCCTCTCTCCAAACATTCTTACTGTGACTCATCTACTGGACCACTTCCTTTTCTCCCAAAGCCATGGAATTGTACGCTATTGTTTACATGCTCTCATCAGTGAGGTGTTTCTTCTCCTTGGCCACATGTCAAAAGCCTGCTCTTCAGCTCGTTCCCAGAGAGGACTGCAGGGCCGGCCGCAGCCCCAGCCACGAAGTCCTCTCCCTAGATGACAGACTAGAGGGCATCCCTGGAGATACAGTGTGGGGAGAGTGGCCGGTTTCACCCACCGACATGGGGGCAAACCAAGAGGGGAGTGCAACAGGCCAGTGGTGGGAACAACGCCATGGAGTCCCTGAGGAATCCTGATTATAGACTTCTGACTTGGGGGGCAGCCCTTGGCACCTCACCTGAACTTGTTGGGGCCACACTGAAGGCCTAAAGGTGTAAGGGGGACACTCCACCACTCCGTCTCTGTGGGAATAGCACTGGGGATTGTAGGATGGAAGCCTTTTGGACAAGAGTGCTGAAGTCGAAAAGGGTGTATGTATTGTTAGGCAAGTGGATCCCAGGGCATGGGACCCCGAAAGAAAAGGGGACAGAATGGATGCATTATAACATATCCTTCTCGCTATTGAACAGAGAGATGGTCATCTACTCTGGATCAGGATCCCTATTAGGGACTATTTATATGGTCTTTTTCTCTCTTTTTGGGGTGTTTGTCTATACAAGATAGGCAGGATAAGCAATCCTAAGGACTGAGGGTTCCAAGTGGATGTGGGAGGGAGGAGGAGGTGGGAGGTGAGCAGTGAGCCAATAATGATGGGGACAGGGGAATATCAAGGGTTCTAAAATTTATGGCAAGCAGGGTGTAGCTTCTCTGGTCATGATTGATCAATCGAATTGTATCTGAGAGGAATGCCTAAGAGGTGAACAATGGGTAAACACCATACTGGGCAGAAGAAAAGAAAAATGAAAAAGAGGAAAGAAAAAATATATCTACAGGAAGATGATAGATAGATAGATAGATAGATAGATAGATAGATAGATAGATAGATAGATAGATATGTATATAGGGAAGTATATAAATCTATGTGTATTTGTTTATATATGTGCGCATATATATAAATACAAGGAAGCAGATAGACATTGGGGCTCTATTTAAATCTTACCTAAGTATAGGACGGTTTGTTCAGTAATGCTTGTTCGTTCACTGACTCAGCTTTCCTCCTGCAGTCGGCATTATTGCCTCTGTTTTGTGAGGTGGAGGACTTTGTGGACTGGTGTTGGGTTAATGGGT
>NW_022103906.1:92197279-92203846 GCF_000313985.2 Echinops telfairi | reverse complement strand
CCGTGTGGAGACCCCTGCTAGTGCTGAGATGCTTGTTCGTTCACTGACTCAGCTTTCCTCCTGCAGTCGGCATCATTGCCTCTGTTTTGTGAAGTGGAGGACTTTGTGGACTGGTGTTGGGTAAATGGGTTAATGTTGGACTTTTGGGCTTGGGCAGCATTGGGTTGGGATGTTTTCGTGATGCACGTTTTCTTTACATAAAACTCTCTTATACATGAGTTGCTGTGGATTTGTTTCTCCAAAGTACCTAGACTAATACAGACCTATTAGGTTTTTAAAAATTATTTTTATTAGGAGCTCTTATCACAATCCGTATATATATCCATTGTGTCAAACACATTTGGACATATGGCGTCATCATGTTTTCCAAAACATTTTCTTTCTACTTGAGCTTCTGGCATCAGCTCCTCATTTTCCCCTTTCTTTTTCCCACCCTCCCTCTCCCATGTCCCCTTGATAATTTATAAACTATCCTTTTTTTTCTCATGTCTTACACCAACCATTGTCTCATTTCGCCTCCTTTTCTGCTGTCCATTCCCCTGGTTGGGGGTGGGGTGGGGTGGTGCAATACGTCAATCATTGCTATCGGTTCCCCCTTACTACCCCCTATCCTAACCTTACCCTTCTAGTATCGCTGTTCCCTTTATTGGACCAGAACATGTATATTGGTGCAGATAAGAGCTCGCAACGCAGGGAATCCAGAACAGCTAAACCTCTCAGGACCCATAAGGAGAACACCCATTAGGTTTTAAAGGCTGTGTGTTCATGGAAGCAACTTGCTAAACTTTCTGCTTGGAAGCTTTGGTGGCTTTATGCTGCTGACCTTGTGTTTATCAAAGAGACTTGGTGGGTGTAGAGTTGGGCTATCCACTGAAAGATCCACTGTTCGAAACCACCCATTGCTCTTCAGGTAAAAGAGTAAAGGCTTTCTACTCCCATACAGTCCTGGAACCCCACAGGGGCAGTTCTACCCTGTCCTGTTAGGTCGCTATCAGTCAGAATCAACTTTGTGGTCGTGAATTGTTTGCCAGCCAACCACGTTAAACAGCGTGCCACCAGGAGCACATCCATACAAGGAGTGTTATCGGCCATCGGTCTTATTAGTTGTTGTCAAGTCAAATCCCAGGCAGGGGCCCCAGGTGTGCAGAATGGGACTGTTCCGGAGCGTTTGCTAGGCTGTCACCTTTCAGAGGCAGACCCCCAGGGCTATCTTCTGAGGGCCCCTGGCTGAGTCCTCACTGACAATCTTTCCACAAGTAATTGATCTTTATTTGCCTCCCCAGGGACTCTTTATGTGTCATCCACTGCACCGAGTCAATTCTAAGTCATGTGGACCCAGTAGTACAGAGTAAAACTCTCCCTTTGGGTTGCTAGGGCTGTCAATCAACCGGGGCAGAAAGCCTCATCGTTCTCCTGCAGACATGCTGGTGGTTTCAAATGCCTAACCTTGCAGTTGATTGCACAACGCTTAATCCTTTTCACCACTAGGATTTCTTTTTTTTTTAAATACTTTTATTGGGGCTCTTATATCTCTTATCACAATCCTTACATTCATCTAGTGTGTCAAGCACATTTGCACATATGCCACCATCATAATTTTCAGCTGATATCAGTTCCCCATTTCTTCCCCCTCCCTCCCCTGCCTGCCCTCCCTCATGAACCCTCAATAAGTTATAGATTATTTCTTCCATATCTTACATCATCTTCCATCACCCGTCACCCACTTTTCTGTTATTTGTCCCCCTGGGAGGGGGTTCTAGGTTGATCCTTATGATTGATTCCCCTTTTATCCCCCCACCCTCCCCTAATCATCCTGGTATCTCTACTCTCCTTGTTGTCCCTGAGGGATTTATCTATCCTGGATTCCCTGTGTTTCGGGCTCTTATCTGTAGCAGTGTGCATGCTCTGGTCTGATCTGATTTGTAAGGTAGAATTGAGGTCATGATAGTAGGGGGAAGGAAGCACCAAAGAACTAGAGGAAAGTTGTGTTTCATCGGTGCTGTACTGCACGCTGACTGGCCTATCTCTTCCCTGTGACCCCTCTGTGAGGGGATGTCCAATTGTCTACAGATGGGCATTGGGTCTCCACTGCATGCTCCCCACCCCCATCCCCAAGAAACTGAGGTACAGTTTCTTAAAAAGGGAGAACAAACCAACAAAAACATGCCCAAAGAAAGTCAAAGAAACATTTAAAATTATATATCTCTTATGAGAAATGAAAGTTATCAACTGGTACACAGGCTCTGAATGATGTTTTATTAATAGTTGAAAATGGAAAAAAGCACAAAAAGTGTTTTACATATTTTGTAAACATAATGTACTGATTTTTGTCAGTTTTACAAAAAAGGCTAATTTTAGCAGGTACAGTCTAAATATGTTAAAGATGCTTTTTTGTGTTTACTGAAATTGGCAAGTTACTAGGAGTTAATTTACCCATTAAATCGCTTTTCCAGTATATCTTTGAAGACAAGATCTCTGATAGGTGAAGTGGTTACCTACCTAAGATTCAGTTCACAAGATTAGGGGAAGTTCACTAACAGGAAGCTACTATACAAAAATAAGGATTTCTAGGAGTGGATTGGGCCCCAGGCACTGATGACCAGAGAGAGCGCTCTCTCAGGAAGAGGGGTCTCGGAGACCACAGACAGAAGAATGAGGCCGCCTGCTGGAGGGCAATGTGAACTGGAGGTGGGGACTCACTTAAGTAACAGCAGGCGTGAGAGCGCTGATCAGATCAAGTAAGCAAAGTGTTTCAAGTCCAAGACAACTCTGCCAAGGTGGAATATATAGTCGATGTGGAACTTCTATCACGATGAAACCAGAATGGCTCACAGTCTACATAAATATTTCAGTGACAAAGTATATTATATTTAATTTAAACATGGCAATGTGGGGGAGACGGGTAAATAAATCTATTTTCTTTGACAACAGTTTTTCAATATAGGAAATAGAATTTCTTTGAAGGGGTATCAGGCTACGTTCTCTAGAAGTGCAAAACCCATGACACTTGTGTGTGTTATATAAAGAAAGAGATATATATCAAGAAATGGCTTACACATGTGGAGAAATAGGTAAAGCTAGTCTACTTCAAGTCAGGCTTCTCATGGTTTATGGAAGCTGATGAACAGGAAGCAGGATTGCAAAGCAGAGTATGCAGAGGTGAGGCGAATCTGAAGTTGGTCAAATGCATCCACCATCAGTCACCCACTGACAGCTCCTGGAATGGGCAGGCCACGGAACAGAAGGTGGAGGAACCAGAAACAAGATTCAGCTCCAGCAGAAGGCGAAGGGCCAAAGAGGAGTCCATTCTACTCCTTCTCTCTGCTTTCTACAAAAGGCCACACCCCCAAGGATGGGTCATCAGGCTGTGTCAGGGCTGGTAAGGTGGTCCCCATCCCTGCCTTTACCCAGTCGTGTCCAGTTGACATAAACCCTAACCCGTGCAGAAGGAAAATCTTTCTAAGCTTTTTGCCTAATTCACAACCCTGAATTAAGTCCTGTGTTTCCAATGGCCTTTGACTCAAAGGGCTGCGTTTCTAATGTCTCTAATAACTGTAGTTCATTCCTCAGGAGCATTGGCACACTATCCAAGCGGAGGGTGTATTTTGTTTGTTTTTTTCTTTTTATGGGAAGTTAATTTACTTTAAAAAGGAGAAAGTCCAGAGTATAGACAAAGATGGAGACGTCAGCCAAAATCCCCTGGCGTACGTGTGGCAGGGCTGGAATGCCACTCTTTTTGTTTTGAATCTCATGTTAATGACCTCTGAGGAAAAATAGCTGACTTTATGCATTTATTTTAATAAGGCTGTGAAAACAGTCCATTTACACTATATATAAAAAACCTCTTGTCTTTTAAAAATGCTAGACAGAATATTTTAATAAATTAAATCTGACTGCCTGTCAAATCTGTCAAATTGACAAGAACCCTCAAGGAGTATTGCTGATATTGTAGTTCTATCTGTCCAATAGGGTTACATTTGGAATTTAATATAAGCTGCTTAGAGGCAGAATCCATCCATCAGAGCAATTTAGAGTAACAAATACTAACATATTCTAATTCTCCATCCTTAGAGGGTCAGAGTAACTGCTGTTTTCTTTTGAAAACCTTTTTAGCACCCACAGAGTTTCCTATTTGTTAGATTTGTTAATAATAATGAAATGATTTAAGGAGCCAAGTAAGTCCGCATCATCAGTAAAAGAACTATTGTCATTTTCTCTGAGACATATAGCTTACATAAGCTATTGCCAAGGTGGGGGGGGGAATGAATGGGAATTGTATATACTTAAAATATCTTAATCATACATTTCAGACAGAATTTGAATTATATTACATACTGATTTCCCTTGTCCTATCTATTTCTGAAAAGTGTCATCAGCCTGTGGCTGGAGTGCTGGACCAACCCAGTACTGGTCAGGTCTTACGAGACCCATTGCCCAGTTGGAAACACTAAGGCCTGGCATGGGCAAATATAGGATTTGCATTTAGTAGAATAAGAGATTAATTGCTCTGGTCCCAAGGCAATACATTTCTCTCATTCACATACAATTTTTCCTGCAATAACTAAATAATTCCTTCTCATATTTTCTCCTAGTGGAAAATCTATCTGATGCTCCCAATTAATATGTGGGAGAATAGTACTAAACCTCTGATAGCAGTTTATTAACACCAATAAACTCTTAATTTTTCAGAATTATGGCTTCCCGGGTGTCATGGAGGGCTAAGCATGGGCTTCTGACCACAAGATCAGCTGTTCAAAACCACTAGCAGTTTCCATAAAGATTACTAAAACCAAACCGACTGCCATCATGTCAATATGAACCCATTTTGACGCTCTGTGGGATTCCTGAGACTATAGAATTTTATGGGGATGGACTGTTACAACTTCAGAAGCCTGATAGGGTAGTTTTATTCTGTTCTATAAATTTGCTATGAGTTGTAATTCACTCTATGGCAGTTGGGATTTGGGTTTTTTTGTTGTTGTTGTTGTTATTTGTTTGCCTGCTTGTCTATTTGTTAAAGAGAAATAGGCATTAGAATATCAGAAAATATCATTCAAACTCTGGACCGAGGATTATTCATCTACTAATCACTTATTTTCTTGCTCAGATCCACATCTAAAAGACAAATTTTGATTAAACTTCAATTGTTTTTCTTCCAGAATTTCAGAAACATAGCATGATCCATTGGCTAGTATTTGAAGAGGCTTAACCTGTTACCACAGGTCCAAAATAGTCCTCAGAGAGCTTCTCATTTGTTCCTCAGTACATATCATGTGGCTTATTGTGTTTACGAAAAATGCTTTTAGAAAATAGTTTGGAAAAGGGAAATCAGTACATAATATAATTTTAATTCTGTCCTAAAGGTATGATTAAGATATTTTTAAAGTACATACAATTTCATTTTTTTTTTTCTGGCAATAACCTGCACTAAGCATTGGAGAAAAAGAATTTTAAAAAGAATGCCTTCATAGTTACTGGTTAGCTTAACAGCAGTGTAATAGAGTTGGTCCTCCACAGATTTGGCTGAAAGATGTATTTGCATATGTATAGAAGCCGATTAAAGTTAGCTGGGAGAACACCACTATTAGAAGCTGCAGTGAATTGTTTATCCATGGCCAGTCTCTCAAAAGAATATTTTATGACTTAATTCATGGCATTTCCATTTCGGCATGAGATTAGTAACTCCTCATGAACCATGAACTCATTAGAGATTGAAAGAGACCTTAAAAAAACGAGAGAGAGAGAGAGAGAGAGAGAGAGAATTCAGTAAATAAATCATTTAAGAAAAAGAAGTCTCTGCAGCAGAGCGCACCCAACTCCTCCTGCTGTGGTGATTCAGAGCCATGGAGGCAGCGCTGACTCGGGTGGTCCCCTGCACAGCAGAACCCAGCACTACCCTGCCCCGTGCCATCTTCGCAACGGCTCGTTGAGTCCAAACTCCAACTCATAGCAGCCTTATATGGTGTTTCTGAGGCTCGACCCTTTATGGGAGAGGATAGGCTCATCTTTCCCAGTGGGAGCAGCTGATGGATTTGAACTGCTGACTTTGTAGCTAGCAGCCCAATGCTTATCCAACAGCGCCACCAATGGTGTTTCTGCCTCTGTGCTGTTGGACAAATCACTGCCCTGGGTCTCAGTTCCCTCTTGTCCTTCAAAGAGGAGGTGGTGAAACCTAACTTAAGGGGCTCACATGCCTTCAATTAAATAATATCAGTGAAATTGTCTACCCACAGTGTTTTGCAAATAACAAGGAATCAACAGACATCAGATGAATCTAAGATAAGACACTAAGTGAATTGTGTTTTTATTTACCATTGGGACTAGGGATTTTTACATTCTTGAATGGTTTGCTTTGTCTCCATTTATATGGCTAATTGAACCCCGTGGAGCTGTTCTGCTTTGTCTTACAGGATTGTTAAAAGCTGGAATTTGGAGGGTAGAGGAAGAATGGATTTGAAAGAGGGAACCGATTACAAGGATCTATATGTGACCTCCTCCCCAGGGAATGGACAACAGAAAAGTGGGTGAAGGGAGACGTCTGGCAGGGCAGGATATGACAAAATAAAC
>NW_022103906.1:92166111-92197179 GCF_000313985.2 Echinops telfairi | reverse complement strand
GGTGGTGAGGACCTGATGCCGGGGGCTTAAGTGGAGAGCAAATGTTTTGAGATTGATGAGGGCAATGAATGTACAATGTGCTTTACACAATTGATGTATGTATGGATTGTGCTAAGAGTCCTATGAGCCCCTAATAAAATGATTTTTTTTAAAAGCTGGAATTAACCTTAAGACAATGGAAGGGTCTTACTCTGATGGTTCGGAGGGTGTTTCCAATTGCTAAAGGAAAGGTCCACAGTACAAACCCACGAGTGGATCCTTGGAAGAAGGATGGCAATTTTTGCTCTTGAAAAGATTTTCAGCCTTTGGAACCCGAGAGGGTCACTATGAGCCATAACTTACTAGACAGCAATGGGTTTTCTGAAGAGTATATTTTCAAATTCCTCTTGTCTGTCTGTTATACTACGGTGCCTTGTGTGTTGCTGTGAAACTATGTCACTGGTATTTCAAATGCTAGCAAGGACACTCAAGGCAAACAGGTTTCATCAGAGCTTTCAGACTAAGAATAGACTATCAAGAAGGAATAGGCTGTCCACTTCTGAGGAATTAGACACTGAAAATTTATGTATGGTAGTCACCTAATCTGGTGTCAATTTGAGGATTAAGAGAGTAGGGGTGGAGTCTAGGCTCTCAATCTGGAGATAGCCAATGAGGCTTCTGTGTGGGCATGCCCTTCTCTTGAGAATTCTGGGAAACCTGGTACTTCCTCCTTGGAGGCGGGAAACACCTCCCTCTCTCTGCTACTTCCTGGGAGGCAATGCAGAAGACAAGGCACATGGACGCAACCAGATCTCGGAAGCCAGAGAAGCCACAGAGAGACCCCTGCCAGCACTGAGATGTTTCCAATGACACTGGATCCAAAGACTTTCTACCCACTGGCCTGTAATCTTCTGCATTCGGTATCATTGCATGTGTTTCGTGAGTCTGAAGAGGACTTTATAGATTGATATCAAAAATATGGGCTAATATTGGACTTATGGACTTGAGCTGAATGGGCTGGGATGTTTTCTCAATGTTCAATTGCTCTTGTATATAAATCTCTTTCTTATTCACATATGTGTGTCCATGGGTTTGTTTCTCTCGTCTACCCAGACTGACACATTATGAATAGTAGCAAAACATTGTCAGACACTGAAAACCTTATGAATAGCAGTGGAGCATTGTCATATATAGTACTGGAAGTTGGGCCCTGTAGTTTGGAAGGCACTAAAACATGTGACGAAGGGTCTTCTTCTCAAAATGGAGTTCACTCTAATGATGTGGATGGAGTAAAGCTTTGGGGATTTTCACTTACTGATGGGGCATGATTCAAAATGAGAAGAAACAGCTGCAAACATCAAATAATAAGTGGCATTTGGAATGTACAAAGTCTGAATCAAGGAAATTTGAAAACCATCAAAAATGAAATGGAACAAAGAAAGGTAGATGTCTCGGGCACTAATGAACTGAAACGGAGCGGTATTGGTCATATTCGGCCAGGAAATCATACGGTTTACTATTCCAAGAATGACAAATTTGAAAGGAATAGGGTCACATTCATCCTTCAAAAGCACATTTCAAGATCTGTCTTGAACTACCTATACACACTGAAGGAAATCCAGTTAATACAACTATTATTCAAATTTATGCTCCACCCACTAAAGTTAGTGATAAAGAAATTAGAGAGTTGTACCAGCTTCTTGAGACAGAAATTTACCAAAAAAATGTAATCAAGGTACACTGATACTGGTGATTGGGACATGACAGTTGGAAACCAAGAGAAAGAGACAGTAGTTGAAAAATAGGGTTTGGGGGATAGAAACAAAGCTGAAGATTGCATGAAAGAATTCTGCAAAACCAATGACTCCTATAGCCAATACCTTTTTCAACAATGTAAGTGGAGCGTATACATGTGGATTTCTCCAAGTGGAACACATACAAGTAAAATGGACTACATCTGCGGGAAGAAGTGTTGGAGAAGGTAGATATCAGCAGCCAGCATGAGGCCAAGGGCTGACTTTGGAACAGACCGTCAATTGGTCCTGTAAATTCAAGTTGACGTTAAAGAAAATTAACAGAAATCCACGAGAGCAACTTTGATACAACCCTAACTCAACCCCAATACAACCTTGAATATCTACTGAATTTGGAGAACATCTCAGGAATAGGTTTGACTCATAGAACACCCCTGAGCTGTGGGATGACATCAATGACTATCAGACCATAAAGAAAGCAAATGGAAAAGAGAAAATATCAAACTGTATTTCAGAAGAGACTCTCAAACTTGTTGATCATAGGTAGTTAAAACAAATGGAAGAAATAATGAAATCAAAGAGCTACACAGAAATGTCAAAGGGCAGCTCCAGAAGACAAGGTATTATAATGAAATGCGCAAAGACCCGGAGTTAGAAAACTACAAAAGGAATTTGCAGACTACCAATTTGGAACAGAAATTCAATAGGACCAGCAATCATACTATGAGCTAGATACTCTGCAATAATAAAGAGCAGATACATGTATGAACACCTATGTCCATCGTGGCACTCACTGTTCAGTAGCAAAATGATGCGTGCAAGCTGATGCCCATCCATGGAGAGATCAGTAACTATACAATGTTGGTTTGTCCACACAATGGAACACTGAGGCAGACCTCATGACATGAATGGATTTGGGGTTGAATGAAGTTCGTCAAACACAAAATGACAAATATTGTCTGAGACCACAGTTATTAAAAAAAAATTGCCATACAAAAGGAAACAGACTGATGATTACCAGTGGGTGTGGCCGGGGGTAGGGGATGGGGTGGCAGAAGGCAATAGATTAGAGCAGTGGTTCTCAACCTGTGGGTCGTGACCCCTTTGTGGGGTGGGATGACCCTTTCATAGGGATCACCCGATTCATAACAGTAGCAAAATGACAGTTATGAAGTAGCAACGAAAATAATATTATGGTTGGGGGGTCACCACAACGTGAGGAACTGTATTAAAGGGTGGCGGCCTTAGGAAGGTTGAGAACCACAGGATCGAGGTTCGTCCCGTGTTCATTTGGCAGAACCGTTAGGTAATGTACTACAGGAGGGACATGAGGGTCCAGAGAAGGCATAAGGAGGCTTGATAAGTTGTTTAAATTGTTAGGTACAAAAACAATGACCTTCTATATAACCCCCCACCTAATTCACTGTAATACGCTTTGGGGGAAAAACATCTGTTTAAAGCAAAGAACAACTAACTTTATATTAGAGATTCTCTGAAGAAGATTTTCAAAAATAAAACAGGCTCTACCCTATTAAAAGAAGCACAAATACATTCTTCAAATAGTTTGCTCTATCACTGCCTCTAACTTGTGTCTTATAAAGAACGCCTGCCTGTGACTGCTTTCCTCCTGGTCCAAGAATTTTCCAGGCATTACTGCCCCACCCACCCACCATATAAAAGCATTCCCCTTCCATCCCCTGCTTCTGAGAGGCTACATAATACTTGCAGTTAACTCGGCTGTTCTTTAAGTTCTGTTGCATGGCCTGCCTCCGGTGCATATTGGACCGGGATCTAATACCAATGATTTTCTGTTTAAAAGGCTATGTGCTTATTCGTGAATGTGTTCACCCAAATTTTAAAAGAGAGAGGATAGTGTTATACATAATATACTTGTTATACATAACTATACATAATATCAATTTCTTCTTTGGTGTTGTACCCATTTCATTAGTGTAGTACGTCTTAATATTTGGTCCTAGAACCTCTTTATGCTCTTATTGGGGAGCCCAGAGAATATTTGTCTATATTCATTTTATCTGCCAATATATGCCACAATAGAATGAAAACTTCTATATTTAAAACTGCTTATTTATTAAAACATCAAAAATATTAATAATAATACATGCATAATAATAGTTGAATCCAAATAGTTTTGCCTCCAAAATTAAAATAGTTACTGAAAATAAAGGGATCATTTTACATTTTCAAAAATACCTTTAGTGCCTAATTTAATAAAACACAACTGGTTTCTCCTGTCTGCCGTTGCATTCAGTCTTCAATCTCTTCTCACATCACACATGCTGTAACCTCTGGAAACACTTCCATACACAGATGTAAAAGAATAACATCTTAAAATCATGAAAACAGATTTGATTTTGTGCCTTGCCCTGAAAGGATCTCAGGAAACCCCGGGCTCCAGGATTATACTTTGAAAGACACTTTGAATCTTGCTTCATTTTCGAAGAAACTTTCAAGTGGCTACTTCCAGTATTCCAACTCAGGGCAGCCATCTTCCAAGTTATCACATTGATAAATCGAAACTGTAATTGCCATCCCAACAAGGAGTCATCCAGTAACATCTTCAGAAGAATTAAAAAGATATATCTCTATTATTCACCAAGTCTAGTCGCTTCCTTGCCATTGGTAAAGCCAACGGTCGGTATAAGATATGAAAATAATAATAATTTATCATTTATCAAAGGGTCATGAGGGTGAGGGTGGGGGTGGGAGGAGGGAGGGGAGAAAAGAGGAACTGATCCCAAAGGCTCAAATAGAAAGTAAATATTTAGAAAATGATGATGGCAACATATGTACAGATATGCTTGATACAATTGATGTATGAAATGGTTTAAGAGCCCCCAATAAAATGATTTTAAAAAATATTATAATGAAATATACAAAGATCTAGAATCAGAAAACTAAAAGGGAAGAACATGCTAGCAAATCTTAAACTTAATAAAGTCAAGAGATAATTCAAGCACTGAGTTGCAGTACTGAAAGATTCTATGGGCAAAATATTGAATGATGCAGGAAGAATCAAGAGAAGATAGAAAGAATACATAGAGTGTACCCCAAAAAAGTCGTGGGCATTCCACCATTTCAGGAACCATGTGAACTTTCTGAACCAAGGAGTCTGAAGGGAGACATTCAAGTTGCACCGAAAGCATTCTCCCAAAACCAGTCTCAGGCAACTGATTGAATATCAATTCAAATGTTTCAGTAGGCTGCTGGGAGCACTCACTCCATGTCAAGAAATTTGGAAGACAGCTAGTTGGCCAACTGACTAGAATAGATCCATATTTGGACCTATTTCAAATAAATGTGAGAGAACAGAATGCTCAAAATATAGAACAGGATCAGACGAAATTGGGCGTGTTCAGGGTGGTATGGCCATACGAGCCCGTCAGGGTGCAATGTAGCAACGATGAAAACTACAACTTTCCTCTAGTTCCTAAATGCTTCCTCCCCGTCCCCCACACTCCCACCCCCACGATCATGATCTGAATTCTACCTTGCAAGTCTGGCTAAACCAGAGGGTGTACAGTGGTACAGATAGGAACTGGAAACACAGGGAATCCAGGGCGGATGATCCCCTTTAGGACCAATGGTTTGAGTGGTGATACTGGGAGCGTAGAGGGAGAGTGGGTTAGAAACCGGGTTCCAATTACAAGGATCTACATGTGACCTCCTGCCTTGGGGGACAGACAACAGAAAAGTGGGTGAAGGGAGACTTTGGACAGGGCAAGATATGACAAAATAATAATTTATAAATTATCAAGGGCTCATAAGGGAGGGGGGATTGGGGAGGAAGGGGAAAAATGAGGAGCTGAAGCCAGGGGCTTAAGTGGAGAGCAAATGTTTTGAGAATGATGAGGGCAATGAATGTACAAATGTGCTTTACACAATTGATGTATGTCTGGATTGTGATGAGTTGTATGAGCCCCTAATAAAACGATTTAAAAATGTATCTATATAGAACAAGATCATTGCTATCACACGTCAGTAAAATGTTATGGAAAATCGCCCAAAAACAGTTGCAGCAGCACATTGACAGGGAGCTGCCAGAGATCCAGGTGGGATTCCGAAGAGGATGTGGCAAAGGGGGTATCGCTGCTGACATCAGGTGGAGTTTGGTGCAGAGCAGAGACAAACAGACTGTCACTTGTGCTTTACTATATCAAGGCATTGACTGTGTGGATCAGAACAAACTACGAATAACCTTGAGAAGAATGAGATTTCCAGGACACTTCGCCGTGCTCAGGAAGAACCTGTCATGGATCACGAGGCACTTGTGTGAACAGAACAAAGGATCACTGCACAGTTTAAGTCAAGAAATATGGGCGACAGCATTGCATCTTCTCACCATACTTATGCAATCTGTATGCTGAGCAAATGATCAGAGAAGCTGCCTTATATGCCAAAGAATGTGGCATCAGTTCTGGAGGAAGGTTTATTAACAGCCTGCAATATGCACATGACACAACCCGCCTTGCCGAGAGCTAGGAGGACTTGAAGCACTTGCTAATGATAATCAAGGATGGTAGCCTTCAGTATGGATTACAACCCAGTGTCAGGAAGAACTGAATCCTCACAACTGGACCCATGGGGAACCTCATGATAAATGGAGAGAAACAGTTTAAGTTGTCAAGATTTTGTCTTGCCTGGGTCTATAATCAATGCTCATGGAAGCAACAGACAAGAGATCAAATAACACATTGAATTGGGTGAATCAGCTGCACAAGACCTCTTTAGCGTGTTGAAAAGCAAGGATGTTACTTTTAGGATTTAGGTGCACCTGGCCCAAACCATGTTGTTTTCAATTGCGTCATATGTGTGTGACAGCTGGGTAGTGAATAAGGAAGAATGAAGAAAAATCAATGCATTGAATTGTGGCACTGGAGAAGAATATTCAAAGTACTATGAACTGCAAGACCATTAAAAAAAGAACAAACCAATTTGTCTTGGAAGAAGCATGGCCAGACTGCTCCTTAGTGGCAAGGATTTCATGATTTGTCTTATATTCTTTGGATGTGTTGTCAGGACCCACCTGTCCTTGGAGAAGGACATCACGTTTAGTAAAGTAGAGGGGCAGTGAGGAGAGGAAGGCCCTGGGGGAGAATGATTGAAACTGGGTTCCAACAATGGGCTCAGGGACAGGGACAGTTACAAGGACGGTGCAGACCGTGCAAGGTCACTCTGGATTGGACCTGACTAGGCCATTTAATTTTATCCACAACAACATTTAATTTTACTTGATAAAAATGAAGATATGCACAAATCTGGGATAGCTATTGTGGCATATAAGGATATTTACTCAAGTGAGAAAAAGCTGATTTTTGCCATGGGGAATATATGTGAGTGTGTGTAAAGCAAAGTTAAGTTACCTCTAAGGGACTGTTACACTGTTTGAACTTTTAAGGCAATCTTCAGATAAATATCCAACTTGCAGCTTCTCCCCCAAGATAGTCAATACTGCACTTCAGAAAGGCTATTAAAGGAGCTGGAATCAGACAGATCCCTGTCTGGCTTGCTACACTCACCATTTAATCTAACCTATTCACTCTCTCTTCAAAATTCATTTTGATTTCTACAGAGAATTAACTGTTACAAAATGACCCATATTAAGTGGAGCTACAGTGAGCAATAGAGAAGGGGTATAAAAAGTGCCTTTTCTATTTTTCTCCATTTAAAGATTACTTATATTTTGTTTGGAATTTGAAGAGAAGCATCTACTATTCTGACCCTGAAGTAGACACAGAAAAATGAAAATGTCTGGGGTTTATGATGGAGTGAGATGCCAGATCAAAAGTCTGAACGGTTTCACCTAAGTGGGCCTCAAAGAGCTTTCAAATGCAAAGTTGGTGTTTGGAGCTGGGATGGCTGTCAGGCAGAGGCTCAGAGAACAAGGTGGCAGAAATGCTCTAGGACTGGCTCTGGGTAATTTTCCTGAAATAGATTTTGTTTTCAGGTTTATTTGTCTGTTCGTTTTCTCACCAGTTACAGCTGAAAGTGTGGCTCCAGTGGCCTGCTTTTAAAGGATGCAGGAGGCCCAGACTGGGTGTCTTAGTTACCTTGTGCTGCTATAACAGAGATGCCACAGGTAGTTGGCTTTACAGACACATTTCTTTTCCCACTGGTTGGAGGCTGGCCATCAAAGTTCAGGGCAGTGGCTCTGGGAGAAGGCTGTCTCTGTTGACTCGGGAAGAAGGCCCTGTCGCTAGAAGATCTTGGAATTTATATTCCGGATCAAACTTTTTTATGCCCTGGCATCTCTCTCCTGCCATCTCTGCTTGCTAGCTTGCCTTTAATATCTTTCAAATCTCAAAAGACATTGATGTGAGATATACCTTACACTAATCAATCTCATTAACATAACAAACCCACTCCAAAATAGGATTATGACCACAGGTACGGAATTTAAGATTGGCAACATTTATTTTTGGAGACATAATTCAATTCTTAACCCTTGGCAAATATTATCAAATTGCCCTCGAGTATGATTTTGTCAATCTATACTCCCACAACAGCGAATGACTGTGATTCCTAATTATCATCTTTTGATGGCCATTGAGTCGATATTGACTCAGAGTAGCCCTATAGGGCAGGGTAGAATTGCCTTATAGTGTTTCCAACATTGTCATCATTACGGGAAAAGAGCTCATGATTTTTTTTTTTTCGTACAGAGCCTCTCATGAGTTAATCCCTGATCTTTCAGTTAGCGTCTTTTGGTTTGCATTTATAAAGTACAACTAAACACATATTTTATTTATGCACTATATTTATGTTAGTATATGCTATTTGCTTATACTGCAACTTTAATGTTTTTCCTGATGGTTTCTATAAAATCTTAACATGAACTATCTGGTGAAGATCCAACTAATTGAAATGTTCGTTTTGATCTTCTATTTGCATTTTATTCCTGTTAATGATCTTTTACATACAAACTATGTGGTCAAATCTTTCAATATTTTCTTCTGGAATCTTCATATTTCCAGTTTGCTTTTAAGCTATGATTGGTCAGAAGGCATATTATTTTTCAGATTTTTTAAAAGAGCTATATTATTTATCATCGAATACATTTTCTGAATTCTATTTTGATGTGAGGCAAAGGTCTGTACTTGTCAGACAATAGACACAGTTTAACTAGTTTAAGCAGAGGGGGGGTGTTATTTTGTTGCTCTTCTTAAGTGTTATTTAGTTGGTTCCAACCCATAGCAACCTTATGCGCAACAGAACAAAACACTGCCTTGTCCTTCCCCATCTCTCAGCTGGTCTTATACATAGCCCATTGGTGCAGCCAGAGCGCCAGTCCAGCTCCTTGAGGGCCTTTCCCTTTTCCGCTGTCCCTCTTCATTACCAAACATGATGTGTAGTATTGAACGTTGATTCCTTGGCCTGTCTGGTAAATTAGTAAATTAGTTAAGCTATGATGTCAAGCACATCCTGTTGGGTAATCAACTTCCAGAGATCGTCTAATGAAAACCCTAAGAATCACACTGTCCAAAGCATAACCGATTATGGAAGTGGCAGAGCATCCTGCAGCGCTTCCTTCCATTGTGCAGTAGCGTCAGCAGGAATGGGGGCCGACTCAGTGGCAGCCAACAGCAGGCGCATTGAGTCGATACCCAATGGGTATTTGTGGCACGAAGGAAAGAAGAGCCCATGAAGGGATGGTATTTGACAGCATGTGCCTGAACTCTCTACACTGGTACACTGAAACTTCTGGCATTTGTTGGGATGGTGTAAATTGGCCTTTTACCTTCACTCTCCATCTTTGTGCACCCTAAAATGTCTTCTACATGCTGACCTTTATGGATTATGTCAACAGACATTTCTCTACCCGCTGGGTTTCACAAGTAGGAGACACTGCAGAAACAGGAGAGTAGGGATGCTTGGACTTCCCCCATGACTGACCTTGGACCGTTTGGTCACAGGGTAGAGTTCCAGTCAACCGTCTCCACACTGTTTGCTTCATCACAGGTGTTGCAGCTACGCTGCTCTCCGTCTTTCAGACCTAGGACTCCCACAGTTGGCGACTGTGGGAGCATTGCATTCTCCCAACTGGCACGCCCTAGAATCTGCACGCTGCCATTTTGTCAATAGCCCCTTTACTAAACTTTCCTCAAGTTACCCAGTTTGTATACATCATCTGCTTAAGTGGGTCAGTAGCAGCACATTGTTTTAATCATCATCATTTTAAACCATGTTTTAACATCTGGTAGGAGAGATATTCAGGAATTCCACACCCCACACCCTTTGAAACGTTCTTTTAAAAATTTATTCTTCAAGATTAGAATCACTTTGAAGCATAAAAACAATCCATTTGACTTTTTAAAATTAAATGATTATTAAATCTAAACTGAATTATAATACTTTATCTTCCTGTTTGAGGGTATGCAAAGACTTCCCATTTTCTCATGTCTCCTTTATATTCTTCTGAAAATGTTCACAGTTTCCTACTATAGGCCTACATGTTTCATGTTATTTCTGGCTCTTTAAAATATTACATTTCCCCGCGCCCCCTATTTTTTCCCCTTATAATGTCTACCTTTCAAGGATATCTACATAAATGCTTAATTTTGCTTTTTAAAATCTAGCCACTTTACTAAACTTTTGTGCTTATTCTGACAGTTTTCAGTTTGTCTTAGCCTAGAAAGTTGTTTTTCTTTTGGAATACTAGGTAAACGTATATTCTGGAGATGTTTCTCTGGTCTACTAGATCATTAAATCACCCTTACCAATGCTAGTTTTATATTTCCTTTCTCATCATTGAAAGAATTACATGTGTTTCATGATTGAATTATCGAAAGCTTCTTGAAAGGTTGTGATAGTGGGATTTTCTAACCTTGATTTGTTTCCTATTTATGTGAAAGATTCTGAGGTTTAAATATCAGTGTTATGTAGGTTCTTCACTTTCGATGTTTTTATAATGTTTTGACACTTCTTACACATAATAAAAATATTTAAAATCAGGAACCAACAGCACATTGATGTGTGTACTCCTTATCATATGGCTTTCAGTGGCTAATTTTTATAAATGGATGGCTTCTCCTTCTTCTTAGCCTGCCTTAGTCTGTAACGCCACTGAATCCTGACCTTGCTAGTACTTGAAATATCGGTGGCATGGCTTATAGCATCACAACAATAGATAAGTCATCACAGTACGACAAACTGACAGATGAGTGGTGAAAGGTTCTCGATCATAGGTTTCTTATTTGGACTACTGCCCTATATTGAGAGGGGAAATACTCAGCAGTCCTCTGACACCCATGGTAATTCAAATCTTTTGTACTGTAGCCCATCATCCAGGATAAAGTATAGGCATCTGCTTTTACAGCACCCCCTGGATCTCACAGCATCCTCCAGTCATGGTATCACACATTTTGGGAAACATTGATTTTTAGACAAGCAACTTATGCCTCACAAATGCTTCTTTTCAAAAATATAAATGGTGACTACACATGTGAACCTCAATGGATAGACTATAATAAATCAAAACAACTCCATCTGTAGTATGTTAGGCCAGTTTGACTAGAGAAACAAATCCAGTGGCATTCATATATGTGTAAGAAAGCGCTTTCTTTCAAGAAGTAAATATTTATCAGGAAAACATGTAGCCCAATCTAGTTCAAGTCCATAAGTCTGGTGTTAGCACATAAGTCCTTCATCAGACTCACACAACCACATGCAATGATGCAAAATACAGGAAGACCACAGGCGAGTCAGTGAAAAGACTTATAGATCCAATGATAGTAGAAGCAACGCAGGGTTCTGGCAGGTTCCAGAGTGGCTCACGAGCAGGAAGGTGAAGGCAGAGAGAGATAGGGGTGCTTCCTAGGACCCTCCTTATGAGAAGGTTATGCCAAAAAGGAGTTACCATCAGGCAGATTGAGACCTGGTTGATAGGCTAGACTCCACCCCTACACTTTTATTATATCTTCAAGTTGACATGAAATCATATAACTACCACATGTGGACAGAGGCTGTACCCAATATCATCAGTATGAATAAGGCCAACGACTGATTGTGGAATAGGCCCTTACTTGCTCATAAGCAAATTCAAGTTGAAGCTGAAAAAAGATTAAAACAAGTTCATGAGAGACAAAATATGACTTTCAATTTTGAGACCATCGCCAGAATAGATTAATTAGATGCATGGAAGCCTAATGACTGAGGTCAAGATGAGATCTGGGATGACATTAAAGACATTACACATTAAGCAAGTGAAGAGTAAAGAAAGGAAAGGCCACAGTGGATGTCAAACATGACTACAAAGCCTGCTCTTGAAGGTAGAATAGCTGAACCGAAAAGAAGAAATGAGTAAGTAGACATTTTGAAAAGATTATTTCAAAGGATATACAATTCAGACTATATAGTTAAGTTTAGTGTTATGTAAATGACCTGGAATTAGAAATCCCAAAGAGTAAAACATTCTTAGCATTCCTCAAGCACAAAGAAAAGAAGAGAATCAAACCTCAAATTGCAATCTTGAAGGCTTCTATGGGTAAAAATAAGAAACACTCAGAGCACTGGGGGTTAGGTGTTATTGCTGCTAACTGAATGGTGAGTGGGTCAAGCCCACCAGCCACTTCTTGGGAGAAAGATGAGGCCCTCTATTTCAGTAAAGATTTATAGTTTCAAAAATCTTATAGAGGGTCACTGAGTCAGAATCAACTGCATGAAAGTGGGCTTGATTTTTATTTTGGTATGGAAAAATATGGAACAATATAGTAAGTATTCAAAGAAAATGGAGGGCAGACAATCGGTCACTGTAGAAAGAAAGAATAGTTTAATCATTTCAGGAAGTAACTTATGAGCAAACACCAATGGAATTGAAAGAAGTAATCCAAGCTGCACAAAAGAGAAAACAGGGCTACTGGAATTTACAGAATACAATTGGAAATATTGTAGCAAACTGATGCAGTACGGGAGGTGCTCGCTCAACTGTGCCATGGAATTTGGCAGACAGCTACATGACTAATTGACTAACTGAGATCCAGATTCATGACAATTTCAAAGAAAGGTCATCCAACAGAATGTGGGACCTATAAACCAATAGTATTAATATCATATACAGGGAAAATTTGGCTGAAGATAATTTAAGAAATGATTGCAGCATTACACTGTCAAGGAACTGTCAAAAGTTCAAACATAATTCAGAAGAGGATACGGAACATAAGATAGCATTTCTGACAACAGATGGGCCTTTCCTGAAAGCAGAAAGTACCAGACTGATATTTACCTGTGTTTTATTAACCATACAAAGGCATTAAAACCTGTATACCATAACACACTATGGATAATATTGTTAAAAATGGGAATCCCTGAATATTTAGTTGTGCTCATGGAAGACCAAGGGGCAGTTGTTCAAGCAGCATAAGGGAAAGCAGAAAAGAAGTATTTCTGTGTTAGGCCTGGCTGCCTAGAGAAACAAATCCAGTGACCCTCGTGTATGTGTAAGAACGAGATTTCTATCAAGAAAACATTCCAGCCCAGTCCATCTCAAGTTTGTACGTCTGATGTTAGTCCATGAGCCCTTCTTCAGACTCACACAGCCACATGCAGTGATGCAGAACGCAGTAAGATCACAGGCCAGTGGGTGGAAAGGAACTTGTGTCCAAGGTCTGTGGAAACACTGCAGGTCTCTGGTAGTTCTCAGGGTCAGTGGCAGAGAGAAAGGGAGACTCTCTGGGCCCTCCTTATGAGAAGGCCACTCCCACAAGTAGGCATCATCAATCAAGCTGTGACCCGATTTACAGGTCGGATACCACCCCTACACTTTTGTATATCTTCAAGTTGACATAAAATTTAGTAACTACAACAGTGTTATTCTATCTTTGCGCCTACTCCTTCAACCTCGATGCTGAGCAAATAATCTGAGAACCAGAAGTATATGAAAAAGAAAGCAGCATGAGGTTTTATAGAAAATTCATGAATGAACTGCTAAAAGGAGAAACACTACTTTGTTTGATGCAAGTGAAGAAGCCTTGAAGCACTTACTGTTGAAAATCAAAGACCAGCATCTTCGATATGAATTACATTTCAACATAAAGAAAACAAAAACTGTCTTTACTGCATCAACAGACAACATCATGAGAAATGGAGAAATGACTGCAGTTGTCAAGGATTTAATTTGGCTTGGATCCACATATATTCATGGAAGCAGCAGTCAAGAAATCATTTAATGTACTGCATTGGGAAAATATACAATGAAAGATCTCTTTAAAGTGTTGAAAATGAACAATATCATTTTGAAGACTAAGGTGCACTTGATGCAAGCCATGGTATTTTCAATCCCCTCATATGCAGATGAAAACAAGGAAATGAATTAGGAAAACCTGAGAAGAACTGATGTCTATGAATTATGATATGACCCAAGAACCATTGGCTGTCAGAGAATGAACAAACCGGTATTAGAAGACATACAGTATATGCAGAAGACTGCTTCCAACAGATGTCACTTCACATACTTGGGACAAGTCAAAAGGAGAGGTGGTTCCTGGAGAAGGCCATCATGCTTGGGAAAGTCAAGAGTCAGGGACAAAGAGGAAGATATGCAGATAAATGCACAGTGGCCTCAACCAGATATGGTGGAGAGGACTCAGCAGGAGCTGGCAGTGTTTTTCTGTTATACATGGAGTTGCTACGAGTCAGAACTGACTTGACGTTACCGAACAGCAGTCTCTACAGATGGTTGTGACTCAGGACTGGATATTAAATTGTACTCAAGAACTTCTCAGCATGTTTTACATGATTACAATGGTTTCTTCTTGAGCACACCAGTATGATGTATTAAAAGAATACAACTACTTTTAGGACAACTCTTCAAAGAATAAAACCTACTTCATTATGGTACACTGCTATTTAAATAAAATTCTGGATTTAAAATTCTTACATTTATAAAGTCTGATTGGTTGGGGTTGTTATGTTTGTTTGGTTTTGGTCTTTGCTTTTTTGTACATCTATGTTCAAAATTATAGGTGAGAACCTGGTTTCCTTTTCAATGCTGTCCTCTGTCAGTTTTGGTGAAATAAATTTCTGAACGTTTTTTGGTGTTACTTTGCTTTGGAACAATTAAAATAGCATGGGAGTTATTCCATGAAACAGAAAATAGTATAATGATCTGAGCCTGGGATCATTTAGAAGCCTTATTTTCTACTGAGTTTTCAATGCAATGGTTTATTTAAGGAGTCTGGTAGCAAAGACGTTAGAGCGTGGCTGTTAACCAAAGGATAGGCAGTCCTCACCCACCAGCTGCTTGATGGAGAAAGAGCTAGCAGTCCGCTTCCATAAAGATGACAACCTTGCCTATTGTATCTCCAGGGCAGTCTCACTCAGCTCTCGAGGGTGGCGATGTGTGATTAAGTTTGGCTTTTATTCTTCTTGAATAATTTTAGGTCATTTACAGTTTCACAGCAAATTGATTTTGTTGTTGTTTGTTTTGAGATCATAAAATGCAACACCACAGCTCTCCATGGTGAATGCTTAATCTAAACGTTAAAAAAAACCTATTATGAATTTATCAAGTTTACTTTTCTTTTCATAAACTCATGAACATCAGATAGTTTACTTTTCTCCCTATGGTTTATGTGTGTTTCTGAATTTACTAGAGTTTCCCGGATGTCAAGTTTAATTAACTTATTTAATTTTGATCTTTGAAATAATGAAATTACGGAATGATATTCAGTTCACTGTGAATACTTTAGTCCCATTCCTCACTGTTTTTATATGATGTTACCATTTTTATTTCGTTTCTAAAATCTTATTGTAGTTGAGATGCTGTCAATTAATTTGGCCCTTATAACCATATTTATGTTTGGATTCTATTCCTGTGGTCATTATTCCACTGGTTATAATATAGTTCTCATCTATACTAATGGACAGGATTGAGGTGAGATGAAGTCTTGAATGGAATAGAGGGTGTCAACCAAGTCCCACCCTTGGATTTCTTGGGGGTATGGTCTGCCAAAAGGAAAATCACACCTCCACCACAGCCTGTGTGTAAGAACCAGCTCTGACACAGAGAAAAATCCAGGACTGTCAGAAGTGCATGTTCCAGATCTGTCTGAACCAAACCCTGAGACCAGGAGCACCCGAGACTGTGGCACAGAGACCATGGGATAGAGCATAGGAGCCAGTTCAAGATCAGAGGCCAAGACAAGGGAACCCTGAGACAGAACAGAGGAGAAGTGCTGAGACTGTAAGACTGTGAAGCAGAGCAGCGGGCTGGCTTCCGGGCTATAGAGGCAGAAGTCAAAGGGCCATGTGGTTGAGCATCAAGGACTGAAGACACTTGGCTACTGGCTGAGGAGAGGTGTTGCTATGGACCAATGACTGTCTCTTTACCATTTGTTGGCACGGATTGTGGTCACCTGTTATCTCTGCTATAACTGTGAGTACTGTCTGAGTTTTGTGTGGCCCTTATAATGAATTATGGAACTTAGTAAGAAGTAGAGGGCCGTGGGAGGAATGGTTGGGGTCAGCATGGGATAAAGAAGGATGGAGGGTTGAAGCATGTCTCACCTCTGTCTCATGGAAATAGTGAAGCCAGAGAAGGTGAGATATGGTGCCCTCCATGCCATTTTTGCCAAGTAGCTTTAATTTTCTATTTAACAGAGAAATTATTAAGGACAGTGTTTTTAGATAACATTTTATTAGTATATCTTTGCTTCTGCTATTGCTCTTGTAAACATCTACTATTAATGTCTAGTGTTAATGTCTAGAATTACTCTAGGAACCCTGGTTGTGCTGCTCACCACCACATCAGCAGTTCCAAACCACCATCCTGTCTGCGGGAGAAAGATGAGATTTTCTATTCCCATAAAGAGTTGTAGACTTGGAAATCTACAGGGGCAGTTCTACCCTGTCCTGTTGGATTGCTATGAGTCAGCGCCAACTCTGTGACAGTAAGTTTGAGCGTTACCATATTGAAATAAGGATAATGTTGATTTTTCTTTTAAAATGTTATTAAGAAAACACATCTGACTTCCCAAAGTACATGAAATAATTTTACTAGTATGAGCCTTTTGGTTAGGTATTGAGCAACATGGAGAACAAATATATGACAAAGATCATTGGCAAACATTTTTGTTTCCCTAGTCTGGAGGAGAGGTGAAAATTAGACCAATTCAATGAGTCTCATTCCCCATCACCCTCACACCCATTTTGTCTTCACTCGCGTGCTGTGGATGAACCCATTATCAGAAAAGAGTAGGTTACTTAGCTTCTGTAATTGTTCCTCTATTCCTGAAGGGGTACATCACTTTCCTGGGAATATTAGTAGGAGACGTTCCTTGCTGCCTTTTTATTTGAACACCTTAGGTCCTCTCACAGGTGTCAATCAGATAATGTTGGATAATAGAGAAGAAAACTGTCCTGTGAACAGTTAATACTGTGCACATATGAAAGGTTATTTGATGTTATTTCAACCTGAATTTGGTACATTATGGCAAACATAATCAACAATCATGTACTCTTATCATTTTAATAAGGGCAACCATAGCTTATTATGTGTGTGTTCGGGGAAGGGTTTCAAAAAGTTTCTGTAAAAATAGAATTAAAAGATCGTGGATTTTGCCCCTACAAAATTTTCTACAGCTCCCTTGAACATCTGTATTTGCTGTGTTTGTTATTCAGAGTCATTGTTTATCATGCAAACATTCTGAAATTCTGTGTATGAAAGAAAGTGTTCTGGGGGGCCTTATAACAGACTGGTTCTCTTAAATCGGCCATCACTAAAAACAAGATTTGAGTGAAACTGCTCTTGTGAAAAAATTCACTGAGACCAGAGTGAACCTTCCCAGGTGATGCCACTGGGTGCACTAACTTGCCTTTCAGGGAAAAATGTGTACTATGAAAGCTTTTTTTTTTTTTTCTGTTTCTGTTTTTGTTTTTGGTGGGTGCATACCCCTGCATGTAACAATAATACTTTTCATGCTTTCTTTTTTCTCTTTTCTGTGGGTCAGGTGTCTCCTGCTGATCCCAGTTGGAGTTGCTTACTCATCTAAGGCTCAGGGGGCTTTATCTTACCTGGAAGCTAGGCTCTGAGCTGTGCTTCCACCACATCTACTAAGATCACCTTGGTAAGAGCCAGTTACCTGCCTGAGCCTGAAGTGGAGGGATGGGGAAATACAGTGTCTCCTGCATGAAGAATGGCTATATTACATAACAAAGGGTACAGCAAACAAGAAGGCTGTAGGATTTCATCATTTATTTGATGAGAGGGGTTCTGAGGCTCAGATAAGTTACATGCATACCACATAGCCATATAGCATGTTACAATAATAAAGCTAACTCTAATGAAATGAAGCAAGGTGAAGCTAGTAGGGAAGGGACTGGGAAGGAGGAGAGGATATTTCATCTCTGTTTGTACAAATAGCTATGATTTACACCGAGTTTGGAATCTAGTAAAGCTCATCTATTCCTCCACTGTGCATTTTAGCCATCTAGAGCTGCTTATCATATCCCAAGCACACTGCCTCTCTCACACCTTGTGCCTTCAAATGCGTATTTATAATATCTCCCTTTGATTAAATTAGTTTATCTTCGGTACCCAGATCACATGACGTCCCTCAGGTAACTTCCCCAGTGTTTTAAATTGCTGTGGGTACCTCATCCTCTATGTGTACCACTAAATCTAGTAGAAATCCTAACGCTAACATTTTTTTATCCTAATTATTGATGCACCGTGATCATGACTATGGGTTTCTTCAGGAAAGGACACAGGCGTCAACGTCCTCCCTGGCCCCAGAGCTTGCGGTGCTCAGTGCACGGCGGGCAGGCAAACATGCATTCACTGAGTAAGTGAGTAAGCGGGAAGGGCTTCCGTACAAAGCAATAGAGATAAAGAGGCCGCGGGGAAATGTGGAAGAAGACAGGCACATTTCATGAAACAAAAAAAAGATTTGGCATTTGTCCTCTGCTTTTTCTTTTATAAAATAAAAATTGTCATGAAATTTAAAACAGAACTTAAAACAGAAGTCAAGTGTGATGCTGTACAGCTAGGTACCCCTGAGAGTCTAGATACGAAGGCCCCAGCTCTTCTCGCCTTGACTTCTAAAACGATTCACATTGATTATAGTTGACGACCTTGCTGGGTAGAGAAAGTAGATATAGAAGTCACAGAAGGATTTATTCACAAGAGAAAACAAACAAACAAGATGTTTTAATTAAAATTTGGCAGCTATTAATCAGAGAAAATACCTAATGTTGTTGAATAGAAAGAGAACAACACTGCTTGGGTTTCTTATTAAACTAATAGGCATTCATTTGATGGCAGCATATTACATCTTTTTAAATTATATAAGAAAGAAACTCAGGGGGTAAAATAGTTAAATGCTGCAATACTGACCATAATATTGATGCTTTCAACCTGCCTTTTTGGTAGAAAACTTTGGTGATCTGCTCACATTAAGCCAAACCCTAGAAAACCACAGGGGGTGGCTGTTCTCTGTCACAAGGAGCTGCTATGAACTAAGAATCTCTTCAATGACACCCAACACCTCCACCACTACCAATTTCCCCAGAAATGCTTTGCTCTTATTAATTGTAGTTTTGGTAAAACTTTACAGGGGAAATTGGATTTTTATTCGACAGCTAGAAGGTGAATATTACCAAACAATATCATATCCAAGGAAAATTTTGCTGAAGATAATTTCAAAACTGGTTGTGGCATTACATTGCCACCCCACAGTGCCGCATTTCTTATTGCTAAAATCATTTCCATTGGTATTCTGCTAGTCCTT
This sequence comes from Echinops telfairi, assembly GCF_000313985.2. Lineage (NCBI taxonomy): Eukaryota > Metazoa > Chordata > Mammalia > Afrosoricida > Tenrecidae > Echinops > Echinops telfairi. The sequence continues at coordinate 92,177,702 of NW_022103906.1, read as the reverse complement.
AGATGTCTTCGACAGAGACTTCCCTATAGTAACAGCCACCAATTTGAGATCGACATACCACACACCACCATCTATGAATCAAAGAGCAGCGTTTAAGTCTGTACACAAGGCAAAACAAAGTAATAAGCTTAGTAAAGATTCTGCACTATGGATGTTGAAAGTAAGGATCGCGAATTATCACTCCTCAAGGGAGTCCATTATAAAGTAATAAAAGGAAATATTTACATACAAGACTTTTTGATGGAGTGGAAGTCAAGTAGTTGGAGAGAAGAGATTATCTTAATGTCCATGGAATCTAAGACATAATATATTTAATCAATTTGAGCTCCACATATTACATATTGTTCAATAATAAATTCCAATTTTGTCTTTAGTAACACTTTACACACCTTTTGTTTTACAACATTAGTTGCAACTTCACTTTTCTCACTCTCTCCCAAGGCTCTCCCATCCTTCTTTCTGTTAAGTTTTGCTTTCTGCCAAGAACTCCCCATTCCAGGGGCAGAGTTTGGTGAGATTTATCAAGTGGAAGAGAAAAAGGAGACACATCTGAGCTGAGAGGAACAGGCAGAGAAGGAGGGATTGTATCTGCAATTACCATTTTATCTCGTAAAGCAGTGAAGTGGAGAAAAAGATATGTGTTTGTCCACAATGCTTCCAAGGGCGGGGACTCTTCTCTTGTTAGACACAGTAGTAGAGAGAGAGAGAGATAGAGCAAGAGAGCAAGCATTAGCCCCTAGCTATGCATCCCCTCAGCTCCTCTAAAGCCTTAGCAATTTCAAGCATGTCTAATAAAAGTGCTTATGATTTCATGAGTGACTTAGACTGCGATGAGGTGTATTGGGGAGCTGAAGAGAGAACACAAAATAATTTAAGAAGGCCCCACTTCTAATAGATCCTCCCTTATTCTTATCTTAACCCATACCTGGTTGTCTTCAAACAGTGCCCTAATGGTAAAAGCAAAATATGAAGAAACGTAAATGAAGAAATATGATTTTTTGGGCAAATTAAACATGAATTATTTATCAAGATTAAAACTAGAAAGAAGATAAAAGAGAAATACCATTTTATTCACACACAGTTCAAAGTATCACTTTGGTCTCTTTACATTGAGTTATATTAGATTGACAGGGGTGTGAGTAAGTAGAGCCAAGTAGTAGAATGGTTGGGATATATTATATTTTGATTTCCAATTTTTCAGGAAGTTCCATACACTTTCCACAGTGGCTGCACAATTTTAAAGTCCTACCAGCAGCACATGGGAGTTCCAATCTCTCAGTATCATCAGTATTTATTTCCTGTTTTGTTTTGATTTTTGAACTTTGCTCTTAATGCTGGGGTGAGATGATATCTTATTGCTGTTTTGATCTGCGTCTCTGGAATGGTGAGTGGTCTTGAGATATCATTTCTTTATATATGCTTTCTTGATTTTTTAAAGAAAATTCTTTTTTACTGGGAAAAATCTATGTAATAAATGTTGACCATTTCAACACTTTTCAAAGATCCAAATCAGTAATATTAACACAAATTCATTCTGTGGTTCAACCCTCATTTTTATCCATTGCTCAGTTCTTTCTGTCTCACTTATGGAGCTCAGCGTCTCCTTGGCATGATTCAAATGCAGATTCCGAGGGCTCCAGGAGGCAAACCATTTGGACTCTAGGTGAATTCACCCAGGCCAGTGGCACACAGCTTGACCATTAGAAACTAGAGGCTGTCATCAAGGCAGACGCTGATGTGGCATCTGTGGCATGGTGGGAAGGCCAGCTAATGAGAGCATGTCCACCGAGTCCCTGTCGAATAGCATTGGCGCTCTTCAGCACACTCCCTTCCTGACTGGCCTCGGTACTGCTGTGCAGGGGAAGAGGTCAAAGGGCTTCAGGGCGGACACCATGGGGAAAGTAGCTTGTGTTGTACTTGACTAGAAAGGCCTCGAGGCCTTGAACTGGTCTGCAGGAATGTGGTCTCAGCAAGCGGAGGAAGCGTCTGGTGGCCACTCTTCTATGCTGTGTGACGTATTTTAGACTTCTTGAGCAATCCAAATGGTATTGGAGATCCTGCTTGGAAACTGTGACGCCACAATTCATTGTTAATTACAGCTCTATGTGATGTGGTCAGAGGGCCTAGAAAGGGGCACCAAGGAAGCTCCCCCTTTAAAACTTTTAAAGTTTGATATGTGTCCTTTGGGCAACTTTAGACACCCCCCCTTAATCCAAGTCTCCGTTTCTCGGCTTGTAGAATAAGACGTGGAACAGGGAGACCATTGTCTCTTTCCCCAAGATGATCCTACTTCTAAAACGGAAGGCCCAGCCTCCTAGAAAGCCCTTCCGTCCTGAGCAAACCAGAATACATGGTCTTCGTTTAGTCTTCATCGTCTGTCCTTGAGATTCCTCTCTCCAAAATTCAAGATTGGGACTCCGAGGCCTATGTTCGCCCATGTCTGTCCCGGGTTAAGCACATAGGCCCCACGGCCTGGAGATCCCTCCGTTCTGGACATGTTGGGATGCTTGGGCACCCTGTGAGGCAAGGCTCTTTTCACGCCTGATCAGGGTGCACCTCTGTGACGCAGCCACCCCAAGCTGCTCTGCAGGTGGACCAACACCAGCACCAAGACCCAATTCCGGCCCACTTGATTTGGGCTCCTGGTGGTCCCCTTAGTGTGAGGCTAGAACTGTGCGCCACAGGGCGCTCGCTGGCTGATCTGTCAGAACGCGATGGCCAGATCCTTCTTTTGAGACGCCTCTGGGTCTACGGACCCCTCCAACCTTTCAGTGAGTAGCCAAGCACCATAATCCTTCTCATGACTCAGGGATTCCCAGATAGGGTGGAGATGACTCCATTAGTCTAGAGATAAGAGCAGGATTGCAAAAGATTTAAAAGAGGAGATTGAGTTGCTGGGATTAAGGGACTCAGAGGTGAGGTCTTCCACCGCTTTCCCTCCTGGGCAAACCTATACAAAACGTCTTCTTACTACAAGAGCAACCACCCAACCAACCCAGAAGCAAAGCTTACCCAGCTCGCTAAGGAGGGGCTTTACGCGTGCTCCAAAAGGAGATCTCACTCTGAAACATGCTGTGTTAGATCACTTTATAGTTGGAAGACGTTTTAAAGATCCCTAACATGTGGTTTCATGTTATGAAAGGGAGTCATGGTGGAGCTTCCATGATAAGGGATCAGTACAGGTCAACTGGCTTGATAACCTTCTGAATTCCATGGTGCGTCATAGAAATAGCCTAGGATTGGGGCTGGACACATGACCTCACACTCTTTCAATTGCGATCTTGGGGCTTCTGCTCAAAGTCCCTCACTATCCAAATATCTCCTGCAATAACAGCCTTGGGGTGGATTGTGATACTGTTCCACTGTTTTGGGAAGCCCGGCAGGGATCGGACATTCCCGGTGTAGGGATTATGCTTCCCACTCCATTCACGTCTGGCTCGATATCACATTTAGTTGTGTGATATGATTAGGCCAATGGTATGTGAGAATAACTGTAAAATGAGCATGTGTTTTGCCGTCATATTTTTCTCTTTGCAATACAACCGCCAAGGGCCAAGGCAGGTCTGCTCCTTCAGCCTGAGTCCCATAGTAAAAATAACATGGAATAGAGGAAAACGAGCATACTGGGCAAGAAAAAAAATCGCTTTTGTTATAAGCCATTCTGATTTTGGCATTAGCTATCACTGCAGCAAAGAAAAAATATAAATCAATCAATAAAAAAGACCACAGTGGTGAAAATGAAATCAGATAAGATACAGTAATTAACTATGAATGCAGCATATCTTTATATGTAAGTAAGGAATATCACTGATGATTTTTAAATTTCTAATTCATAACATAATAGATTTTGGATTTTGGATGGTAATATCCCTGTGAGTTAGGGCCATTATGGAACAATGAAAAATGCCAAATTCTAGGCCAGGAAGTTTTTCATTATTGCCTATATCTGAGCAGTCCCTTTTGTATTCTAGGGCTCCCTTTTGCAGTCTGTGAATGAGAGAGTGCACTTCCACGATGTCCAAGACCCCTCCCACCTCTGCTAGTGTGTTTTGCTTGCGCTTGCTGGACGGACTAGAGCTCTCTAATTTGGCCCAGGATCACTTGACTGTGAATGTGTGCCTTTCAGAAGCATGTTGCTGTTTGAAGGACAGCTGTGTCTGAATGTGCTAATGGATTTAATCAAAGAGGCAGAAAATATTGCCTCGTGAAGATATTGGATGTGTCAGAAAAGAGTTATTTCAGAACGCTCCCTCCTTGGAACTTAAGGGATTGAAGGAGCTGCAGAATGGTCACCTCCGTGACTGAAATGCGCTTGAAGGATAGCAGAAGCTGGACAAAGTGACCAAGGATCGCCTACTTCGGAGAAAACGGGTCAGGTCAATTGGCATAACGTAGTCCACAAAAAGAATGTTGTGCATCAAACTCTGGTAAGAAATGACCGGGGTTTTAAAAGCTGGTGAACAACCACCTAAGGTGCATTTACTGGTCTCTCTTGACCTGGAACAGAGAGTGAAGAAAATCAGAGACCCAGGGAAGCAGTTCATCCAACCGACTGAGGGATCATGTGACCCCTTGACTCTAAGACCAGAAGAACCAGGCGGAGCCGGTCTACCACTGCTGACCACGCTGCAAGGCACCAAAGCTGGAAGTCCTGGTTAGAAGGGGAGGGAAACAGGGACCCAAATTCTCATACGTAGAAAAGGGCCAGGCTTCCTAGTGCGATAGAGAAGCTGGTAGAACCTCTGAGACTATCTCCCTTAGGTACCATTTAGACAGGAACCTGAACTCAGTCCCTGGTTCCACTTAAATGCCAAAGGATACACACACTTGACAGGTGAACAATAACACCCGGGAGACATGCGCCCATTAGAACAAGCAACGTTCTAAAATTTACCTAAGAAGAAGTTTTGAAGGACTGAAAGGGTAGAAATGAAGAGGATAGGGAAATATGTAAATATGTAAATTACAGGGAGGAAGGGGGAATGCTGATGTTACATTGTAAGGACTGCAATCAAGGTCACAAAGCCAAAGGTGTATGAATTGTTGGATAGAAAGTCAATTTGTTCTAGATAAACTTTTACCCAAATTACAATTTAAAGAAAAGAATCAATGACATACTGCTTATTTTGTATTGATCAAAGTATTTAATCTCTATAGGCTTTAGCTTTACTCCCTATAGTGAAGGTAGTTAATATGTAGTATATATAAGAAATGCAAGTTTTTTTATTGTTCATAAATAATTCTGCTTCATAACTAGCTCATTGAGATCAGACTCAAGCAGGTTTGAGCCTGAATTCCAGATCTCTGATTTATTAACATTAGGACTTGGAAGTAGTGGGACTCAGATGGCCTATGACTTGAAGATTGTGGATCAAAGTCCTCTCTCTGCAGGATTATTCTATCTGAAGTGTTGTAGAATGTGCACCAATCACATAACTATCATTGAAGATGTGTTATCAGGATGGTGGATGATCAGACCATAGATGTTCTGATCTGGTATTTGATTAACCACCCCTCCCCAGGAAATTCCCATGGGAAAATCACACATTGAAAACAAGAAATACCAAGTCAGTACAGTCACCTTCAGACATTTTTACTCTCCCAAACCACTAGGACATACAGATTTCCTCTCATCTGGCTGGGAAAAATACAAAAAGCCAATCCACATCTTCATCCCCTCACCCAGGAGTGGAGCAAAAAATTCTTCTGAGAACTACCATGTGTCTTTTTCACACCGATGGATTTGAAAGGTTTCCATGCATCTTTCCTCTAACAATTTTATGCATGGATACATGTCTGTTCAGCTATCTTGAACAAAAATCCCTGTGAAACATTGTTGAAACAAATGGACATTTATAAACCAAGACACAGGCTGGCCGGAGCTGGTTTGTCTGCCCTTGACATCCTCAGAGACACCGGTGCCTTGTGTTGCTCTACACCTCCATCCTTAGTACCAGACTCCCTCCCACCTTCCAGAATGCTTCCTGGTGCAATCCCAGCAGCTGAGGTTCCAGCTATCAAATGTATATTCTATGCTGAGAGAATGGAAGGCCGACAGGGCCACAAGTCCTACCTACTCCATTCTCTTCCGGCCCATAGCATTAGCTCTTCTCGACCTACAATGAAAACTGGGAAATACAGGCTCACCACTGTCCCTTCCTCTCCTTGTAAAATGAAGCCCTTAGGCTTGAGATGTATATGCCCACTTCCATTTCATAACATTTCAGTCAACAACGTTGTATTTCCTGGTTTTCCTTGTATCTAGAGACACATACCCCTATGTAAGTGGCAACAGAAGTGAAGAGAGCTTGGGGAGAGCTCTTTAAAGGAATTTGATTCAAATGGGAGCCTCTTTTCCCCGAGTGTTTTGCTGTCCTGATATTAGGGTTCTTTTATGAAGATAGAAGAATAATAGGTTCTAATAATAGGTTAGAATACACAGCTCTCATTTTCTGCAACATAGCATAACCTTATTTTATAACCAGTCCCTCTGCACAGACAATCCCTCCACTCCTCACATATGTTCCATGTAAATGACCATGTTTCATATTATCACTGTATAGTTCATACTGATTCTTGGCAGAATGCCGGGATCATTTTTTTTGCAATCTGATTATTCCAATTTATACCAGCTGGTGAAGTACATTCCCTAGGGATCTGCTTCCTAAGTTACGGGGCTTTGTGCGATGATCACAATGTTTTTTACTTGTTCTAAGCAATTTTAATGCAACTGCCACCATGATGAGCTTTAAAGCCCAGTGCCCCCCCCCCCAAAAAAAAAAAAAACAGCCTGCACTCAGTGCAAGCAGAATCACCCAGATCAGTCTAAGTTGGATCTGATCTGACTGAATTCTTAACGGTTTTCTGCTGTCTTGGCTGTTTCTCCTGTTACTTTAAAACATCTTAATTTTAGCATTGTGAATGTAGTGTTCTTCCCTTAAAAAATGATGTTTAGAGATTTAATGCATATCTATTTAGATATACTCATAGGGTGTGTGTGTGTGTGTGTGTGGTTTTATGGGCCATGGAGTTGATTCTAACTCTAAGCAACCAAAAGGGTTTCCTCGGCTAGAGCTGAGACCTGGCAGGTTCAACTGCTGCCCTTTTAGCTAACAGCCAACAGCTTAGCCATTGCACTGCCAGGATGCCTTATAAATGTAATGCTTACAAACTTCAGCAACTCCAGAATAATAATGTCACATCTGCAAATGGTACTGCCCAGGAATATGAGAAGACTCTCTTGAGATTATTTGTAGAATCGTTATCTTCCTATTATCCTCTTTATTTTAAGCATGCAAAAAGGAAAACGTAGAAAAGCCAAGTGACTTTTCCAAAGGCAGTGACCCCTCCTCCACTCTTTGCAGAACATCTGAAAATGTGGAGCTCATTCAAGCTGGGGCTTTTTCTGTATTTGTTTTTGTTAGAATGTGAATCAGGCACTTTTGACAATCCGTGTTTATGAAAAATGACTCATCGTTTGCAGCAAAAGTGCCAAGCTCAACTGTGTACAGCACAGCCTGGGGACGAGAAAGCTAAATTTATCCTCTACGTGAGGAGATGGGGCGAGTGGGAGCTTTCCAGCCTCCTGCATCAGTGTCTTGGGTGGTCTGTTCTGTGCTTACCATGAAGAGGGCCAAGGAGGAAACAATAAGAAGAAAAAAGATGACAATGCAGCAAAAGTCTTTCCAAGGTGAGAGATGCTCTAGGAGCTCATGGAAAGCATTTACGTTTTTCGTAACAGAATACAGGACACAAACTGCAACTTACCCCATGTTGTGGACCAATGAATGTGGTCCACATGAATCAAGTGGGCTTGGAATGCAATCCCCAAAGGCAAGTGTATTTCCATTTCCTAGCTCATTCTTCAAGGTCACTATTTCATACCATATCCTTCTTCCTCAAACCTCAAAATACTCTTTCCTCTCTGCTGCTGAATTTATGTAATTCACAAATCACATAGAACTATCAGAAGTTGCTACATTCCTCCATCATGAAATCTGTAAACCTACCCAAATCTGTACCTAGAGGAATATGTAAAAAAAAAATTAACAATGCTACATGGATATGACTCCATTTGAGGGGCTAGCAGCTTTACACACACAGTGCATACAACAGTGCCTACGAGTTCAACTTCCTCTAACCATCTTCTCTTCACTCCTGTGACAGTGGATGGGCCCAGCTAGTCAACCTGCCTCTTGTGCACGGAATCACCTCCTTTACAACTACTCAGTGATATTCCCCTTGTGATGCTACATGTTGCAGTTCTCCTTTATCGGCCATTCACATCTATCGGCAAGCATACTGAGATCCATCACACAAAGACACAGACACAGACACACACACACACACACACACACACACACACACACACACCTTGATTCTATCAAATTCCTGATTTTTCTGCTCCCATTTGGCAGCAAATCACTTAAGAGTTATCTATTGTGACAGTTGTCAGCTTCTTTCTCCACTCTCCCTTGGAAGCATTCATACGAGGCTTTCCTATCTATCACTGAGCAAAGACCGTTGTCAGTAATTTCTCTATTACTAAATTTACAGTTCAATTTTCAGTCCCCCTCTCACTCAAAGTCATAGCACCATTTGACATAATTGATCATTTTTTCCTTTTTGAAACATTTCCTTATTGACGTTCTGAGCAAACATTCTAATTCCGTCTCTTGTTGCCCCCAACTCTAGCTGGCGTTCCTTGTCAAGCTGCTCTTCCATGCCGGGGCACTGCAGGGCGTGTTTCTTTTGCTCTTCTTTTTCCCCCGTCCACTCACACTCCTAGTTCACTTCATTCAGAACCATAGCTTTAAATATATATTTTTCCTATCTGCTGGAACCTCTCAATTTATAGCTCCAACCCTGCTCTCTTATCTCAGCTTGTAACTTATAAATCCAGCTGCCATGTCCATATGCTTAACTAATTGTTACCTGAAAACCAGTTTTGCCCAGCAAACAGTAGTCACGTGATTTCCCCTCCAAACCTCCTGTTCCCCAAGTGTTTCCCCATGATTATAAGCGGCATCCTACCCAGGGTCATGATGAGTTGGCATCAACTCCATAGAGGTGAAGTTATTTTATTTGTTTTTTGTGTACCTGGGGAATGTTTTCTCATAAGCTCCACATCCATTCCATCAACGAGCGCTATGGAGACTTGTTTTTCAAGCATGACCCAATTCTGGCATGGTATCTCTTACCTTTCTAGAATGCTTTCACCAGCCCGGGCCATTCACTATTTACCCGGAACTGTGAAATACGGTGCTCCTCGTTTTCCTTATTTTTAACTTTGTAAGTGGTTACACACTGGGCTGCTAATTCATGGTCACAAGTTCAACCACCAGCCATCTATGTGGAAACACATGTGGCTTTCTCCTCCTGTGAAGAGTTAGTCCTGGAAACCCCCTGGGCCGGTTCTCCCCGCCCTGCAGGGTCGCCTGAGTCAGAGTTGAATTGGTAGCAGTCACTGAGAATGAACAAAAGCAATGGATTGGGTTTCTCATTTGCTTAATATTCTCCAAGTCTTACTGTCATGTCCTGGACACCGACTAGCTCACTAGGCACTAACACAACCTTCGAAACAGTAACCCGGAGTCAATACTAGCCATTCATCTTCTCTGTCTGTTTTGTGTGTAACAGTTCAGAAATCCTGGGGCTACTGTCAGGTAAAGGGTAGACTGCTAAACTCAAGGTTGACTTCTCCAACCACCAGCCACTAAGTGGGAGAAAGATGGGGCTATTTGTTCTGGTAAATCCTTATAGCCTCTGAAAGCCTACATAAAGTCTCTATAAGGTGGGGGTGAGAGAGGCGAGGCCTGGAGGGTGAAGGGAATGCAGGGTGGACGGGGGGAGCCAATTACAAGAATCTAAGTATAGCCTCCTCCCTGGGGAATGGACAGCAGAGAAGGGGGCGGAGGGAGACATCAGACAGTGTAACATGACAAAACTATAATAATTTATGAATTATGAAGGGTTCAGGAGGGAAGGGGGAGGGGGGAGGGAAGGGGAAAATGAGCAAACAATATTGAGGGCTAAAGGAGAGGGCAAATGTTTTGAAATTGATGAGGGAAACAGGTGTACATATGTGCTTGACACAATGGATGGATGGATGGACTGTGATAAGAATTGTATGAGCCCTCCATAAAATAATTAAAAAAAAAAAAGATGGGATCGACTCAATGGCAGTGGGTTTGGGTAATGGATACAACCTGACTCTCTCAGTGTGGGGTGGAAACAGAGTCCCGTTATTTATTCAAATACCTTCCTGCAGAAAATTCCAGTGTTTTCCACTAGAAGAAACACCTTCACACCTCCCTCTCCTGATACCTTTCCCCATCTCTGCCCATTAATTGCCCTGGAACCTAGTAGTCACTCAGTACACGGAGAAGATGAAGCAGAGGTTTATCTCTTTCCATTGGACCCTGGATTCCTTGCGCAACTTGCTTCACTTCTTCCCGAAGGACAGCTGGAACAGCACGGCCAAATCAAAACAAAGAGTTAACTTAAGTACCCGTTTTCATGTTTCATTTATGAGGGAGCTTCAAACTGTTTGTGGAATAAACAGAATTAAATGAGAATGTGCATACACACGCACACAAATATACCACAGAAGTTCGCCTCTCCTGTCAGACTGCAAGATCCTAGAGGGGAGTCCTACTTCTTTGTAAGAGAACTCCCCCCAACCCCACCCCCTCCCATGTAAGATTTAGAGTGATGCACTGAACTCAGCAAAATTGACCAATCTTTTAATGCAGAGATGATAAAGATCTCCATCCAAACAAGTTGCAACAGCCATTGATGTGTTTCGTTATTGTAGGCAATAGAACAGAACTTGTTTGTTGACCAAGGTGTCTTATATTCCTTTTGCTTGCCTCGACTATCCATTTAATTTAAAATAGAATGAGTAGAATTGATCTTTCTGTATTCCTAGAAGCACATTGAGTAGATCCCAGGCCTTTTCTGTCTTACCCATTTGTGATAGGTCCAACCACGTTAACTCACAAACCCAGCCTTTATTTGGAAATCAGAATGTATCCAGTTCAGAATATCCATCCAAGGTTGTACTTTTTCTCTTCCTCTCCCAGGCTAAGAGCTATGGCTTCTGCTGTCTCCCTCGAAGGAAGGGGGAAGCGACTCAGCTCTTTCCCCACTCATTCCCTATTCTACTCGCCAACTACTCTTCCTACCATGTCAGAGTGACAGATGATGGGAGGAGAGGGAGGAGACAGAGAAAGTCTTCTATGACCTCTTGCTCTCCAGTCCGGTTGATGATTAAAGATGACTCTTCCTTTTTAGATCATTTTCGTGAGAAACTTCTTGGTGGAGAAAACGCTCTAAGCGTCCTCTGGTCTTGAGGATGGATGCATTTCTAGGCTGGATGATCATTTGTCCCTCTGGATTTTCTAGGTTGTACGTCTTCATGGTAGAAGAGAACCTCATCTTTCTCCTGAAGAGCAGCTCCTGGTTTTGAGTTCCTGGGCATCTGGTTGACATTCCAAAGCATATATAATCCAGCACACTACCAGGACCCCTCACTCTGAGCCTGTAGCGTGGCTTAAGTGATGGGAATCAAAATGATCCCATACTGGTGC
>NW_022103906.1:92161096-92166011 GCF_000313985.2 Echinops telfairi | reverse complement strand
GGCCATATCTGATCCACAGCAAATAGTCCCACATGCATGACCCTGAAATCTGGAAGGACAAGGCCCATACAATGCAATCATTCGTATCCTCTCACGATTGGCGTTTTCTCAGGAATCTAGTCTCTCAAATGTAGGAAAGGATTTCAAACTCTCCAAGTGGTCCCACAGATGCACCTCCACCTCACCCACTGCCCTCCCAACACATAATATTATGCGTTGGATTATAACTCATCCAAATTCATGGTAGAATCCTAATCCCCATACCTGTGCATATAAACCTGGTTGGAAATAAGGTTGTCTTTTATGTTCCAGAGGCTCTGTTAGTCTAGGTGCGCTCTAGAGCTAATCACAGAGGTTGTGCATAGAGAGTAGATTAGACTTAGATAGATGTAGATAAACATGAAAATGGTGTAAGATGGGCATCAGGAGGAGATTCCCCAGGAACTGAGACATTCTGGGGCTAGCGAAACACAGATAAGAATTTCCTCAAAATCCCACACAGGGAGAGTCTTCCCCCTGAGCTTGTGTACACCAAATTCAGCCTTTCAACCTCTGAAATTCTGAGGGAGAACTGTCAGTTCTTTGAACGATCCACTTGTGATATTCATGTTCTAACAACAGTGGGAAACTCAGTGCACACACTAAGCATACAATGAAGGAAATTGCTTCCCCGGGAGCAGAAGAGGGGAATAGTCCAGCAGAGCAACCTTTTTTCCCCTCAAGAAAATCTCACATATCTTTACTCTTTCATCCCTATGGCTTCCTCCCTTCCTTTTGTTTAGTCCTGGGTCACTGATTCCATTCTGACAGAGAACAACTCTGCACAGCGGTTCTGAGAGGGGAAATCTTGACGGGACAGAGAGCCTCCTCTTCCTCCTGAAGAATGGTTGGCAAATTTGAACTTGCAACCTCGCATGGAACAGACCATTGTTTAGTCCACAGAGTCGCCTATGGCCCTTCATTTGTCCTGAAGTAGTTCGTGTGGCTTTGCTTCTTTGCTTTCCAGGTATAGTATCATTTAATCTTAGAGTTTGAACTTACTGGGCACTGGGTTTAGTGGAAATGTTGTTATTTGAGATGGATTTGATATTCGTGAGATTTGCTTATAACTTACGACATGTCTAGAGCAATCTCTAAGGTCTGTGATTCAAATCCTCTCTTGTCCTCCAGGAGAAACACGGGGCAGATGACATCCGTAAAGATTCCTTGGAAACCCTGTCGGGCATTTCTACATTTGCCTAAGAGTGGACATTGATTGTAAGGCAATTGTTTTGTTGGTTGTTTGTATGTGTGGGTTTTGTTATTTTTTCATCTGTGTCTAGTTTACAGCTGAGTCTACGTACCTCAGGCTATGCTACGTAGTAAGGTGTGTTAGACAGGGTTCTCTAGAGAGGTAAAACCAAATTGCTGATAATTTCATATATTTATTTATAAAGATAATTAGATATGTAACAAGAAATGAACTGTTAAATCATATACAGATAAATATATAATACAAGAAATAAACAGTTAAATTATAAAGCACTACAAATGGCTCAATGCAACTCACTCCCGTGAGACAGAGTTGTGTGAGACTAGCAGTCCTTCAAGTCTAGTCTGCTGCCAGATCTTCCTGTATTTATAGAGAGAGCTGGGCTATGTCGGCACAGCAGCCAATCAGAAGGTAGGTCACCAACTGCCAGCCAGGTCACCAACTGCCCGTCCCCAGCTCCAGAGATGTCTTAAAGGGACCTCAATTCACAGCGACACAGTCCACAGGCTAGGCATCCCACAGGGAGTGTAGCCTTTAAGTTGAGGCACAGAACAAGCAAGGTAGCCACACACTGGTCCGATGATCACAGAGCGAGAGACAAGAAAGACGAGGCTCACCATGCCATTTATCTCTCTGCCCTTCAGTTAATCCCACTTGTGTTTATCGGCCAGGCTGGCACAATAAACTATCTCATAAGGGTATACCCTTCTGAAGAGTTGATCACTGCTCCGCGTGTTCTGAGATCTTTTCACCGCAGCGAGTGGGAGTGTAAACTAGTCCAGACCTGTGTGAGCTGCAGGTTCCATCCCTTATATGTCACTGCCATCCTCAGACAGAAATGCTAGCGAACCTTTCTGCATACCTTTGTAGCTCCCTCTTTCCAATGTTCACCCCACAAACCCTAAATGCCTAGATTCCAACAGCGGCCTTCTCAATTCAAGGAGGAGGTGGGCTGTGCTTGGGGCTGCACTCTCTACTGTGGGCTCTGAAACTGCTTGGCAGCAGGAAGTGGAGACCAGCAGAGGGCTGGTTTCACTGGTTGCCCTTCTGTAGGAGATCACATCACACTGCCCTTCGCTCAAGGTCTGAAAACAATGGTTTCATATCTTTTGACCAACGTTTGGTTGTTGGTAGAGGGCGAGCAATTTCCGTGATGATTCTCCTCTTGTTAGTAAAAAAGGAAACCACTCAGACGTCTTTTAATGCTTGGTTGCCTTGATGGATACAAGAGTCCAAGAACTAGAGTATCTCAATTATTTATTTTAGAAGCTATGAATATGGTGGTTTGGTTGTGGAACGTGAGATTTTATTCTAGCATGATGTCACTAGGGAAATTTAATTCTCCTCTTTTGAAAGTTCTGAAGCCAGCAGTATAGAAAATATTGCGTTGATTCGCTTAAGAGATCTGGAATTAAATTTGCCCTATATTACATGCTCATTCTGGGATTTTCAGTATATCGTAACTGTATGTCTCCGATTCCACCTAAGAGCCTTTGGATAGTAGTCCTGCCTCGTTCATCTCTTAGGAATGAGTTATAGATCAAATGAAGGAATACATACCATCACAATTTAGGGAAGAAAATGCTTTAAAGGAGAAATGTAGAAAGGGGATGCAGGCATCTCTGTAAGCCCATGAACTCTGAGTAGCTGTACAGTAATTAACATTCATTATTGGATACAAGTGCCAATAATTACCCCCACTTTTATTTTATTCCTTTTGATACAGCAGTTGAGGATGTGAAAGGGAAAATAACTTGATTCATTTTACAGAGGTACGAAGTTGTAGAACTGAGACCTAAATTATGTATTATGTTGGCTGATTTTAAACTTTATCTTTCTTGGATATAAAAATGCTTCCTGTCCTTTCCCTTCAAAGGATGTTTCTTTTAGTCTTTTATGGACTGACACTGGCATGCCTGCCACTGAATGTATCCCGAATTTCTGTAAAAAATACTTACAAATTGATGGCAGCTTACTCTGAATTTTACCACGGACATGGCTGTTGTCAGAAATTTGTCTTCATCCTCCAGAAAGACTAGTTTACAAACTCTATCTGTGCCAAATCATAATTCTTGTTAGGTTTCCTACAAGGAAACCTTAAAACATGTTCACTAAAAATCAGATCACTGCTTACCTCGCATGGTAACACCCATCAAACCTATTCTCTGCATCAAAACCATCAACCTGGTGCACCTATCTCCCATCACCTAACCAAGTTCACATCCTGTGTTTGCAAATCCTTACTATGGTAGAGTAATGAGAAAAGTTGACAAGCAGATATGAAGACTGGGCCAATAGAGAGTAGAGAAAAAAACAAGCCAAGGTTGACCACTAATTCTGTTGTTCAATAGGCAGAGAGTTATGATTGTAGGGCAGAGGGCTCAGAGCTGCTCTGTAGGAATAAAGGAAGCAGAAAAAGCAACTTTCTGCCTTCGAGCAAAATGGCAGAGTCTGGTTGTAATCATTGAGAGGCCAGGTCCTTTGCAAATGGCCTTGGTCCAAGACACAACATCCAGGGGGATTCAAAATTCAAGTGAACCCAGGAGATAATCCAGAGACTTTATATAAGAAAATACAAGGAGCTTCAGTAAAAATTCAGTGAGTGGTTGATTTTTAGGCAATGATTACAAAATTGCGTGATGATACATCTGATAGATCGGAGATGACATATGTTTCTAAAGTTGTTTTTCTAAATGTTACAAAGTAACCGTTCCATTGGATACAAGTGGTCTTGAGGGATAATCCTAAAACCCTTCTAGTGTGACAGTGAAGAGGATGTACACAATCCAAAATTCCTAGGGAGCTAAGTACTTGTTCTGAGAATTGTTTGGATTTTGGCTTCCTAAGCATCAAGCCAAACCCTTAAGTGAGCAAAATGACCTTGCTTTATTAAATTGATTCCCGAGGAATTTTCTCGGGGAACAGTGGAGAGTTTCAGGAAGGACAGGTTACTTTTCATTCCCAGGAGAGTTTTAGCCTTAAACCTTAGCATAGTCACAGGGGTCTTCAGTTAATTTGGGAACTTCTTACTCACCTAGAATTTACATTTCAATTGTACAAAAGGAAAGCCATTTTAGATGGCTGCTGGGAAATTGGGGTAGCCAGGTACAGGCTTCCAGAGGCAAATGAATCCTTTTAAAGTACCTGCATGCATGTAAGCATCAGTTTTTCAGGAGACAGGGAGCCGAAGAGGTTTCCTTAGATTGTCAAAGGCTCCAAGACTAAAGACCAGATGAAAAGTCTATAAATATGGAGATGTCATATTAGAATCAAATCCCATAGGATATTGCTATTTGTGAAAGAGATTAGATTGAATTCAGAAGTCTCTCACACTTCTAATGCTCTGTTTTAAAATTAAGTTGGAGAAAAGACTGAGGACATTAAATCTTCAGGAAACCTGAGCCATAGTTTGGTACCAGTAACAGATACTATGCAGAAAATTAAATAAATTAAATTACCCTATGGTCCCCTCTATATCCATTTACAAGAACTCTGTGTTTTGTTTCATTTTGTTTTCCCCATACAGAACATCACTCAAACAAACTTACTGTGGTCAATTCAGGCTCAGAGGGACCCTATAGGACAGAGTAGAACTCCCCTTGTGGGTTTTTGAGACTGTCACTCAAAACAGGGGTAGACAGCTTTATCGGGACCGCCCCCCCC
>NW_022103906.1:92134579-92160996 GCF_000313985.2 Echinops telfairi | reverse complement strand
CCCCATGATGTCGCTCTTGGTTTCAAACTACTGACCTTGCAAAGCAGCCCAATGAATGAGCCATTTCATCACCAGTTCTCATCCCGATCATTGTCTAAAATATCCCACCAGTCAATAAGCTGACTTTGAAACAGCATCAGTAGATTAAACAATACTCCAGAATTGAAGGACCCAACCAATAGTAATAATAATATCACAAATGAACATGTTTGTTGGAAAAGAGTAGGGACCCTAAAATGAAACAAACATTCTGAAACAAAATGAAAGGAAACATCAAATTCAAAATTAATTGAGATGGAAGCAACATATTTCAATAGAAAAATCAAGACTCAAGTCACTTGAAATATTGTCCTTATTGAGAAGGCTAGATTCAGACAGAATCCCCAACTATTCCCCTTTCCTTCCTAAATCGGACATCTCTTCTCATCCAAATCCCACTCTCCAGATGGTCTCCCTGATGGCCTCACGTGTAGGCAGTTCTCCTCAGATGTCAATGCAACTGTAAGGTTGTATCTGCAGAATAGAGGCCTTCACTCTCATTAGTCACATTTACATCACAAAAAAGGAAGTGGATTTCTTGAGCTATCAACTTACACATTTCTGTCCTTCAGTTAAAAACAAAACAACAAAAGTACCTTCATTGCACTTCACTTCTATTTGCTTACGGGGATGACTCACTTCCTTAAAGTCTCAGAGTTTTGTTGTTGTTTTTTTAAAATAACCTTTTAAAATGTCCTATCATCATCTACTTGAGTATCTTGTTCTTTGACTTCACTATCGAAGCATCTTCTAAAAGCAAACGCACTACTATCAATTCAGTAGTGACTCATAGCCATCCTGTAAGACAGAGTGGAACTGTACCTGTGGGCTGGCAAGACTGTGTGTGACTGGTTAAGGGAGTAGAAAGCCTCATCTCCACATACTTCCCCCGCCCCCAGGGAGCACCTAGTGATTTGATTTTGAACCACTGCTTTGCAGTTAGCAGCTCAATGCATAACCACTCTACCATGCATTGAAGCATTGTCAGCAATAAATAATCAACATATACAACAGAAATATCAAATAACAAACTAATATATAGGTCTTGCCAAGTCCTTCATTTAACAAAGTATATCATAGATTTTAAACTAAATTCCATGTGAGGTCTAGTATTTGAGATGTCAAGGGCAGGATATATAAACTGAAGTATAATCTTGCTTGATAGTTCCTGGTATAGCGTGAAAGAAGTTGACAGTATTGGCTATAAATAGAGGGAAACAGATATCCATGTGTATCCGTTTGTATAACATATTGGTGGTGTGAGCCTTAAAAGAAAGACCTGGTGACTCACTGCTGCACAGTTGTACTGCGGTACGCGTGAGGTCGCCATGAGATACAACCAATTTGATAGCAACTGGTCACTGGCAAGCTGTGGTAGTTACATAATCTGGTGGCAATTTGGGACTTGAGAGGATTAAGAGTGAAGGGGTGGAGTCTAGTCTGTCAATCAGATCATAGCCAAGGAGACCTCTGTGTGGGCAAGGCCTTCCCCTGAGAATTCTGGGAAATCCTATATTCCTTCTTGGAGGCGGGAGACTTTCTCTCACTCTACTCACTCCCTGGGAGACATTGCAGCTGAAAGACACATGGAACTATGCTTGTGATCTGAGCTGGAGAAACCACATGGACCTACCCTGACGCAACCAGACCTCTGAACCTGGAGAAGCCACGTAGAGACCCCCTGCCAGTGCTGAGATGCTTACAATGCCATTGGATCCATAAGACTCCGAATCCACTGGCCTGTGTTCCTCATGCATTTGGCATCATTGCATGTGTTCATGAGTCTGAAGATTTTATAGATTGGTATCAGACATAGGCTAATATTGGATTTATGGACTGGATCTGGACTGGGCTGGGACATTTTCTCCATATTCATTTGTTCTTATATATAAACCTCTTCCTTATACACATATGAGTCTTCCTGGATTTGTTTCTCTAGTCTACCCAGACTAACACACAAGCTGTGACTAGGTCTTAGGTGACTAAATTATGTGCAAAACAAAGGCAGATTTGAGATTTTTAAACTCCATAAAAACAAAAATTAGATACAGAAGAGTACATCAAGCTTAGGTTTCTCTCTTACCTGTTACTTCCAGATTGGAATATTCTATGCCCACCCACTATCCCTGAATAGATTCTGACTCACAGAGACCTGTGATAGTTAGGCTGTGGTAATAACTTCTTTTGTAAGGATTAATAACAGAATAGTTTCAAGGAGTTGGAGACTGAAGATGTTTCAAATGTCCAAAGCTCTTCCTAGATACTATTTACTCCATTTCTGCTCTCTCTTTCCTTGAGGATC
Source organism: Echinops telfairi (assembly GCF_000313985.2). Taxonomy (NCBI): domain Eukaryota; kingdom Metazoa; phylum Chordata; class Mammalia; order Afrosoricida; family Tenrecidae; genus Echinops; species Echinops telfairi. The sequence continues at coordinate 92,158,655 of NW_022103906.1, read as the reverse complement.
TTCCCTCGTGTAATTCTGTGATTCATTGCAGCTCCCCACAAAAGCTCAACCCACTTTGAGGCACTGTCTCGTATGGTTGGTTGGTGCTGTTCAGCCCAACACCCGAGGATGAGACAGCAGTGAGCCAAAAGCAGACTGTAGAGCCAGAAGCCAAAAATACCCAAAAGCCACGGCAAGTCTTCCTGCTTCTACCAAAGCTCAGTCAAGAAAACAGAAGTCTGGGCTTCCGGGTGAGGCAGTATGATGTCCGTGGAACTATCAGATGTCACCATTGAATATCCAGGGGAAACAATGGGCATCACCTGGTGCACACGCGGCACTAAAATGAAAACTGTACTGCCGTTGAGTCATCTCTGATTCATGACTAACCTATCTGCGGTGACCCAGTACTGAGGTGGAGTCTTAAAGGTGCCCTCAAGCAAACACAGGATGTAATGCAGCCCACACCCTCCACCAAAGTCGGGTCTTGGACCCCCTACACTCCTGGTCCATCAGCACAGTAGAGAATGTCCTCCAGAATGGGCCCACAGCCATGGGTGACTACAGTGCAGAAAACAAGAACCCATGGCTGGAAAGGCCACATGAACCGGTCATAACTCACAGGTTTAATGCCAACTTGGGTGGGTCAGTGTCAGGGTAGCCAACCCCTGACAAATAATCATGGGCCCAGTAGCCACAATTGTACAGCTATAGTATATAAAGATTATAGTAAAGTTATAGAGAATCAGAGAGATAGGACAGAGAATAAAATGAAGGTGTCAGACACATTTCATGGTAGCATGCTCACCTCGGCTCTGCTTGGTGGTCCACATGGGGATGCGGAAGATGGGAAGGGCAGGAGGGGGAGTGGGGATGGAGGACCAGAGGAGAGGGGACCAGAGACCAGAGGAGAGGGGACAGAGCCGAGAGAGGACAGGGCTGGAAAGAGAACCGGAGGAGAGAGCATTTTATTGTTTTAGGGCTATTTGTAGGTAGCTATAAGACATGCATATTTAGTAGTTACAAACATCACAAGGTGGGTGTTAATAACAGTAAAGTCCCTGAGCTCACAGGTAAGGAAACCTAATACCTGCCTTTGGGTAAGCATGAGGGGGGATGGGTGCCTTGGTAGGAGGAGATAATCAGGGAAGATCTGCCTCTATAGGAAGACAGAATCAACCATGTGCTCACTTTAAGGCAGCATAGCTGTTAGGGGAGAAGCTGCAGGAATGACATTTGTTAGTTTCCCACGGGTCAAGATTCTCCCAGGTTGATATATAGCATGGCGTGGGATCTCCTGTGAAGCAGCCAAGCAGCTGTGGCTTAATCATCTCCTTCATCTGCTCATGGGCTTATTACAATTGAGGGAGGTTTCAGGGAGGTTGCAGCCAAGTTTCCTATGCATTGATAGTGTGGGGAAGCTAGCTCATTTCCCCTGCTGGATCTGGATCCTGCCCCTGGCTTGCCCACCTTCTGTTCTCTCACCTTCTGACCCCACGTGCCATCAGTAGATTCTGGATCTTGGATTCATTCAGCTCTGGGTCCATCAGCCTGTCATCTTTCTGCTGGTGTAGTAGTGTAGGGAATGAGATTCTCCTGGTCAGCAGTTAGAAATCACCAGCAGCTTTGACGGAGAAAGGCTGGGCTTTCTACTCCCATAAAGAGTTATACTCTCAGAAACCCACAGTGGGTGACTATGAGTCAGCGTTCACCCAATGGCATTGAGTGAGTGGGTGAGTGTCCCCATTGATCAGTCCCCTACAGCTACACAAGTCAGGAGAAGCCTCCTGGACCTACCACTTCTATAACTCTGGGAGCCATTTCTTGATACAAGTATCTTTCTGTGCATATGTTCATAGACACACAGTCGCTACTGGTTTTGCATCTCTAGAGCACCCAACCCAACATGTGCTCCCTCATAGGGTCCCCAAGGCTGTAAATATTCATGGAAGTTGCTAACCTCATCTTTCACCCATGAAGTGACTGGTGGGTTTGAACTGCAGAATTTGTGGCTAGCAGTCCAACATTTACCTAACTGCATCATTGGTGCTCCTTAAGATTACATAGGAGTATATGAAAAGAAGACAAGTTTGGGTAATCACAAGCCAACGTGGGCTGGGACCCACAAGATCAGCAGTTCGAAACCATCACCTGCTTCTAGGAAAGTCAGAGGAAGGGTGCTACCTTGTTCTATAGAGTCACTCTGAGTCCACATAGACTCTATAGTGGTGTGTGTGTGTGTGTGTGTGTGTGTGTGTGTGTGTTTTAATGAGAGCAAGCTTCATCCACTTCAGGGAAAGGATTCTTCAGAAGAAACTTCCTCCTTGAAAGTGGATCCACTCTGTTCATAAACTACCAGATTCCTGAGCACTTGCCTTAGGATTCCAAATTCTTCAATAGTAATCTTCAGGCACCATGATGTCAGCTACCAAGGTAGAAAATACTTTAAAAGGAAATAAAATCGACTCTTTCCAAATCTGTGTTTGTTTGTATGTCTGCTTGTATATTTACTTTAAAGGCCCCAAGAAATTTACTAAGAGAGGAGAATTCATTTCTTTGAAGAAAATAACCTGGCTTGACTTTTATCTTTATTATTACCATTATCATTATGACTCTTAAGTTATGCTTCAACTCTCTGTTAACTGCCCCTTCAGTGTGAAACTAGAGGTTCTTGGTAAGTGATGCATACATATAAATAGCTCCTGTAGGTTCTTGGTTATAAAATGACTAGAAATGTCTGGAAATGGGGGGAAGAATCCTTCAATGCACTCTAGTAAGAAATGGAGTGTGAAAAGATAAATAATGTTCTGCCAGGAGACCACATTGAAGCTTCAAGAAAGTAGTGGCTAAAGAAATATAACGCATAACGAATGGTTGTCGATTCAACCCCAACTCACGTGTCAGAGTCGAACTAGGTGTGCTTCCTAGGATTCTCCGTGGCTGCATCTTTCAGAAGCAGAAGACTAGGCTTTTTCTCTCAGGCAGGTTAGCAGTTGACACACCGTCCTCCTCAGTAGACCCGCCGGGGAAAGACCTGATGGGCCTCATTTTAGAAAGATGACTGCCCAGAATGCCTGCTGGGGCTGGCCTACTCACACGGGGCTTGCCACCAGCAAACAACAGGGCAACAATCCGCTTGATGAACGTGACCAAAGGAAAACCCTCGCTGCATCCGTTCTAGAAACATGCATCAAAAATCATCTCCACAGACAACTTTGTATCCAGGAGAGGGGGCTGAAGTGAGCTCTGGGAAGTAGGCTCCACTTCATCTTTTCTACATAAAAAGATCTGCTTTTATATTTTACAACATCATTGTCTAATGACTTCCTGTTAAGGTAAGCCGATGTGCTGGAGAGTATACCGGAAGGTAATTTTTCTCAGCCAGTTACTGCCATGGAGTCAGTCCTGAGTGGGGGTGCCATCATGTGTTCCACATAGAAATCTATGCCATTGAGTTCTTAGTGTCTTGTTTGGGGGACATAGATCTCCAGGACCTTTTTCTAAGGCAACCCTGTGTGAACTCAACCCTCCACACTTTGGGTTACCAACCAAGAACATTCCGTATGCTCTCCATTCAGAGACCCCTTCCTTAGGTCACACAGACAGAGCCCATTTCTTTCAGGGAAGTAGCCCTAACCCACCGCCTCAATCGGATCATGTTCATGTAGCTTTGTTGGATATGTTTAAAAATACCAACAGAAAGGTTTGGATTTACATGGAATCCTTTTCCAAACACTCCATCACAAATGGGTTCTGAAGGAAATTGAGTACTTCAATTAAAAAAATTTCACTTGGAAATATATATATATATTTATATATATATGTAAGTATTTTTTGATGCAGACATACATATAAAACTACACAAATCATAAACATTTACTGACAATGAAGAAGAGTTTGATGACATTGACATTTTGTCCCTGCCCATACTAACTTCATTTGTGGAAGGTTTTATATCATCTAGCTTATTCGTGGTAAAAAGATAGCATTTATAATCAGAAAATTAGTGAGACTTGTCTCTATGTTCCTTTTCTTTTTTTTGCCTACTTCTCATGATAACATCTCACTGCTTCTAGAATCTGCTTATCAACTTCAACAAAGTTATCCATGTTTGGGTCCCGGTTGTCAAGCAACTGAGACCCTGATTAAGATTACACAGCAGTGTCTTGAACAACAAATCACAAAATTAAACCGCTGCCAAGTGAATATTTAAGAAAGATAACATCAAGAAAGTATATGCTATATAGCACTGTATATGATGCATATTACTAATTATAATATGTACAAAAAAATAAGAGGCATAAGTAAGCAGTTTATTGTAACTCAGATGTGTCAAAAGTGGGGACTAACTATGGCCCACATTATTTTCCACCCCCTAAAGTGAGTACAACGCATATTTGCTTATTGTACTTATGTGTCATGTGAAATATTTCCCCATGTAATTTATGATCTTTTAAATGTTAATTCCAAATGTTAACATAAATTTGTTCAAAATTTGAACCTTCCTTACCACGGAAGGTTAGACAATGACATTTAACACTGCTAGAAATTTCTAGGCTATACCTAGGAAAGAGCTAGAACAATCAGACAGAAGGAGAAAAGAAGGTAGCATAGAGAAAGAGGTAGGCGTTGTTCGGAAAGTAGACGGAAACTAAGGACTAAGGCAGGAATTCAGTCATTAGAAAATTCTCTCCTCTCCCTCTCTATTGCTTCATTTTTGATGCCTGATGAATTTTGAGTACCTCTCCCACTGAGATACTGGCATCCCAACTTGATTAGTATTAGTAGGCCACTAGATTCATGGTTATCTTCTAACATTACTTTTTTTTTTAACCAATAAAAACCTTCTGATTTTAAGTGCCCATCAAAACATGAATGGGAAAGCAAAAGGGGTATACACATACAAGGAAATACTACTCCAATGGGAGAAATGAAGTATGCATGCCACAATATAGATTGAGATTAACTATTACATTGAGCAAATTAACCCATCACGAAAGGACAAATAATATAGGGCCTTGCTTATATAAATAAAATGTAAAGAAATGAAACCAGAGTTTCCTAGTGGTTAATAAGGTAAAAGGGAGGAGGTATAGGGGATTTAATGGTGGTGGGAAATACAATCAATTAAGGGTGTGGTTACACAGCCAATTATCACAATTACTTCCAATAAATTGTACCTGCAAGAAGTTGAATTGGTAAAAGTTTTGTAATAAATATATGTATAGCAACAACAAAAACAGTAACTGCTGAGACTGCCTATATACAACCAAACATTGCCTGGGATTTGCTCCCTTGACTTGAAGGGGTAGGGTCATGCTTCCTGGGTCATTCCAGGTAATTGGCTAGTGAAGTGTTCAGTGCTTTCTGTTCTTAGTTCATTGCATAGGGAGTGGTATCTTAAAGATTCAAAGTCACAGCCCTCCAAGGTCCAGCAATAGGACACTATTCATCAGGAGCAACAGAAGGAGAAGAAGAAGGAAATTCCAGAGAACGGCTTCCTTTGCCAGGAGACCAGAAGAACTGGATGGTGCCCAGATACCACTACTGAACATTTTTCTCAAAGATGCCATTGAAAATCCTAAATCAAAAGTGAGAAAATGAAGAAGAGAATTTTAAATGTTTATGGATTCTAGATTACCTGAGGTCATGGAGGGTGTTTGAACCTCTCACTAAAATATCTTTAAACCTTAAACCAAAATTATTCCTTGAATTCTTCTTAAAACTGAACAATAGTTTAACTTAACTTGTTTAAAAAATCCAAACACCTGCCTTCTACATGATACCCTTTTAAGAACATGTATGTCGGATCAGATTACCAATAGCAACTCCAAAGGCAGTGTGTTTATTTTAATGAGAGAACAACTCGGCAAAGGAGGGTCCGAGTGGTTGCAGAACCCACAGGACGCCATCAATGTCACTCACTTGAACCTCTAGAAACTATTGCGTTGGTGACTGTTTTGCTGTGTACATCCTCAAAACCCAAATAAATAAAATATAAAGAAAATGTGGATAATAACTCAGTAGGGATTCTTCTTTTTTCTTGCTTTGTCTCAACGCAAAATAATTATTTTTATATTATAGTAAACCTCTTTTCCTTCCCTTCAGAGATATGTGAGAGATCACAAAGATGTGAGATTGTAAAGCTGAAAAAGCTAGAGAAACAGTCAAGGGTCAATAAAGAGGGGGGCACCATATTTAGTAATTTTCATTCTGAAAGCAAGGGAAAACTTTCGGAGCCTTTTAAGTGCCAAAGGTGATGTGATGGAGGGGGAGGGAAGAGTGGTAGCAAAGGCAGGGGGCTCTCAGTGTTGATTTTTGGTGCTGACAGGTTGGCACTCAGAAATCCTGTAGTCAAGTTGACCCCAGGAGTGGAAGTCCATGTTGCTGAGTCCAAGCATAATCCCATCCCCACCGCCAAGGCTGCTTTGTTCAATGATAAGAGTCGCCAGGGAAGCAGCTGGCTGCCACCCAGAGAGCACATCATCCGGTCTACTTGACTGTCCAAATCCTCCTCTGCCGAGGTCACTGTTGGGTGAGCATTTGAATGTGATATAAATAAGCTCACTTTTTTGGCCCAGCCAGAAAGATCTACCCACATGCTGATTCTTCATATTTATTTTTAATAAATTTCCCAATCATGTCCCTTTCAAATCCCCGATCATATAGTTCATGAATCAGTATATAATTGCATATCTGGCCTATTCTCCTTCAAGAACACTTAACAACTAGCTTTACTGTTTAAAAGAAACCTTGGTGCCATAGTGGTTAGGAGTTGGGTCAGCAGTTTGAAAACAACAACCACTCTGCTTACTCCTGTGAAGAGTTCCAGGCTAAGAAACCCACAGGGGCAGTTCTACCCTGTCCCGTAGGGTCTCCATGAGTCAGAGCGTGGCCGTGGTGAACTCTCTACTGAGGCTCAGAGAGTGGAAGTCTATGCACCATCTCCATCCCTACCACCAAGGACGTGTTGTTCAATGACAATAGCTGCTTGGAAAAAGTAGCTGGGGGGGAAACCAAACGTGCTCAAAGCTCCTTTTCAAAGGCAGGATAGTTATTTGCAGAGGATGGCAGACTTTGCTGTGATTCACTAATATGGGCCTGCCAAAGATTCAACAACAATAATAACAATAGCAACGCTATCTGGTACTGACAGTTCAAGCAGCATAGGATTAGTTAGATTATAGGATTTAAGAGGCAGGGAAGCCTGCATGGCAGCTGAAACCGATCGCAGAGCCAGTTCTTGTTCTGGGCCCCACTCAAAATTAGCAGCTTTTCAGGTCAACCAATAAATGGAGGAGAATAGCACAACCAAGTGAGGGATATGTTTCTTCGAAAATCCAAAGATGCTGACAAGGCATTGTGCTTTTGTTTTTAGCTGTAGCAGTGGGCAAATCTAACTACTTACCCTTTACTTAAAAGGAACATCTTGACATACCCCAAACCTCTAGGCCATTAGACATTTCAGGGAGATAGAAGACACCTGCCTTAAGCACACTAGTCTGTGTGATCACGAGGTGTCAACGGGATCAGGTGTCAGGCATCAGCAGTCCCAAAGCAAATATATCAATACAAATGATGGGGTAGGAGTGGAGACCCAAGGCCCATCTGTAGACAATTGGACATCTTCTCACAGAAGGATCACATGGAAGGGATGAGCCAGACAGGTTGTAGTATATCACCGATGAAACACAACATTCCTCTAGTTCTTTAATGCTTCTTCCTCTCCACTATCATGACCCCAGTTCTACCTTATAAATCAGCTAAACTGGAGCATGCACACTGGTACCGATATGAGCTCTTGGCACATGGAATCCAGGACAGATAAACCCCTCAGGAACAGCAGTGGAAGTGATACCATGAGGGTAGGGGGAAGGCATGGGGAACCAACTACAATGACATATAACGCCCCCCCCCCATGCGGATGAACAACAGTAGCATAAAAGAAAGGAGACAGTGGGTATTGAGTGTAAAATATGAAAATAATAATAATTTATCATTTATCACGGGTCCACAAAGGTGTGTGGGTGGAGGGAGGATGGGAAAAAAGAGGAGCTATACTACAGACTTAAACAGAAAGAAAATATTTTGAAATTGATGATGGTACCATATGTATAAATGTGCTTGATACAATTGATGTATGGATTGTTATAAGAGCCGTAAGAGTCCCCAATAACATGATTTATATATATAAAAAAGAAGACACCTGAATTGTTGTGTTAATTCCTACACTCAAGCACACAAATAAGGAACTGTAGTGACATAACAGGTCACAAGGTCGGTAGCTTAACTCACCAGCCATTCTACTGGAGGACAAAGAATCTGCTTCCTGTAGAGATTCATACAGATTTATGCAGTCTTGGGAATCCTAAGGAGCTCCTGTGTCCTCTAGGGTTGCTGTCTATGAGTCGGAATCCACTCACTGACAGTGGGTGATGGGGGTCCATGCAAACATTTTACCAATGAATCCAGAGCCATTGATATTTATTTTTTGCTAAGCCCAATCACCGTAATGTTATTAATGTAATGCACCAGTATAACAGCTTGTGAAATGGAAAAGTGATCAAGCTCCCTCAGGACTAATTACAAGATAAAACAAACAAACACCTCTCATTGCCATTGAGTCAATGCTGACTCATAGGACCCAGGATAGAACTGCCCCTGTGAATTTCCCAGAATACAACTCTTTATGGTATTAGAAGGTCTCCTTTTTTCTCTGAGGAGTGGCTGGCGGTTTTGAACTGCTGAGAGTTTGGAATGCAGCCCAACTTGTAACCCGATGGCCCCGGGACTCCTTAAACTAGGACATAGGCCTGGGCAATGAATATCCTTCTGAGACAAACCAGCAAGGTGCTTTACTGGCCATGCCAACTGAAGGCAAACCGTTTCAGTGTTCATTCAAAACTGGAATTGAGAAAACGTCATTGGCCAGATCAATAGTTGCATGCCACATACCAGGAGATCTATTAATTTGCTCAATCAATGAAGCCACATCTGGAACAGCTATCACAATGTCACCTCCTGGTTAAGTTTATGATAATCTACTGTAAGTCTCCAAGGTCTATATGTTTGTTTTGTTTTGTTTTTTCACAGACGCCAAATAGGAAAATTGACTGGCGAGGATCATCTCTCCTGTATCTCTCAAGTCCTTGATGGTGGTGCTAATCTCTGGGAAGCTTCCAGGAAGGAGTTATGCCTTTAGTTTACTATTTTCCCAGGTAAGGGCATTATAAATGGTATCTGCTTGGCTTTTCGACCATAAAACCTTTCACTGGGCATGTCAGGGACTCTCCCAATTGCTTTGTACGTCTGTTCTAATTACGCGATCTGGAATTGGGGAAATCACTAGAAGATAGACTTAGGGACCCACTGGAACCACTGTGAGGCAAAAGTGAGCAATGGCTTCACTACTCCCCTGATCTCCGTATACCCCTGCTCTGAATGCTGGACCACAATGCATTTTGGCTCTCCTGGAATCAATGTCGTAAGTTCAGAGCCAGTGTCTAGTAAACCCCCCAAAGTCTAATTATTCCCTTTTCTTTAATGAACAGTCACTCTCATAAAGGACTGTCGATTTTGTTGCTAAAGACTGAGAGAAAGATTAATAGCGTACATTGATGGCAATGTATTAGGGCTTTGCCTCAAGGAGGCTCCACCTCCCTTTCTTCACAGGGTTAGAGACCTGCAAACGGGTTCAAGTCTGGTTATTGATTAATTGAGGTGTCATAGCTCTCTATCTTGCTGCTTAAAGTTAGGCTGTCATTCCCTTGACCTAGAATTCTTCCACTTACAGATAAGTAATTACTTAGTAGACTTCCCACTTCACTCTTAAAGACACCGTGTCTAAGTAGCCAACACCATGGATCTGAACATGGATGACTGCTGACGGCTTTGAGTTTGCTCTCCATGGTGATAAACACGCCCACTTGGTCTTTGTCTGTCAGGTTGATCCCTACCTTCCTAAAGTCCATTCCTTATCTATCTTATCTTAATCATTATCTAAACTATTCCATTGTCTGAAATATAGCCTTAGGCCTCTGACAGCATCAAGCCAGGGTCGGGCTTTCTGTCAGCCATTCTGACCGACCCTCTGTCAGTCATTCGACTAAGCAGCCTGGTCTCAGAGAAAAAGTTCAAGCGGTGATTTCGTCCCGTAGCTCAAAATTTACATTTATCACTTTCATTTTTTTTAACATTTTAAACAGGAATTACCAAAGAAAATAATCAAGGAAAAGAACCAAAATGTCAACTTCCCATGTTCTTTCCAGAAAACAACCCAGTTAACTGCATGGCCGTATCTGACCTCTGGCTAGCCAAAGAAGAAAAACGGCCATGAGGCAGAGGTCAGACAAGCATCCACTCTCCATTGTCACAATTCGTTCATCTAGTATCCAACTCCCAAGGCACCATAATGTGTTAGACTGGGTTGACGAGAGATACAAATCTAGAAACACTCATTTATGTATGAGAGAGCTTTATATCAAAGGGCAATTATATATTGAGGAAAAAATCCCAGCCCAGTCCAGATCAAGTCCATACGTCCAATATCGGCTCATATGTCTGATACTTGTCCATGAATTCCTCTTCAGACTACGCAGCACATACGATGATGCAGAATGCAGGAATATCATAGGCCGGTGGGTACAAAGTCATGTAGAGCCAAGGACAAGGGAAGCATCTCATTGCCTGTGCACCTCTCCGATGGCTCTCCAACAGGAAGGTGAAGCAGATAAAGTGTGTGGCCCACCTCCAGGGCGAAAGAGAGAAACTTCTCAGAATCCTCAGGAGAAGGCCATGGCCACAAGGAAGAGTCATCAGGCTGTGACCTAATTGATAGGCTAGACTCCACCCCTTCACTCAATACCCTCACATTGACATAAGATTATGTAACTATCAGAAGGGGATAAATGGTTCTGATGGAGAGTTGGTTTCACAAGGCTAAGTGATTGTTTTTTTCACATGGAGTAAGAGGGATGATTCTGCTGGCAAGAGTAATTTAGTGGAATTTAAGGGTTCAGTGTCTCCAGCTTTCTGATTATCTGTCCATATATCCCCATCACAAGTGTCAGGATTCTACTTCTTCCCAATCATTGCTCTCAATTTAGTCACTTTAAATTCAAATGATGTTGCAAGTTCAAATTCATTGAATCTGTTATTCATTCGTTTTATGTAAAGACTCTGGGTTTGTTTTGGCAATATAAGTTCTGTTACTATAGGAAATAAGACTCTTTTCAGGGCAGAATTGACAATTTCAAGGTCTTTTATGTGGTCCATGAGCTTTAACTCTGGAGGCTTGAACTCATGCCTTTCTTTTTCCACTTTGTTTAATGAAAGTAAGACCAACTAATTAGCTTCCTTATACTTCTCCCTGCAGCAAAATTGTAGAAAAGTATCAACTATGCATCACCTGAAGCCTTGCTTCTCACAACTGTTTGATGTGTTGTTAGTGATACTTTGCATATCTTTATTGCAAACTTCACACCATGGATAAGAAGCTCTCTTTTTATTACTGGAGACAGAATTGTCAGTGCCTTCCATCCTAGTAAGACTTGAGAACCCTTCCAAAAGTGCATCCATACTTTTGTCCATCAGCAACTACTCTTCATAACAAGTGTCTTAGGTTGGGTTCTGTAAAGGAGCAAAACCAGTACACACACACACACACACACATTTATTTCAAGGAAATATCTCATACAAGTGTGAAGGCCGGGAAGTCCAAAATCCATTGGTCAAACTCCAGATTAGAGGCTTCTGATCTGCAAAGTTGTAGGGGCTGATAAACACCAAATTGACAGGTCAGATATCATGAGACTGCATGAGCTGGAGAATTTCAAACTCTGCAGATCAGGCAGTAGGCTGAATATTTCTCTCAAGAAATGGAGATTAGAGATGATAAATCGAATGAATAATTGATAGAAGGCGCTTTGCCAGGACATCCATATATAGTGGGTGCAGCCCCCCCCCCCCCCCGAGAAAACATCACTTTTAACTGACTGACTGCTCATATATCACCAATGAAGGATGATTATATAGGACCTGCTAAGCCATTGAGAATCATGATCTGGCCAAGCTGACATATACCTTAATCATCACAGTATATTTCCTTTTGCTGATGTAACAAATTACCATATATTTAATGGTTTTTCAATAACATTTATCATCTTATGATGCTGGAAGTCCTAAATTTTTCTGGTAAAAATTAAGCAATCAATAGGGCTTCAGGAACCTCTGGGGGAGAATCTATTCCTTACTTTATCTTCAAGGGACTACCTGTATTTATTATCTTGCAGTCCTCTCCTATTCAAAATCATCAATTGCTTCACTCTGATATTTGCTTTCTTCCTCATACCCCCCCTTGTTTTCACTCCAATATTTTTCCCTCCCTCTTTGCTTTCTAAGGATCCTTTTGATTAAGTAAAGTTTATTTGGATAGTCAATGAATCCTGGTGGCATACTGTTCAAGCACTGGGTGACTAACTAAAAGGTCAGTGGTTGGAACTCGCTAGACTCTCAATAGAAGAAAGACATGGCACTATGTATGTGTCTGTTAAGATTCCATCCTTTGAAAAGACGAGGGTGATTTACTCTTTGATATAGGGTCACTACAATGGAAATTCACTCAATAGCAATGAGTTTTGACAAGACAATCCAGAATGATTGCTCCCATCTGAAAATTTTTAGCTTACTCATATCATAATCATACCCTTTGCTATGTAAGATAACATTGACAGGTGTGATAGGCCGGGCTGTCTAGAGAAACAAATCTAGTGACACTCATTTATGAATACAAAAGAGCTTGATATAAAGAAATAATTATATATCAAGAAGGCAACCCAGCACAATCCAACTCAATTTCATAAGTCTGATGCTAGTCCATAAGTCCGTACTCAGGTTCATGTAGCCACATGCTGGTGACACAGACTGGTGAACTGGGATGCACACAGGTGCAGAGGTGAGTCTGCTCAAAGTCTGTGGGAACACGGCGGGCGCCGGCAGCTCTTAGAGTCAGCAGCAGAGGCCTAGCAAGCAGGAAGGGGAATGGTCAGAGAGAGGGAGAGGCTCTCAGTTTCTTCTACCCATACGAAGGCCATCCCCAAGGAGGTATCATGAGGCTATGAACTATCGACAGGTCGGGTTCCAACCCCTCCACTTTCATGCATCTTTAAGTTGGCATAAGTCACCTACCACCACAAGTTCCAGTGATTAGCACTGGGGCATCGGTGAGGAGAGGGCAGGAGCTGTCCAGTAATCGACCTGCCAGACCCGCCAACACCCAGCTCATCTGAGCTGAAGTTGTCAGGCCCTAATGCTCTTATGGAACAATAAGATAAAGCCTTTTTCACAGCCTATGGGCATTTCAAGGTCTAGTCTAACAACTGGTTAAATAGCTAAGCTGTGATACACCTTAAAGTGTCTATTTGAAGGAAAATTGTACTTAATGATATTCTATTTTTCTTCCCCCTTAAATTGAAGAAGTGGAAGAGGGTCTTGATTGTTTCCTCTGCAAACCTGATTTCTCTGCATTTAGGAATAATTCTGATATAAATTGTATTCCTACAGTTGCTAATGTTTGCTAAATACAGTGGATTCTAGAAGGAAATGAAAGGCAGAGAAAGTAGCCCAGAAGAAAATTCACAATGAGCTACTGATAAGATACACAGGATATTTCTGAAAGAACCTTGAGAGTTGGTGGAATTAAATTACTGTTCTGGGTATCTATTTTTTAAGGAAACTGTGTATTTGCCTAATCCAATTTCAGCATAATTCATATCCCTGTAACACTCTGGGAACACTGGCATATGGTTACATGAGATATAAATTGGGAGTATGATTAAAAATCACTGGTGTTTCGATTTCAATTATATTTCACAAAACAGACTCTAGGGAAAATATTGCACCAGCAAGAGCACAAGTAACCACAGGATGAAAGTGGAGAAAAATCTACACAGTCACACACACACACACACACACACACACACACACATGCACACACACACACACAATGACCAGGCACGGTGTGCGCTAGGTGATCTTCTGACACATTCGCTTCCATCCTGCATCTAGTCAGCTCTGCATAGTTTGACTTAAGTTCAAAGATTCTCAGAAGCCAGCTGCGATTTTATGTGCGGAACAAAAGAACAATCCAATCTGCCCAAACTTTTGGACCAGCACTCTGACTCTCACTGTTCTCCCACACATAAGTTATTCTATCTTCCCTCAAAATTACCTTGAAGAATAATTTTGAAGACTACTTGACACATAGTAGGTGCAAAACATAATGTGTTCAAGTCAGGAGAACTTTGCTCAGAACATAGGTCAGGCAATGAATAAAACTTTTGCGTTATTCATCTTTGTATGTCCGGAGGCCGACAACATTCCCGGCACATGCTAAGTGCTCAACACATTTATGGAATTGAAAGTAAAGATTCGGGATTTCCTCTTTTTCCTTGTAGTCTAAACCCATCTATAACTCGTGTAGATATTGCTCCCAAGTGACACAAAAAGGGGAAAGGGGGAAAAGAATCATTTTTATTAAAGTAAGATTTTAAGAGCAAAACTAACTTCTTCTTCCCCTTAATCTTGACAGATGAGAATTTCAAGTTCCTCATTTTGTTTTAAGGAGCTAATAAGGAGTTCATAAATCTCAATTACTTCTATGGAGTTAAAAGCAGCCGCAGATCCACTAAACATGACTCCAATGTCTGATCAGGCCTGGGGCCTTTATTAAAACACTGGAGGCGGAGAAGGGCCAAGTCATATTTTAACCTTGAGCTGACAGCACAGCAAAGATATTTTCTTCTCCTTCTGGTCAGGGGAAAGAGGAGGAACTCAGCTCAGGCCCGGCCACCTGCAGGATGCTGCCTCCCACCATCAACTATGCGCTGCCAGTAGCTTTAGAACTGCCTTCAACCAACTCCTGGAATTGGTGAGTCTGTGCACGTTCAATGAATTAATCAATTAGTATCTATGTTTACCCCTAACATAACCCATTGTCTTTTCTTTCCCAACCACCTACTCTCTTGATTATGTATGCTCTTTCTTAGTTCACTAGATAAAACATAGTGGAGGATCTTTTCCCCACTGCCCTTTAAGTACCAGCCAGCCCCTAGTCTGGTTGGCTGTACCAACCCAGTGCCTCAGAAGTCTGTCCATCCTCCAACTGCTCTGTCCTTTATGTCCATTTCTGACTCCTCATTTCACGCATCCAGGCTTTTTCTGGGGTTTTCTTTACCTGGGGACTCCCACTTCCACATTCCTCTTAAGAAAGCTATCCATGTGTTAACATCCAGGACAAAGACCGGATACTCTTACAGAGCTAAACAGAATCAAGTCCCCTGACCCCATCTTCTTGACCACTTATGTATACTACATGACAGTTATTTGCATGCGAAAACCAGCATGGCATCGATGAAAGAGCGGAGGCTTTGAGCCAGATGGGCAGATCTCATCTCTACCACTCATGGCTTTGGAACTTGATCAGTCAGTAAATTTCCTTATCCAGAAGACTGGCATGACAACACCCATGGCATAGGCTTACTGTGAAGAGCAATGTAAATGAAGCTTAGTACATATACTGATGTGTCTGCCACATAGCAGGGACTAAAGAATGGCTTCCTAATATTCATATTATTGCTGCAGAGTTTATTGCCTTCCCCACCCCACCGCACCCCCACCTCGCCGTTGGCACTCTAGGCACAAAGACTATAAGTTGATCACCTTTTGATGCTTTACAGCACCGGAACTAGTGATTTCCTTATCTTAGTTCTCAACAAACCTTCATTGCCTTCATTTATGAGATCCTCTTCTGAGACCCCTGCTACCTGTGATGTATTGCTTGGTACTACTGGAAAAGTATGAATCTCTATAACTGGAAAAATACCAATACTAATTCACAAGACTGCTTTTAGGAGTATATAGAACAACCTCTACAAATTATAAAAGGCTACATGAATGTTAGCAGTTCTTTGGAAAAGCAAAAACTATGTGAAAGAGATTTTAGGATGTGGCTTGGAGGCAAGAGAAGATGGGGAGGAAACGACTATTTGAAGAGAGAGGTAAGACTGAGCACTTGAGATGGTGTCTCTGTCAGTGACTCTGTTAAGTGGCATTCTGAGAGGCAGCAAGAGGACCAGTCTTCTGAACAGAGGTGGTGTGCTGGCTTAGGAGTGACCCTCGATGGCCCTAAGCAAGACAGAGGGGTGACTCCATTTACAGGGAAAGGGATGGGGAGCCTTGCAGTGAATTCAAGACAAAAGAAATCTTTGTAGATAGATGAAAGAACAGATCCTTCTGGCCCCTGGGGAAGAGCAGGAAGACTGTGAGATAGGATCTTCGAACTAGGGGACAGAGAGGGTGGCTTCATCAAAAGCAAACTAATTAATACATTAAAAAATTTTAACCATGATGTTAGACTCTAAAGATATGGGAATGAGTCAATTCATAGCTCCTACGCCCATAAAGTAAGAGGCTATATGAATATTTAAGCTAATATGTGATATACCATTTTCTGGATGCTACCAGAGAGTTCTACACTGAGTTGAGTGGGAGCACCGAGAAGTGAGGATGCAGCATCAATACCTGGGCCAGTCAGAAGAGCTTCCCATCTCTGAACTGAGTGCTGGACAAGTCCGTTGGTTGTAAAGAGCAAGGAAAAGGGTGGGGGCGGCAAGTGAGCGGTACGAACAGAGAGAGGATGTGCTGGGCTAAGGGCAGCATTAGCAGAACTAGGACAAAGCCATGGTAGATGGGGTTGAAATAATAGACAAGGACGAGGTCATAGAGAACATTTAAAGCTCGGAACACAAACAGATTTTTTACTTGTAGGCGACAGTGAGCCACTAAAAACTTTGATCAGAATAACATGAACAGCCTTGTGTTTTAGAAAAACTGCAGTGAAATTGAAGTGGTAAATGCATGATCCTGTTGTGATGAATCAATAAAAGATAGATTTTTTTGAGTCCTTTATTTTAACTTTGAGTCTTTAAAGAACTCACTATAACAGTAGGCATGGTTGAGATTAAAGAAGGTGTGTATAGACAAAATAGCCCCTCAAAGGCAAGTGCAGGCTGGGCTAATCAGGATCTGCTCTACCAGGGAAGAGAGAATTGAGGTGAGCTGTGAAGAAAGATCAAGCTAATGAGAGAGAAAGGCAATCTGGATACTTAATCTCTCCAAATATGATTTCTCATCTGTAAAATGCAGATGGTCATAAAGCTCATCTTATGTGATTGTTAGAAATAATTGACCATATGTGCATAAAAAATAACCAAAGAATCCAGCACATAATAGATTCTTAATGCCAACTATTAAGATGGGGAAGAATGGATTTTATGTGTATCGGAAAAATTGTAGAATTTAGAATAAAATTTAATTAATACTGTGTATGGTTTACTACTGGCCATGGTACAAAGCACTCTTTATGCACTACAATATATAGTTTTAATCACTCCTCTATAATGCAAGTACAATCATGGTACAAAAAAATAGATACAAAAACAATTCCTATTTTGCAAGAGGGAAATTGTGTTTTAGAGATGTTAGGTACTTTTTCCAAGATAAATAGATATTACAGTGAGTTCCAGATCTCAAACAAACTTTTGTCATACTCTAAAGTTTATTTTCTCAAAGGTGAAATTATCCCAATATTTCCATTTGCTTGTTGGCAAGCGTTAATGGCTGTGGTCCAGTTCTTAACCTGTTTCCTCAACCTCACAGATGACTTCTAGGTTCTATTTACCAGCCTCCATTGCAATTGCTACTGGATTGCGCATTGGCCAAGGGAAGGCTGACAGAAGAGATGTACACGACAGCCCTAGAAGAACTCATTGGTACATTGGTATTGGGTGTTGGCTACTATTGGTTGCTGTTAAGAAGTTATTATAATAGAAGAACTCAGGCAAAAACGGACTGGTTTAAAAAGCCAAACGAAAGGAATAGAGAAAATATTTGTGATCAGAGAGTGGGTTAGAAAAGTCAACCTTCTAATTCTACACTATCTGATCAATTAATTATTAGATTAATTAATTAATCATGAGAGGTTTTCACATTTTAACATATCTGACGTTGTGTAATTCCTGAGGTCTCAAAATCACTCCTGGTCGAGTAGCAAGCATTTCATTGTCTATATCTTAAAGTTTTGTACTTACTTCTTTGCAAGATAGATTGAAGAATAAATATTGGTTGTTGTCTGATTATCTTCTACTGACTTGCGGATCAACTTTCTATAAAAATTGTTAAAATATCCTCATCAAAATTTGCAGAATGATTGTTACCAGGTTGAAAGAACATCTTGAAGATAGTAGTGTGGTTCTTATTTGAATAAAATTTTGCAATATCGATACATTTGATAGTATAGAACACAAAACTGCATGCAAGAATACAGACCTCCATAAATCTGAGACAGAAAATTATTTTTAAAATATGAATTATTAAAGAAAATAACTTTGGAAATTAGTAATGAATTTATTTACTTTCATATTCCTTATTACACATTTGCAAAATTACATATCATATAAAGAATATTCCAAACTTCTACTTCTGATTGATTAAGGTCTTATCAAAACAAGTTTGAAATATGAATTTTGGGAAAAATATAAAACTCTGTAGAATGATCAAAAGACCAGGAAAGTGATTAAAACCAGGCACAAATTGAAGAAAAGTTGATACTTGGAAGAAAATAATAGCACAGAACAAATGTGCTACTTTTATGGATTTTAGCCTGAGGAACGCCTCTACCTGTTCAAGTTTGAACTGTGATAGAAAATCTTAATATTTCTAGACTGAAACACCAGTGGATAGAATTTGTTGAAATAATAGCTACTAGGAAATAAATGGAAAATTCACAAAAGAAGAGATGGACAGACCTTAATTCTTTTATACATTGTAACCCAAATCTCTGACTTACCCCTAAGTTATCATGCACAAGGCAAGCTCCATCCACTAAAATATGGATGATAGAACTGAGACTTTACTGGCAACAGTAGATAGTTTAAAATAGATTAAGTTCACCCAGTTAATTGTTAGACACACACACACAGAAGACCATGATAGAATCTAGAACTATGACAATGTAAAAATCATCATGTCTTTCAGAGAAAACTAAACTATTTCACATATAAAGAAACAGGAAAACATCACCCATTGTCTATAGCACATGCCAGCAAACTACGGTAGGCCCTAGTCAGGTTTTGGCATTTCTTTGTCTGGTCTGGCAGTTAAGAATGGTATTCAATCATTTGAAAGGAACACAAAATCAGAATGACAAGATTACATAATAGTATGTATATGGTCCCTAAAGTCTAAAATGTGAGGTACCTGGCTCTATTTCAAATGAAAAAGGTTTACTTGCTCTTTGCTTTAGAAGACATAAACAAAACAGAGGTTAACCCTTGGCTTGCCTAATGTTGGAATGCATAGACAATACTTTTGTTGAAGAAGTTATTTTAATTATAGTCCGCTACATAAAGAAAAGTATACTCCTAATAAATGAACCGAAAACAAGCCTTATTCTAGAAAACCCCAAACACTTGCTGCCATCAAGTCCATGCTATCTTGTAGTTCATGGACAGAGGAGAGGAGAGCTGCGGCAGTGTTTTCCGAGACCATTATTTACTCCCGGGGAGAAGCAAAGTTTCAATAAGTTACCTAAGAGCCTATCTAAAAAGCAGGAAGGCAAGTAAACATAATGATTACGAACTAAGAGCATGGATCAATTGTAAAAAGCAGATACCACAGAGAAAATCAGTCAAGTCAGAAACATTTGGAAAAGTTGAATAAAATTGAAAAAGCTCTGAAACCAAATAAGCAATAGAAAAGAGACTATGAATGAAAAATATGGATTATTCAGAAACTATGATGAAACACTTTATGTACATAAATCTAGCAAACTACATAAAATAGGTCAATTCCTTGGTATATAACACAACAAAATTAACAGAAGATCAGAGCGATAATATGAATAGCCCGATATCAATGAAAGAAACAGAATTATTTTTAAAAACCTTTCTTGTGAATTCTACCAAACACTGAAGAAATGACCTCAAGGTCATCGAGAATAAAGCACTCCTTCTTAATTGTAGAATTACCCTAAATAGTAGAATCTGTCACAGACAATTAAAAATATGCACCAATATTTTCCAGTCCTTAATAAAATTTAAAAATAATACCTAGCAATATATAAAATTATTACTACAATATAACCAAATAGGACTTATCTGAGGAATGCAAAACTATTCTAATATTAGGAAAGAGAAGACATTATAGGATCAATATACACAGAAAGAAAACTTGATAAAATTGATGATCCATACATAATATGAAGATTTTCATCAAGCCATAACAAATGCCAAGGTGGGAGTGAGAGTGATGCCTGCTGTGATGGTGAAAATGTTACAGAGTTAGAGTCTCAGCCATAGAGCCGCCAGATGAACGAAGGGGAAGTCACCTCTTACACCTCTGTCAAGTCTACAAAAATGTTTGTAAGCTTTGAGGAACCTCTGTATTTTCAGTTTCAATAAAACTTTGCTGTATGCTGTCTTTCTTAGCTGAACTCTTTCTACCAAAAGGACATAGAATTTAGGATGAGAAAACAGTCTAGGATCATGTGTGAAAAAAGTATGTGTCAACTTGCTGGATCATGATTTCCAGTGGTTTGGCAATTATGTAGCTATCTAATCCGACAGATGTAATAGAACTTAGCAGTCATGTAACAATGTGGTTGTCCTTCATTTTTGCATATTGCCAATTTTCAAATAATAGTCTGGTCTTTGGAACTGACCCACGCTGATGAAGAGTGGGTGGATGTGGTTAAATCTAGGGAGTGGGCATCCAGGTATGACAATGTCATTTTTCCCAATATTTCCTTCAGGTTAAAAATGGTCATAAGAAAATGTTGAAAACCATAGCTTTCAACAATAACCCCATAAGTAGAGAAGAAAAAATTCAAAATTGGAGAAGCCATTGAAACACAGTGTTTCAGCCTTTTCTTTCACAAGAGGTATCTACAATAAAAGAGTGCTTTAAAATTGGTGACATAGTAGAATCAATCAAATATTAGCAACAGATGAGGTCAGAAAAGGTCTCAAGGGACAAGAGCTCAATGAGACTTCTCAGTTAAACAAAGTATTTCACCCTTTTGGCAAATAACAGATTAAAACTGTTAACTCCCCAGCAATGTCATTTGTTGCTCTTGTTGATTTCAATTATCCTCAAGGAAGCTGCCAATACGCTGAGAGGCAAAGGCACAAGGGAATAAGGAGCCAAAGGGATGAGTAAGGGTCTAGCATCGTGTCCAGGGGGAACAATAACATTTGGGATGTGAATGTGAATCCTGCAGCATGGAGCTATTTGTCAGCAACGTATGAGGTTTTGGAGAAATTGTGTTGCCACAAGAAATCAGTCATTTGACCTTGAAAATGCTATCTCTTGGGGAGGTAGATTTTAACGAAGGGTCTGTATGGAAACTGGATGGTGAAAGCTCTTTAGCATCCTCTCCAGTACAACTCTTCAGATGGCTATGGGGAATCTGGGTTATTGTCAGACTTCCTGGAGAGTTGAGTGGTCATAAGAAATTTCAAATCAGGAAATTTTTCTAAAGAACAAAATCTAGCTCTCATCTCCAAGACTTTCATCATGCCCATGAAATGTTGGAGGAATAACAACAAGACACACACACACCCCCACACCCCCACCCCCAGGCCCCGGTGCCTCATAGTCACTAGATGGAGAAGACCATGTTTTACAAGCATCTCAAACCCTGAAGAAGAAGAAGAAGAAAGGCAGATAATGTGCTCTATGGAAGGGAAGAAGCCTAAAAGAGCTATTTGATGACCAGAAGGTGGATTACACTCAAGGCACTGAACTTGCTTTCTTTTTATGTATGTATTAACTCCCAATTAGTGAATTAAAAAAAAAGAATGACAAATACAAATCCTCAAACCAGAGCAATAAAAATAAGGTCAATAAAGGAGTATTGAGTAGATAAAAAGAGGAGAGTATGTGATCATCACTACAATCAATTTCAGAACCTTTTCTGATCATCCTCATTGTTGTGAGCTCCCCGTCTGCTCTCAACCCTCCCCTGTCATGACCCTAAAACCCAAACTGAATTCATTGTCAATGTGTCAATGCGACTCATGCTGACCCTGTAGGACAGGGCAGAACACCTCTGTGGGTTTCTCAGATGGTCACTCTTTACAGGAGTAGAAAGCCTCATCTTTCTCCCTCAAACCGCCTGATGGTTGTGAACTGCTGACCTTGCACTTAGCAGTCCAACTCATAACCACTACATCACCAGGGCTCCTCCTAGGTAATTATTAATACAGTTACTATCTCTATAGATTTACCAATCCTGGATTTCCTATATGGAAAATTATACAAAACACAAACAGGAAGCAGTCAAACAGAACAACAACAATGACTAGATGTAACAGAAAAACCTCAACTGAAAAGAAAGTGGAAAATATTAAAAATGGAAAAATTTTAAATATGTCAAAAGGGAGATAAAGTATTACATTTTACCTTCACTATATCTGTCACAAATGATTTTACAATGTGCTTTGTCTGATAGCAAGGCTATTCACATTCCTGGACTCTTTTCAGAGGGGACTCATTAGAGGCTTAAACACTTGTGGGACCCTGCAAATGGATTTTAGACTTCCACTGTCATTCATAACTTTATGCAAATCTCGTGTATACAGTTTAAGACCTGATATCATTTCCTCCTTCAGATTTGGATTTTATTATTTACAATTCTTGGATCACACAGGCTGGAGTGCTTCTTTCATGTGGACTTAATTGACACCTCACTTAGCTGGCTGCTTGTTTTAAGACAAGCTTTCAGGACCCCAGATGCTATTCTTTCCAATAGCTGGGCACCAACTGGTTTCTTCACCACATTTTGCTATAGCACCTTTATCTTCAATGATCTCTCCCTGAGGGCGGTATGTCATAAGAACTAATTGTTCTTAGATTAGGCCTAGAATTAGGTGTGAGTCCCAAATCAATTTATATATCTAAACTTTAGATATGTCTCTGGTTCACTTTTGAATCATTATTATAATTTCATGGTAGAGAACATTACAAATAATCTCCCTTGCATATAAGACCATTATATTGACATGTCAATAATTTAGCAATAGTATAAAGTGTAAAACATTGTTGAGATAAAGAAATTACACAAGTATAGGCTGAGTTCTGAATTGTTGACTCTTAAGTCACTGGGCACTATTTACATGAACAAGGAGGGCTGGTGATAGGACAAACTTTCAATAATACTCATTCACGAAGGCTGAACTATGCCTACCAGACTAATACATGTCATAAGAAAACAAAGAGTGTCTTAAAACAGTAAATATATGGTCGTCCCAGGCCACTATTCACTGGACACCCTCAAAGCAAGAGATAAAAACCAAAGTCCAATGACCACCATAACCTTGGGATAGAAGGCATCTGTTTCTTCTCACACTTGGGCATTTCAGCCTCAAGTCCAAGGGAGTATGTCAATTCTTTAAATATTCTACAGATGAATTTGAGGTAAATCCATGATCATTAGTAGAGTTTCCAGCTCAAATCCTTCTGGTGTGGAC
This sequence comes from Echinops telfairi, assembly GCF_000313985.2. NCBI lineage: Eukaryota > Metazoa > Chordata > Mammalia > Afrosoricida > Tenrecidae > Echinops > Echinops telfairi. Next base: position 92,135,091 of record NW_022103906.1, on the reverse strand, counting down.
TATGATGTATACTGTGTGCCTCCAAAGGACAGAATCTAAAATCCCAGTAGTCTATGTACAAGGCCCTAGTCACCAAGGGCTGAACAGAAACAAGTTCAAAAGTGTCCAAATAGGAACCTAGTACCAGGCATCTTTCCCTCTGTGGATTCTACATAAGTATTGTTATGCATATTTTTTTCTTATGGGAAGTTGCTTCACCCAGTTTCCCCACCAACAGAAGTGCAATGGTCTTCTCTGAGATATACATGCCCCCTCCTCAACTTGACTTGAATTTCCAGTATGTCCATTATCAATCTTGTAAGAGTATTTGTTGATTTGAGGTTACCTTAACACAATGTTATATGACAGCATTTTAATGGTCTTCTCCCTTTCTCCCTATATTGAAAAACTGATCAGATTGAGATAGTTTATTGTGCCAACCTGGCTGATAAACACAAGTGGGATTAACTGAAGGGCAGAGAGATAAATGACTTGGTGAGTCTCGCCTTTCTTGTCTCTCGCTCTTTGATCAT